>NC_067403.1:6609166-6935000 GCF_016432865.1 Antechinus flavipes
CAGTAAAAAGGTGTGCTTTCATTGCAGGGCTCCTGACATTTCATAACATTCATTTCATCTCATGACAGGGCTCTTCCTAAGACTAATAAAATCAAATGATTGACTGCCATCTCCTTCTGGTGATTCAAATGAGTACAAATTACATAGCAAGACTAGAGAAAGAAGGTCTAAAAATTGCAAAGTCTTAGGCAAGAACCTTAGGGACACATTTTCCTCACAGCTGATCAGGTTATTTTTGAAGAGAAAAGTAGGCATTGGGAAATGATCAACTTGGTAAGAAGGTAGTATCCGAGAATAAAATTGCAACTTCCAGATAATAGCTTAAAATATAGGAATGATGAGCACTTGACCAGGGATGGAGTGCTCCTGTGACAGGGACTGATAGGAATGGAGCCTTGACTTCAAATTGAATCAAAGAGGCATTAAACTAAAAATAAATGAGAAGACAGAAATGTACATTTCTATGTGTAGATGTGTGCATATAAATATCAAACCAGATATATATTGGAAAATGACCATAATATAAGAAGTATAGGAGTAAATGGGCCCAGAAATTCACAGGAAACAAAATCTAAGATTTTGTATCTACATACAAATGTGAAAGTATAAGAAAAGAAACATTAATGCCCTGGGAGTAGCAGCACTGACCACTGCTTCCAGTCAAGTCCCTGAAAGCCATCATCCCAGGAGGATGATCCTTTGTAGAATCATATAAACCAACTGCCAGCCAACTGACTCCCAAAGGGCAGGCAAGCCCCAGAAGAAACAAGAGCCAGGCTGTCCCAGACAAGACAAGCTATCATCACCCCCTTGACCATCATCTCTCAGGCCATGCTGGGGACAGCCCAGATCCCTGAACCCAAGAGCCTTGGACATAGAAATGATTCCAATCCAGGCACCCAGACATCATGGAAAGCCACCTTATGGAAGATCTACCTGGCCACTGTTCATTGATGACTTCTGGTCATAGTCTTTGTCAAACAGTTCATGATCATGGACTGATGGGATGAAGGAAGATCCATGGAGTGACTGATGTCACCAGGGCTTTTCCTTCTCACTTACAGCTGAAATTTCCCATATGTATGGTCTTAGCTATTTGAATATGTTCCTTGACAGCGGCTATATTCACTTTCCATTTGAAACCCCAATTTAGCACAGTGTTTTACACATGGCGACCCCTTGGTAAATGTTTCATTCATCCCTAACAATGTCTTGCTTTTTCTTAGTAATTATTTCCTATTTCAAAAGGTGAAGAAATGTAAGCAGCAGGTGGACTTCTAAGTCAAGCTGAGCTGTCAGACACAAAGGCAGACGGCTCGGGGAGGGTGTCCTGACAGCTGCCCCCCGCTTTAGTGAGAGGGGGCTTTTGGAAGCTCCCACTCCTGGTCAGGTCCCTTGGCACTACTCCCTCTTCTTAGGGATATAGTCTTCTCTTCAAGGGATACCAGGGAAAGGGAAGGGAAGAGGGCTCTTCTCTAGCCTGGTACTCATAGCAGCTTCTGGTTTTGTTTCTAGTTGTATTAGAGTCCATTTCTTTACCATCCTCGTAACATTCTCATACTACTTCCACCCCCTAAATTTTGTCCTCCCAATTCTGAGTCTCAAGCTTCTATTCTAACTCACTTAGACAAGATGTCTTGTCTCTCTGTCTGTCTCTCTCAGTGTGCATCTGTCCTTTCTCTCTCTCTGTGTCTCTATGACTGATTTTTTGTCTCCGTCTCTGTGTACGTGTGTCTCTCTGTCTGTCTGTCCGTCTCTGTGTCCATCTCTTCTACTCTTTGCATTTGTATTGGTGAAAACCTTTTGTGACATTTATTGGCTTTAAAAACAGAGTAATTATTTGAAGCAATACCCAAAGGCAACAAGGAGTTTATACTTTCATTATTCATTCACTTTAAATTCAGGAAAAAACAAGTAGTTGAAGAATATCTAATGTTCATGTTATCGTGATACACAATTGGATGGTCAATCAATATTTTCTGTGCAAAAATAATAGAATTAGAAAATCTTAGCAGAAGAGATTCCTGAGATCTAGAGAACATCATTTTCTGAAGAAAGGAAATGAGAATCAAAGGCAGTCACACAAAGACTTGGGGATGGTGTCCGGATTAGAACGTGGGGCTCTAACTCTTTGTTCACTGGTCAGCCCAGGTCATTCTGGTGCCTCCAAAGATCCTGGCTTTGGATGTCAAGATAGAAATGCAAATCCAGGCTGCTGGGGCCCCAGCAAGGATCGCAGCTATTTATGAAGAAGGCTTAATAATTTGTAATTTTCAAAGATTCTGCTTTTTCATTAGAGGTAAAGATTCTGAGGCTGAGAGACAAATGAGATTCATTAACCTCTTCCATTGCTAATTAACCTCTCCTCCTCTTCCTACATACACATACACACAAACACATACACACCTAAGCCCCATCCCCTGGCAGAACCGGCTCTTGAAAAATAAAAGCTCAGATTAATCAAAGCCAAAGTAAATAGGAATGACCTTTTGTATTTGAATCAACCCTCAGGATAATCAGCAGCAGAGGCAGAATGGTTTCCTCAAAGGGTAACTCTCTTCTTTCAAGGCAAAAAGTGGGGCTGGGGTGGGAGAGAGGCTCTGCATACAAATTCTAGGCACAATGGAGCTGAATTGCTCTGTACACTTGACCTTGATAATCTGGGAGAATGAATGACATGGAATGTCTCAAGAGCAGCCCAAGTGAGCCAGGGTGAATGAGGAGCCACTCCGAGCCATTCAGCAATGTCCCTGCACAGTTTAGCTTAATCTAGAGGGACTGGATGCCACCTAGAGAAATAGGAGACAAAGGATGGACTGGGGGTAGTCCCACTCTGGAGGTGAAAAAACTTCATTTTGAATGTAGTTTTGAGGCAGTTCTATGGCAAAGGGGATAAAAGCACTGAGCTCAAAGCAAAGAAAATCTGAGTTCCTCAGACATTTGCTAGATGGTTCTTAGGGTCTCCATTTCCTGATTTATAAAATGAAGGAGTTAGATGTCTTCTAAAGTCCCTTAAGTCTCCTGGATCTAAATCTATGAGCTATGTTCCAGTGAGAAAAAAATTTTTTTGACTGACTTAAATGAATTGTCCCCCCACGCTGATCACAGTTGTTTACTGCATAAAATGAAAAGAGTGGAAATGGCATTGTATAAGAATACCATAACCTCTGTCTGTGGACCTAACCAAAGTTATTGGGTTTTTTATTCTCCAGATCTTCCATATGCAACTAGTACCACCAAGTCCCAATTAGTGCAAATAATGAATCCATAAAAGTGATTTCATGTATTTCAACTCATGTTATTTGAAGTTATAATTATGTAAAACAGAGTAATTTGTTCCAGCCCAGTGGAAATATGTAATGTGAATTTAAATAACAATTTCTTTAGGGGATTCACTATTTGCACCTATCAGGACCAAGCTTATAGGCTTTAGTGGCAGAAATACCAGGAGTCAATTCTTACCTCTAGCACATGCTGGTAGTACAACTGTAGACAAGTCACTTAATTGCTCAGTGTCCCAGAATAAGGACTCTAGATTGAAAAACAGGTGCTTACCCTTGGTAAAAGTAGCTTCCTTGTCAGAATTTGCCAATACCAATGAGATCAGAAGTAACTAGTAAAGAACCAAGTTATTTGGGGACCTAAAGCACATTTCACCTTATGGGTCTTGTACACTGTGGATGCTTAATAAATACTTATCAAATTTGGATTCAAATTTAAAGATAAAACTGAGCAGAAATCAGAAAGAAAAAGTTCAACATCACATGCTCTTTCCTCTTTTTCCCTTGGAATAAATTGTTGCTTTCATGTCATCCCCTCGATTCTTTTCATTAAATAGCTAGTAGGAAAGAGTGCTCAATTTAAATCCAGTGATGTGATTGTGTATTTTGCATCATCCATTTCACGTTTGGCGAGCATTTTGAGTTTTCCTAAACTATCCCATGTTAAATCTAGTGATCCATCAGTCCAAAGTTGAGTGAGCTACTGCACTCAATCCTTGCGTCAATACTTCTAGAATCTGTGCTTTGATTGTATGATATGTATGTTACTGTAAGTTTTATTACCTTAATAACATAGTACAAATAATTATGTCAAGTTGGTATAGCTGTATTCTGTTTTAAACCACCATTTTGTGCTTGAGCTGTCTTGAGTAAGATTTTTTTATGATTTGTTTGGTTTTTTTGATAATAAGATAAATAACTGTGTAAATATGCCTTCTCAAATAAATGATAAATACATGTGGACTCTCTGAAAAGATGGACCACAAATGGAACAGTGTTATAAATAATATTAATCAAGAATTTATGTATTAGCCTAAAAAATAAATGCTGTGGCAAAAATTATAGGAAGGCTAGATTTGATTACAAGTCAATGACTAACAATATAAGAAACCTAGTAGAGATCCAAACCTTCATCTGGCTCCTGAGACTGACTCCTGCAATCCCCACACTTGTATCTCAAGGAGCCCATGTTCATTTAAGAACAATTCTGATTGATGGGAAATTCACCAGATGACCATGTTAGAAGGTGACCCGTGCTCTCTGACTGGGCAGAGAGGCAATCTTGTCATGAGGTCAGCATGAAAAAGCTTTTTGGAACTAAGATTCAGGTTGGTTGGTTGCTCTTAGAAGAGGCTTTTGTTTGTGCACATTGATTAATAAAGTTTGATTGCATCCATTGAGAAGTATAAGTCTAATCAGTGTTTCTGTCATATTAGTAATCATATGTAATGGTAAATCAGTCACAAGCATACACTGTGCATTAGTTACCCAGGAAGATCATAATACCTTGTGCCTTATAATTTGGTCTCCCCTCAAGAAATATTAATCCTTCTCCTCTCCCCAACAAAAAATCCCTTTCTTGTTAGCTATGGCTGTTTATCAGTTCCCCAAGGTACTATAAAATAGGCTAGGCTTGTTATTTTTTAGATGTAAAAAACAGTCAATCACTGGACCTGTACTCAAAATCTTCCTGGCTTGATTGAGCTTTCTGCAGCTTAAATTCAAATCCCACAGCCTTTGGGAGCCAAGAGTTTTCTCTAACCTTTGATGGGGCATCAGTGAAGGGCTTTAAACACGAGTTAACAATTATGAACCACAAAATAATCATGCTTTATCTTTTCTTATGGTCATTTACAATGAATTTTTCTGACTGATTTTTTTCCTTTTTTGTTAGAAAAACTATAGACCTTTTTTTTTTAAAACAAAGATATCTGTCTTCACCCAAAAAAAGATCCAATTGATGGCCTCCATGTCACTTGGGACCAAAATCTGTTTTTGAAAGTGATTGTGTTCAGTGTAGCTGAATGCACTCTTGGTAATTCACTTGCTCTAAAAAAATAAGAAATTATAGTTCTAGTGATATCTGACAGGCATTTGAAATGAGTCCAGGATCTATTGTCACTTGCCATTCAATTTAAAACTATTCTCTCTTCCCCATGGGTCTATGTTTCCCCAATCATTCTACACGATGCTGTCCTTCCCCCTCGTCCTGGTCTTTATCTTAGAAAACAGTTCCAACTTCTTTTGATGTTTTTGGATAACAGCTAATGTAATTGCACTTTCACTTTCTTTGAATATCATCTCTAAAGGAAAAATCTGCTTCTAGGCTCGTCTCCTGATGTGTGGGGGATAGCAAGGAAAGAATCAAATGTTTTCTTTGCTATAAAATTTGATATATACATATGTGTCTATTCCAGAGTATATGTGTGTCTATACACATACACAAACCAGTAAAGTGTGATGTCTCAAAAACCTAGAAGAGTAAGAAAGAAAAAGTGACTCACAGTGATACAGTCTGCAGAGGAGTAAAGGAGAATAAAGACCCAGAAGAAACCACTGGATTGTCAAATAAGAGGGTGCTTTTGGTAGAATGATTAGGTTGGAAACCAGATTGGGAGGAGAAAGAAAGAGAGGAAAAGGAAGCTATAAATAGCAATATGACATTGGATGTAACTTAGACTAACTGGAGCAGAATGGTACCATTTGCACCATGGGATTGACTATGGCTCGTAACTAAAGAAAGCTCTTGATGGCCCCACCATAAAGTCCATGTTATTACCAATGCTGAGAAAACACTTCCTGGCACAGAGTAGGTGCTTTAAAAATGTCTGTTGAGTGGTATATTTACATATCATATTCTCTGTTAGAATTTAAGCTCCTGGAGGGCAGAAAACTGTTCTCATTTTGTCTTTGTATCCTCAGTATCACACAGTGCCTTAGAAATATTAAGTATCTTATAAATATTTATCAGATTGAACTCCCTGTTGAAGAAATATATATGAGATGTCCTATTGTCCCTATTTATGGAACACCTTACACTTTTGGAAGCATTTTCTATTGTATCATTTCATCTTCACAATGACCCTGAAAAGAGAGCAGTAGAAGTATAACTCTCTCCATTTTATAGACAAAGACATAGAATTGGTAAAGATAAATGACTTAGTCAAGAACACAAAGGGAAACTGAGACAGGATTCAAAATTGGGTCTTTTAACCCAAAATTCAGTATCTTTTCAACTACAACAGCAAATGAAAAAAAAGAATGAAAATTGAACATTAATTTTAGTTACTTCAATAATGGACACATGTCTATAGAATGTCCTGGTTCCAAGGAAGTTTTATATAGAGAAGAGAAATCTCAGGATGTATTTATTGATTGATTAGATATCTCAACCCACTAGTCTTACAGATACATAGATTATCAAATTTCAAAGGAACTCTAAATATCATCTACGCTAGCCTTCTTATTGGATGGATAAGGAAATCGAGGCCCTTAGAGAGGAAATGAATTTGAGCCAAAGTTGGCAATTTTTGGTTTCTCTAAGCACTGCCTGAGGTGGGGTCAAGTGTAGACTGTATGGCTTAGAATCCTTGCCAGGGACTGGGGAAGCCCTTTGCCTGTACGGTCTCTGTTTTGAGTGTGGAAACAAGCACTATATCTATTATCCTGAAGCAGGAATCAAACACCAGGGATACAGGATGCCAAGAAAAAGCATTGGAGTACAGAGGTATGATCTGGATCAGAAATAGGAATCACTAATAAAGGGCAGGTCAATTAAAAGAACAGGTTTAAAGAAAAAACAGCATGGTCTAGAGTTGGGCAATTTCAATGTCAAGAAAACAAAGCAAATTTCAGTTTTTAAAGAGAGTCCAAGAAAATAATCTAAACACAGTATCTTGCCAACATATTTGTCTTTTATATTGAGGATACAGAATCCAGCCTTGCTTCCTTGCCATGCTTATTTTCACTTAACTTGTGCTGGACAGCTCCCCACTTACTAGTCTGATTCTCAGTTCAAATATCCATCTCTAAAACTAGTGACAATCTCTCAACTCTGAGAATCCAACATACAGCACTTTAGAACTGATTAAGCACACTATCTATATTATCTTATTGAATTATAACAATCCTAGGAGATCATCAGTACAAGGATTATCATCCTCATTTTATAGCTGAGGATCATGGACCTCAAAGAGTTTAAATAGCTTGCCCAAAGTCTCTAGAGTTAGTAGTGCCTGAGATGGGACTTGAACTAACTCTTTCTTGAGACTCTAATGATCTTTAATGATTCTGGGATCCAAAGCCAAGTGTTTCTGAAAGGCAATGAGGGTTATTATGATAATGACATCTTAAATATATACTAATAGCTATCTATTCCCATTTTAGGTGCTGAGTAATGTATTCCTCGTGTCTATTTAAAATTCTTAGGGGCTTTTCCTGAGGCATACCCTTTTGAATCATCTCCCTCTCACTTCTAATAATTGCTTGCTTCATTTAAAAATAATCAGAATTAGTGAGATAACTGGCACTTTTTTTCATTGGAACTAGGTCACTGTTCTTTAACAATGTTGCTGGGCTCAGGTAATGAGCCTTGGCTGAACACTCAAGGATTTGTCAAAGTAATCATGCATAGTTGATGATTTTACCAGATAAAATATAAAAGATTCCCTCTTCTCTCTGCAAACTTCTCTGTTTGGCACTCTGTTCAATTAAATCTATTCCACTCCGACTCTATAAGCATTTAGTGTGCCACTTGTGTTCTAATTTCTGTGCTAGATAATGGGGGATATATCCCCTGTAAAAGTAAAGCCAAGTGTGGGGCTTGGTCATCCTGGTGAATACAGTCTGTCAGAATTGCTACTCAGGCTTTTTCTCTAACAAAAGAAAAAATAGTCTCCCTCAAAGCTGTTCTTTAGAAAACCTTGCAGCTATTTGGGAGTTATCCTATGGGGCCTCCCGGACAGGTAATCTCCGTTCCTAAATTGTCATCTGTGACTCACTGCACTGTAATCCTTAGGGAGAGACAGAGCTGTGGCTAGCAAGTGGAAGTGACACAACAGGGGGCTCAAGTTATTAAAAGTTCATCATTCTTCTCTGAGTTAAGACTTGACATCCTCTTGCAATACTAGAGAACAGAGTGGGTATTAAATTCATCAGACCTACAGAAGCTGATTTCACTGGGTTTTTATTGTACTGTCAAAAAGGGACACTTTGCACTTCAGGCCTCATGATTCTTGCTTTAGTTTTGAACTCTGGCTTTTGTCCAAGGACCAGACTAACTAAGCCCATAGAAGTGCATGGCCTGGCTGGCCACATCATGTTGACTTTTTCTCCCAATGAAAGCCTTAGACCATGTGCTACTTGCAGAGGATTCACAATCTTCATCATGTATGGGGAGAGCGTCCACACTGATGCAATCACTGAGCTGTGAAGGAATTCTGCTGCTCTAGGGGTTTATATTTGATTTTTCTTCTCTTCCAAAGACTCTATGTAGTAGCTACAGAATTTTAGATTTGATTGTGTCCTTCCAAAAAACTCAGTTATGAAAACTTCATAAACTTCAATGAACTTTTATGTTCATTCTTTCATTCATTTATTATTTTTACACAAATGATGCTCCACTAACTGTCCTCCATGATTAGAATGCATCTTCTCCTCACCACCACCTGTTTTTCAGTTCTACTTGCTGCCTTTCCTGGTTTACTCACTCCCTTCCACTTGTTAGGGGACTTATCAAAAACTACCTGGCACATAGTATA
This sequence comes from Antechinus flavipes, assembly GCF_016432865.1. Taxonomy (NCBI): domain Eukaryota; kingdom Metazoa; phylum Chordata; class Mammalia; order Dasyuromorphia; family Dasyuridae; genus Antechinus; species Antechinus flavipes. Next base: position 6,618,207 of record NC_067403.1, read on the forward strand.
TATGTACCCAAGTTATCTCTTCATTAGAGTGCAAGCTTCTTGAGCACAGGGCCTGTTGATATTTGTTTTTATATCCCCAGTGCTTACAACAACTCTCAGACATCAGTGCTTAGCAAATGCCTAGTAATCGATTAAATAAATATTTTCATGTACCCATTGGGTAGTGTGCTTGGCTCTAGTAGACAATTTTAAAGTCAGGAAAAAAGATTTTCAGTCAAAAATGGGAGTTGTTTTAAAGTGACAGGAGAGATTTCCAAATGAAAGATACTAGTTATAAACAACTACTATTCTTGCAAGAGGATTAATGCACTGTTCCCCTGGGCTATGATTTTGCTCAGTTTGAGATGTGCACAAGGAAAGAGAGAAGTTGCCACAGAAAACAGTTTACATAACTTATTTAAAGATAAATTGGGGGTTATGTATATCTTGCTGGAGATAATATATGTAAAGTATTTTTAAAATCTTGCATGGGTAATTTTTCAACATTGACCTTTGCAAAGCTTTCTGTTTCAAACTGTCCCCTCCTTTCCCCCACCCCCTCCCTTAGATGGCAGGTAGTCCAATACATGTTCAATATGCTAAAATATATATTAAATCCAATATATGTATACACATTTATACAGTTATCTTGCTGCACAAGAAAAATCGGATCAAGAGGGAAAAAACAAAACTGAGAAAGAAAACAAAATGCATGCAAATAACGAAAAGAGTGAGAATGCTGTTGTGGTCCACAATTAGTTCCCACAGGCCTCTTTCTGGGTGTAGATGGCTCTCTTCCTAAACAAGTAAAACTGGTTTGAATCCTCTCATTATTGAAGAGAGCTACATACATCAGAATTGATCCTCATATAGTATTGTTGTTGAAGTACATAATGATCTCTTGGTCCTGTTCATTTTATTCAGCATCAGTTCGTGTAAGTCTCTCCAGGCCTCTCTGAAATCATCTTGCTGGTAATTTCTTATAGAACAATAATATTCCATAACATTTATATACTACATTTTATTCAGCCAGTCTCCAATTGATGGGCATCCACTCAGTTTCCAGTTTCTAGTCACTACAAACAGGGCTGCTACAAACATTTTGGCACATACAGGTCCCTTTCCCTTCTTTAGTATTTCTTTGGGATATAAGCCCAGAAGTAACACTGCTGGATCAAAGGGTAACCACAATTTGATAACTTTTTGAGCATAGTTCCAAATTGCTCTCCAGAATGGCTAGATATATTCACAATTCCACCCACAATGCATCAATGTCCCAGTTTTCCCGCATCCCCTCCAACATTCATCATTATTTTTTCCTGTCATCTTAACCAATCTGAGGGATGTATAGTGGTATCTCAGAGTTGTCTTAATTTGCATTTTTCTGATCAATAGTGATTTGGAACACCCTTTCATATGACTACAAATAGTTTCAATTTTTTCATCTGAAAATTGTCTGTTCATATCTTTTGAACATTTATCAATTGGAGAAAGACTTGAATTCTTATCAATTTGAGTCAGTTCTCCATTTATTATAGAAATGAGGCCTTTATCAGAACCTTTGAATGTAAAAAATATTTTCCCAGTTTATTGCTTCCCTTTTAATCTTGTCTGCATTAGTTTTGTTTGTACAAAACCTTTTTAACTTGATATAATCAAAAATTTTCTATTCTGTGATCAATAATGATCTCTAGTTCTTCTTTAGTCACAAATTCCTTCCTCCTCCACAGATCTGAGAGGTAAACTAAGCTGTGTTCTTCTAAGTTTTTTATATCATTCTTTATAGCTAAATCATGAACCCATTTTGACCTTCTCTTGGTATATATGGTGTTAGGTGTGGGTCAGTGCCTAATTTCTGCCACAGTAGTTTCCAATTTTCCCAGCAGTTTTTGTCAAATAGTGAATTCTTATCCCAAAAGTTGGGGTCTTGGGATCTGTCAAACACTAGTCATTGACTATTTTGTTCTATGAACCTAACCCATTCCACTGATAACTGCTCTATTTCCTAGCCAGTACCAAATGGTTTTGATGCATGTCTGACTCTTTATGACCCCATCTGGGCTTTTCTTGGAAAAGTTAGAGGAGTTACTTGCCATTTTCTTCTACAGCTCCTTTTATAGATTAGGAAACTGAAGCAGACAGGGTTAAGTGATTTTCCCAAGGTCACACAGCTACTACTGTGTGGGGTGAGATTTAAACTCAGCAGGAAGAGTCTTCCTGGCTTGGGGACTAGCATTCTCTCCAGTGTACCATCAAGAAATGCACAAAACTATTCTCAAATACCATTTTACTCCTATCAGATTAGTTAACATAACAGAAAAGGATAAATGGTAGGGAATGTAGAAAATAGGGCACTGATGCACTATTGGTGGAGTTGTGAACTGGTCCGACCATTTTGTAGAACAATTTGGAATTACAGCCCAAACGCTATAAAACTGTGCACCCCCTTTGACTCAGAATTACTGCTACTCGGTCTGTATCCCAAAAAGAACAAAGAAAAATGGAAGGGATTTATATGTACCAAAAAGGGTTTAGAGCAGCTCTTTTGTGGTGGCAAAGAACTGGAAACCAAAGGAATGGCCATCAGTTTGGGAGGGGGCTGAACAAGCTGTGCTATATGGTTGTTATGGAATATTATTGTGCTATAAGAAATGATGAGGCAAGATGCTTTTAGAAAAACCTGTCAAGACCTACATGAACTGATACAAAAGGAAATGAGTAGTACCAGGACAATATTGTACACAATAACAGCAATATTAGAAGGATGATCAACTGTAAGTGCCTTCGCTTTTGTGATCAAGGCAGTGATCCAAGGCAATCTGGGACTCGAGATAAAAAATGCTATCTGCCTCCAGAGAGAGAACTGATGAATTTAGTGCAAATTGGAACACAGATTTTCCACTTCATTTATCTTATTTTTTTCAATATGGCTAAATGGAAATATGTTTTGCATGACTATATAGTAATCAATATCACACTGCTTGCTTTCTCAATGGATTAAAGAGAAGCTGGAGAAGGAGAGAATTTGGAATTCAAAATTTTTAAAAAGGATGTTGAAAACAAATTTTTTTTAAAAAAGAAAATGATGAACTATCAATAATGCAGGTTAACCCTAAAAGTGTGCCAAGCTCTTCCCTCATCCCAGGAGGCTGGATGTTAAACCAGATGTTTACCAACATCATTGTGGCTAAAGATAATTTAGCAGAGATTGGACAAGCACTTGGGCATATTATAGAAAGGATCCATGTGGCTAGTTGATGTACCTGACCTCCAAGACCCCTTCCATCCCTGAAGCTCTATGTGATTCCATGTGTCTATATCACCTGAACGGGACAAATATCTCTGGGGTGTTAGCTTGAGTCACAAGGAAACCAATTTCTTAGGGAAAGTCATCAAGAGAAGCAGAAAGTGCTAAAAGCAAAAGAATAACCATCGATTTTCCACTGCTATTCAAGTCCCCTCCAAGCTGAACTCCCTTTTCTGATCACAGCATCTAAAGGTAAGGAACTCAGCACTTAGATTGTACTGGCTGATCTCCGGGTATCTCAGCACTTAATGATTATTTTTTTCTACCAGAACATCCAAAGGAAGGGCCATTATGGTATTCTGTGAGTGAATGGCTCAGAGGATGAGAAGGGGCGGAAGCTGAGAAAGAAGCCCACGAAATAGGTCTCTTAAAATAGTAGTCGAAACTTGGCGCATAAAAATGCGGGTGCCTTCACGAGAGCCCAGCTTTTGAGAACCAATATTCTCCCAGCTAATAGAAAATGACTGCAGTGCAGGCAGTTTGAGAATCCCAATCAAGATCAAAATCAGCGATGAGCCAAGGATATAAGCTCTATCAGCCAGTTCATAAGCATTTATTAAGCCCTTCCTGGGCTGAGGAAGCACCGGGAATACGATGATAGATAAAAACACGATTTCTGGTCTCCAAGAGCTCTCTATTCGTGAATATAAGTAGAAAATAGCAAGCATGTTACTGATGAAGACTGGCAAGGGGGGGGGGGGGGGGGGAATGGAGTTTTAAGGATCACCAGCTCTTAGAATTAAAAGACCTGAGTTTCAGTTATGACTATTGCAATTCCTGAATATCCATGGGCAAGCCCCTTCCTCTTAGAGCCTCAGTTTCCCCATCTGTCAAATGCCAATGATGGAGCGTGCACTCTCTAAACCATGGGAGGATATCGGAGGGAGATGCTTATAAAAATATGCTTCCATTAATCACAATGGTTTTCCTGGTACATAGGTTGGTAATGTATTTTACCCCAACAGAAACATTTCATTCTTTTCTTTGAGTTCTGAGCCCAAAGGGTTGGGCAAGGTCTGATAAATGGAAAAGGCGGCATATGCCGGGAGGCGAAAACTGGGGAACTGTTATGAAAGCTGGCTCCCCTCTGGCTAATATTCTTCCAAACTGCACTCTGGGCAGGCGAAGCCGGCGAGGAGGGAAAATGGTAGATGTGTCTTCTGAAGACAAAATGAAACAAACAAAAACTCCCCGACAATCTCCTCGAGCCTTCATTACCGAATAGCTCCGTGTTTCCTACGAAACCCTTGGAGAGGAAAGAAAAGCATCACATGACTTGGGCTGCGGCTAATATTTGCTGAATCCAGATTGAATTTAAACATGGATATAAAAAGGCAGGCAGGCAGGCTCCTGGTGCTTTGGAAATGACGCCCAGCTGGTCACCATCGCTGATGGAAACCTAACTAGTTTTGACCTTCTTTCCATCCCAAGTAGCCGGTGCCTGAATCCCGAAGGGTTTAGCCCGGAAATAAATCATTTATGGAACTCAGCCATTAGCCAGGGTAAGGGAGATCCCAGTGTGGGAACGCCTTCCATCTGAAGCAAAGTGCAGCTTCTCTGGGATTGAGCAGGACAAAAAAGGCCTAGATTTAAGAGGTGAAGGGGGGATTGGGGATCATTTATGGAGAAGGAAGCTGAGAGTCAGAGAGGTAAGTCACATGACCAGTAATTGCCCGAACCAGGATTCAAGTCCAGATAAATTCTTGGGAAATCGGGACATTTTAGCTAATCTGATAGGAGTGGAATGATATTTGAGAGTAGTGTTTTGTTTTTTTTTTTTGTTTGTTTGTTTTTTTTTTCCCCTGAAACAATTGGAGTTAAGTGAATTGCCCAAGGTCAGACAGCCTGAAAATGTTAAGTGTCTGAGATCACATTTAATTCAGGTCCTCCTGATTTCAGGGCTGGTGCTCTATCCACTACACCACCTAGCTGCCCCGGGAGTAGTTTTAATGTACATTTCTCAGTGGTGCAGTGGAGAGAATGCTAGTCTCGAAGCCAGGAAGATTCTTCTTCCTGAGTTTAGACACTTACTAGCCTTGTCTCTCTGGGCAAATCACTTAACCCAATCTGCCTCAGTTTCCTAATCTATAAAATGAGCTCTAGAAGAAAATGGCAAATCATAGCCCAATTAGTAAACAGGGATTGTGTGTGAACACAGGTCTCCCTGACTCTCAACCCAGTTTTCTGGCCCCTATACTAAACTTAACTAAGGGATGGGTATTTAAATTAAATTATTTTTATAAACACAAGAGTTGAGTATTTAACACAAGAGATGAGTATTTGAATAAAATTGTTTTATAAATACAATAAAATCACAAACACACCCCAGTAGATATAGGATCCTTGCTTTCCAACTGCAGATTCTGTGGAGCAAATCAACAAAACTAGTTCCAGAATGCTGGTGACTTTTTCTATTAGACTTTCAGGGGAAATGCAAATAAACATAAAGAGCTTTGATAAAGAGATCTATTCCTCTCCTGTTGAAAGTACCTTCTCACAGCAAGGACTTGACCTTTTTGGTGGCTTTGAGCCAGCCATTCAGTTCAATATATTTATCTCAGGCTCTATAAATATATTTTTACCATTTGAGAAATGTATAAGCTCTGCATGGGTGTAATTACTGTTTTTATAAGAAAATGTGCCTATTACTGTGGAACAAAACTGAAACAAAAGATTAAAAGATTTTTGATGTTGAGCCCAGTCCAGCCCATTTGATATTGTGCATTTCTTTTAAAAATTCAACAGACATTTATTAATTTCCTACTGTGCACGGAGCAGAGAGTTAAGCACGGGGGGGGGGGGGGGGGGGGGGGTAACAAATTCCTTACCCCCACGGATCCTGCAATGTGTTAGGAGAGACCAACACAAACGGAATTATAATACAAAATAATGCATATAGAAGGGAGGCTAAGATCAAGTCCGAAATGAAATCCAAGAAGGGAAATGGTCATTTGTGATGGGAGAGGAGGACACGAGAGTTCCTGTAGGTGATGGGATTTGTGTTCTTAATAAGATGGGGAGAAGTTCAGCAGGTGGGACTTGGGTGAAAGAATAGTGTGAGCCACGGCGGAGAGTGGATAGAAAGAAAAAAGAGTTTTACTTGTTTAGGTCCAAATCACAGAAGTACATGAAGAGGAAATTTAACACTGATATTGGGGAAAACTCCAAAGATAAAAAAGAAACAATTCTTATTTTCAAGAAGCTTCTATTCTTTTAGGGGTGATATGTAATATAGCTTTGACTAGTAACAAAGTATAAAAAAATATTTTTTGGTGTCTTTTTTTTTTTACGTTTATAGGCCATCCCTCTGATCAGTTAAAATAGATAAGAATCATCCCCATTTTAATGTCATCCCCATCACCCCTATTCCCAAGAATAGATTTTTGCGATTGTCCTGAGAAACTGCTGTCAGTGATTAGGAAGATTCTCCTCCTAGGAAATCCCTTTCTCATGGACAACTTGGATCTCTTAGACATCAGTCTCAACCTGCTGCATTGTTTCACTGTTGTCTTCAGCTTGCATTTGGTTTAGAGACTGGAAAAGAAATTTTTCTTAAATTGGGTTATCTTGGCTTTCTTTTTTCCATGGAGCAAATACTGTGTTATTGTTGTTTGTAATGAAAATGCTTGTCAAGTCCAAACCAAAGTCAGATGTGTCTTGGGTTCTCTTCAAGTTTATTAAGGAAATTGTCTGAAATCGGCACACGGAACACCATCACCGGAGAGAAACTCAGAGGTCATTTTAGTTTAGCCCACAAATGAGCAGGAATCCCCTATATAATGTTACTCTTAATATGTTCCATTTCATTAGATTTGGCCCATCTTTCCAATTTCACAATGTCTTTATGAATCCTGAAGCTGCCATCCAATATATAAACTGAGGTTTTTACCCGAGCTTCCCTTAAATTTTCCACAAATTTGACTAGCATACGTGACCTTGAATAAGTAACTGAGCCCCAATTTCCTTCCTCTGTAAAATGAGATGGTCAAACTGGATGACCTCCAAGATCTTTTTCCATTTCTAAAATTATGATACTACATTATCCATGACAGTGATAAAAATGTAAAATATTTAGGAAAATAGCACTAGGCTAGATGCCCAGGTCACTTCATGAATGACCCTTGCCCAGTGACATCTGACTAGTGGTCACTACACTTTGGTGCATCCATTCAACCACTTCAAAACCTTGTCCCTGTCTCTTCATCTTATCCACAAGAATACCATGAGCATTTTTTAATGGAAGGATTTTCTTCTTAACTCTCTTTAGTAGAACTTCTGACTTCATCATTCAACTGAAACTGATTTCTCCAAAGTAACCAATGATCCCCTAACTGATAAATCCAATGACTATTTCTTAATGATAATTCTTCTGCCACCTTTGACACTTGGCAAAGACATACTCTTCTGTCCTATGCTGAGAGACCTTGCGGGGGAAGGGGGTCTGCAAAGTATTAGCACCAAATCCTGGACACCTTAAAGGGAATAGGACCAGTAGAAGTTAAAAGTAAAAGTCTTCTCTGAAATGATCAGTCTCTCACTGTTTCTTAAAAGCAGTCAGGAAGTAGAAGTGAGGTTGACTAGCAGGAAGTGGTACAGAGAAAACACCCATCAGGATTAGCAGCAAGTCAAGCTCTTTTACAAAACCAAGAGCATGAATTTGTAGGGACCAGACCAAGGAATTCAAAGTTGGTTAAACTAAGGATTCTGTCAGAGTGGGATGTCTGAGTCTTCTCATCTCCCACTGGAAGCCCTTCCCGCTCACCTCAGTCACTAATACTTCCCCTGAAAATTTGCCTTTTTCCTTATGTGTGTGTAACTCTGGTGCACATGTATTCTTCTCTAAATAAAGTTTAGATCTCTTAAAAGTCTAATACAAAAATTCTAGAAACGTAACAGGTATTTATTTGTTATTTGATCCCCTGGGCCAGGGTTTGGCAGATGGTGAGTCTAAGATGTTATGGCAACTGAGATAGTGAGAAATGACATCTTTAGCCATCATAGCTGGCTTTTGGGTAACCTTTATTTTCCTTGAAATCCAGACCTTTTTGTTAGTTAGAAGGATTTGATTGGACAAGTCTTGATGACTGACATGTTTAACCCAAGTAGCACTTCAGAAAAAAAATAATGGAAAAAACTAAGATAATAATTTTAAAGGTCGATGTACTTAGAACACAGCTTGTTCACTGCCAAGCATTGAGAACTGTATCCAAATCGTGAAAACTAGAGTTCAAATTCTGCCTCATATACTTAGTAGGTGGGTGGTTCTGAGCAAGTCATGTAATCTCTGCTTCAGTTTCCTCCTCTGTAAAATAGGTATAATAACAGTGATTTCTTCAAAAAATAATTGTGAAGATAAAATAAGATGACTTATATAAAGCACTTTGTAAAACTTAAAGTGCCATTTTTATCATTGTGATACTGGGAAAGAGTGGTCACATTGCAGTTCCATGATCTTTGTTTGAATCCAGCTTCTGTTATTTAATATTGCATGGCCTTATGCAATGTCTCTGGGCTTCCCTTTGTACAAATGTAAAGAGAGTGGTTCTGCTTGGCCTCTGGTTTAAAATCTGTGACCAGGTAAAATTGGGCTCTAGAGCAATTTCAGGAGAGAGAAGATCACTTTCAGATAAGAGAATCAAAGAAAGCTTTTGAGACCTTAGGGTTGAAGAAAAAGATTATTTGGGCTTGACAGAGTGGAGAAAAGCATGTAATTTGGACAAAAGAGCTAGACTGACTAAGGACAAGGGGGCAGGAGGAGGTACATTGATATTGATATTAGGAAGAGTTTGTAGTCCAGTTTGGCTGGAGTATGGCATTTATGATGGGAAACAGAGTGACATAAAACTGGAAAGATAGACTCCAGTCAATTGTGGAGGGTATTAAATGTCAGTTTATGGAGTCTATACATTTTTCTGCAGGCAATTGCCAGGATAAAATAAATAGGTGGCAGAGGCAGGGTTCAAGTGCTTTTATCCTTCCTACAGGAGAAAATTCAACCTGATGTCCTTTGGACTTCAAGGAATTGGAGAATTGAAAATAATAGCAGCGTGCTAGAGAGGAAAGAGCATGGGAGCGGGACAGAATAAATCTGGTTCTTACCCTAGCTCTCCCACAACCTTGCTGTGTGTCCTTGTCAAGAGACATCACTGCAAAGCCCAGAAAACATCCCCCAAGGAAAATGTTAGTTGGCAGTTGATTATTATTAGTTCACATCAATATAAGCTGTTATTAAATCTATTTATGATGAGCATAAGCAGGTCACATTCCATTACCGCTGATGGAACAAGCAAAGGAAAAGGAGACAAAGCGGATTGTATAGCAGGAATGAGAGGCAGTGGATAAATGGCGCATTTGGGCCGTGGAGACAGTTGGGGGAGAGAAAAGCACAAAGTATGTGGGCCCGGTAACAAGCGTTACCATCTTGTAACGCTGCCCTCCCCAGGAGCTCTGGAACTCTTTGGGGCAACCTCTCTGCCCCAATGTTCCCAGGGACTATTTGTGCCCGACCGGTGGCGAGCGCTCTGAGCTCCTATCGTCTGATCGGTCACAGGTGGACACACGTCCCTGGACTCCAACACGGTGGCGTCCTCTCCAAGAACAAAGGACGACAACCGATAAATGCTTATTGGAACCGACCAACCAACCACCACGGGCGGCCTTACACAAGCCCCCACCAGGCAGACCATAAGTGAAGCCCTGAGACAAAAAGAAAGGCTCTGGGGAGCACGAGACCAAGCAATCCAAGGTCCCTGCGCTTCGTGTGAGGAAGAAGGTTCCTTTAGGCTTTGGCCGGGCTGTGGGCGTGATTGGGGTCAGCGCGCTCCTTGGCAATGCCGGAGCCGAGCTCGTCCCGCTGTTTGAATGGGGATGATGGCAATAGCAGGGACAGCTCTCATCACTGTCTGGCCAGGAAAGGGATGACCTTCAGGGGATCAGGGGATCTCTATGATGAATACAAGGCACTATGACCTTGCTCCAGAAATGTGATCTCTGAAGGGTCATGTGAGAGAGGCAGCCTGAATAAAGAGCTTGTTTCACCTTGAGGAAGACCTGGGTCAAGCGGAACCTCAGATACATAGGGGCTGTTTGATGTTAGGGCGATGGCCCACCAGTCGCCCACCCTCTCAGTCCCCTCAGCCACCTCTGTAAAACTATAAGTTGAACTACAAGTTTACCTATTTTGCATAACTTTATAAGATTAAAACTATAAATTGAACTATAAGTTTATATATTTCACATAATTTTATAAAATTAAAACTATACATTGAATTATAAGTTTATATATTTTGCCTAACTTTATAAGGTTAAAACTATAAATTGAACTATAAGTTTATATATTTTGCATAACTTTATAAGATTAAAATTATACATTGAAAAACAATTACAGGTCTATTGGTAAAGAGAGTTTTCTCCCAAGAGTTCCATATCCCAATAACACACATGTGAACCGGAAGGGGAAGCATCTTTCTTGCCCCTTAATGAGATCAGATTCCCTTTCCCAGCAGAGCTTTCAAGTAGAAAGTCATTGCCTCCCCTCTAAAGAGGCAGGAGTGAGAGGACTCGGGGCTGAGTTCCAGAGCTAGTTTAGCCAGCCACAGGATGCAGCATTTCTGGAGGCTTACGTCTTCATTCTCCCTTCTGAATGAGAGGCACTGAGGGACCACGTGCCTGATTTTTCTCTTTCTCTCTTTCCTTCTTTTCTGCAGAGCCTTCAACTTCTGTTGCTTCTGCCCTTGGATACAGTGGGTATAGTGGGGGTTCTGTTTCTCAGAAAAATGTTGTAATTTGTGTGTTTAAGGTTCTTATTAATATTCCAATCTTTTAGTACATAGAAATAATTTTTGATTCATTTGTTTGTTGTTGAGCTAATGATTTCCCCTAATGGTCCAGGTATTTGATAGTTTAATTTATACTAGATTGTTCATGAATGCACTTTTTCCTCTAGTACTAAGCATTGCACAAATATTGCTTATTATTTCTGTCTTCCTGTCTCTGTCTCTCTCTATAACTCACACACACACACACACGCACACACACACACACACACACACACACATATATTCAGGATCAGTTTAAAAAATATTTAAACTCAGAATTTCCTGTCATTTTTATGCTAATGATGAGCATTAAATACTTCTCTCTAGAACAAAATTGTGCAGTTATTTGAAGGGGTCCCTTTTGGAGACCCCAAAATGTCCCATGATGCTCCCCTATATCTAAAGGTGTACCAGACCCCAGATGGTAGAATTTGGTGGGGATGGGTGAGTTTTGTTCCTGTCTTCTAGTCTTTTCAATAGAGACAGACAGCTTTCATCAGGAAGGAACATGTGAGGAGATAAGGTAACTGAATGAACAAGATTCTTTATTTGTTCTCCCTTGGCAACCTTGAGTCCTTCCTAGGTTACTGTGGAGAGCAGATTAGAAGCAAACACCCTGACAGTAGGGAAAACTTGACAGTTGACAGCTGTTACAATCAAGGAGGCAAGACAATTGATCTGTGGGACAGGAAGGCAGCAGCTGTTGCCAATCGCCTTAACAAGGGCATTAGCTTTGCTCCCTCTCTGAGGTGACTCGGAGCCAGTTAAGAAAGGAGAGCTGGTGCAAACTTCGGACCCAGTGTTTCCTAAACAATCTGTGTGGACCAGTGGGGTCATGAGAGAGGTAGTCATTTGTCATTCAAGAACAACAGAAAGATAGGTAGATAGATATGTTTGTATATTTATATACACATGCATATGTAGGAACACATAGTAGCATGCTGGGTGATGGAGAAAATACAACTTTGGATAAAATAGTGCCCCTGTCTCATGCAGCTGAGAGTTGCCGTGCAGGTAAGACCTCTCTCAAGCAGAGAAGCCCAGGAGGCATCTGGTTATTTGAGTGGTTTTGCCTACATATTCCCCTAGGCTCTGTGTACCCTTGGGGAGAGTGCTGTAAATTGTGCTGTGGGCTGCCTGAGGTCTTGGTCACAACATTCACCAAAAAGTCGGGCAAGGATGACTCTGTGTTACAATCAGTAGTAGCTACATCCTGAGGAGGGTCTTTCCTGCTGCTCTTGTATGTGCTTCTAGAGAGTGCAAGAGATACCTGGTAGAATTGGACAGCTATCAGCTAGAAAGATCGACTAGCCTGGGATCATTTGGCATAGGAATAAGTAACCCTATCCATGGCAATAATTCCTGAGGAAATCACACTGCCATAACTCAGAATAAAATGGTTATTCATAAAAGATGAACCCGAGTCAACAAAAAAGGTCAGACTATGTTTAGTATCCTCCATGGTCACCATTGACTAGGGACCAAAAGAACCAAAGGAAGGTCTCTAAAGCATTGAGATATTCAAACAGGTGGGTTTTGTGGTTGCCTTTTAGTAGCAAAGAAGTGAAAACAAAGTAGATGTCTATCAGCCAGGGAAATAGCGAAATCATTTGTGTTTCATGATTGTCAAGAGATAGCTACGGATACAATTAATGCAGAGGACCCTGAGAAGACTTACGTGAACCGATACAAAATGAGGTAAGCAGAACCAGGAAAACAATCTGCATACTGAATGCAACAATGTAAATTGAAAGAAAGAACCATACTAAGACAAAAGAGAATGCCATGGAATTAGAGTGACATGAATTTGGACTCATGTCATCTGAGATGTAATCTAGCACACTTTTTATTATTCCATGTTGAATGATACATCCATGAGATGATACTTTTGATGCTTCTCTGCAGAAGTAAGGGAGTATGGATATGGAATACTACAGACATATGGTGTGTTGCTAGTTTTGCTATTAAAATTCTGTTAAATAGGATAGATAGCTCTCTAGGATCAAGGATAAAGGATTTTTAAGGGATTAATACATCTGGAAATATAGGTATTATAAAAACAAAATGTATTAATTTTATTTATATATTTATTTTTTAAAGAATTGCAGAAAAGCATAGATCAGAACTGCATAGAATGAGAAAGCAAAGTGGAGTTCTGAACTCTACAAAAGTAAAAAAGGCATCCATACGGATGAGTTCATACACAAATACAAAGAAGATATTAAAACAGAAGTATCTCCTGTTGACTAAGGCTCAGTAGGGAATAGTTGTCTTTTGAACTACTAAGTTATTAATATACCTATTTTGAGTCTATATGGATTCCACTAGTTAAAAATATGACAAAAGTCTGTTATGAATATATTTCACTCTTGGAAATTGTGTAGTGTTTATGTAAATCCAGTATAGGAGTTCTTGTGAACAAAATAAACTGATGAAACTAATACTTTAATAAGATTTCTAATGCATGCATATAAAAACATCACTTTGCTTCCCCTAAGAACCTGATAAAATTGTCAGAAGTGATTGAACCACAACAACAAATGTGTTTTATTACCAGAATTGCTGTCTTTTTTTCTGGCATGATATTCTCATAGAATTGAAAAAGACTTTAGAAATCTAGTTCCATCCTCTTATTTTACAAATGAGGAAATGTAGAGACCTAGAGAAATAAAGTAATTTGTCCCAAATTGGGTGGCAAGTTGATGGCAGTGCCCAAAATAGAACCTAGAATTACAGTGCTCTTTTAAGTAGATACCATTGGTGTCAAACCTAGAACTCTGACACTCCGTGCACTCACTGTATCACTATACTTGCTAGGGAACTTTTGGAAATATTTTGATCTAAAATAGGAAAATCTGGCATTTCGTATTTTTTCATCACAGGTTTTGTTTTTACTTATTTTCTTTCTGTATAACATTAAAAGTTAAATCTGGTCTCTGAAGAAATAACATAACTTAAAGAGAAGTTTTGTTTTCAAGTCTCCATGCTAATGTCTCCTTTTCCAAGGTCTGTGCTTCTTCAAAGGAAAAGACTACTTTTTTCTTTTTTATTATTTTTATTATATCTTTAAAAAAATTTTAAATAATAGATTTTTATTTTCAAAATACATGCAAAAAATCTTCAACATTCACCCTTGCAAAACCTTGTGTTCCAAATTTTTTCTCCCTTCCTTCTCTCTTCCAATTTATGTTAAACACATGCAATTTTTCTATATATGCCCACAATTATCATGCTGCACAAGAAAAATCAGATCAAAAAGGAAAAAATAATGAGAAAGAAACAAAAAGCAAGCAAACAGCAACAGAAAAGGTGATCCATATCCAGTCCCTATAGTGCTTTCTCTGGATGCAGAGAGCTCTCTCCATTACAAGTCTATTGGAATTGGCTTGAATCACCTCACCGTTGAAAAGACTATATCCACCAGAATTGATCATCACATAATCTTGTTGTTGCTCTATATAATGATCTCCTGGTTCTGCTCATTTTACTCAGCATCAGTTCATGTAAGTCATGTAAGTCTCTAAAATCATCCTGCTGATCATTTCTTATAAAACAACAATATTCCATCACATTCATAGACCACAACTTAATCAGCCATTCTCCAACTGATGGGCATCCACTCAGCTTCCAAAGACTGTTCTTTTTCAACCAATTTTTCTCAGTGGAATCACACTAGTTAGGCTAAGGATCATAGAAGTAATGTTAGAGGTTAGTTATCAGAGGAAACTGAGACCTAGAGTGGTGAAGTGATCTAAAGTGATCAAATTTGAATCTAGATTCTTTAAGATTTACACCCTATTTTTATTTTATCATTCTGCTTCCTGGTTATCTCCTATCATTTATTTCTCACTACCTGTGTTCTACATTCAATTCTTTCTCTGACTGGATTATAGACTCAACCAGGAAGTTCTGCAGTTGGCCATAATCTTACAAGGGTCCATTCCTTTGCTGGGGTGAAGAATGGCATTGCTGAAAGTATAGAAGACAAATTGCCCTAAGAATCACTGGGTGTAGGAAACAAATCCCTAGCTAGTCACATCCTGGGATAAAGTTCCAGGTGATGAGTGACTATTTTAACTTGCTCTTCAAGACAAAAGCTATGACTTCACCATTTTATTTTCCACTAGATACATCTTAGCCTTGGATCGATAAGCATATATAAATTGATCCTCTGCATTTTTGCACAAGACTTATAATAAAAAAATAAAATAAAATCATAGGACCAAGAGCTAAAAGAGCCCTTAGACATCATCAAGCTCAATTCTTCATTTCATAGATAAAGAAACGAAGGGCAGGGGTTACTCAACGTCACATGGGTGAAATAAGTAACAAAACCTGGGTTTGATATAAAATTCTCAGACGCTAATCTTGTGATCTTTCCACTATTCCAGTTAATGGCTATTAAACTATGCACAACTATACATTCCTTGAGACCCTGCATTAGTTAAACTTTTTATTTCTCTTAGGTCTGAGCATGGTTCTCTGCACACAATAATTACATATTAAATATTTATCTTTTTTCCTACTTCTCAGATCATTTATCCAACATGAGTTTCCATAATTGCTAGTTGCTGAGAATTAAAGAGAAATAAGAGGGGGAAATACGTGATACAGAGTCCATAATATCAAAAAATGTTGGAAAGGAAGTCAATAGTCAACCAGTCTCACCCATATAGTAAAGCTTGAGCATTTTACCCATAATAGAGTCCCTCTGGTCTTCTTCACGCAAAGCCGATTTGTTCTTTTGTTTTGCACAATTCTAACTGACTAGATTCCCAGTTCATAGCAGCTCAAAAGGAGCAGCCTCCTGAACTGACTCTTGCATTTTATGTGGAGCCAAGGAGCTGAGGTGGAAAGCCAGTTAAGCTGATTAGGAGCTATGTGAGTCTGACGCAAATCATTGACCTTTTTGAGCCATCGTTTTCTTTTCCATGCAATGAAGAGATTGAACCAGGTGATCTCTAAAACTATTTCTAGATCTAACTATGTAAAAGAAATTAGGATGAATGGGGGAAAGAGCTGATAAATGTGGGCGCCATGAAAGCATTAAAAAATAACAGGTGAATATGAGGAAGAACACACAGAAAAGGCTAGTCTATAACAACTCCTCAAATCCAGAAGCCAAGGGGAAATTAGGGCCAATGCTTCTATAAGCCTCATTAGGGCTTGAGAATATCGCTTTTCATATCAGTTAAAAAAAAACTTTATCTAGAATGAAGTTTCAAATATTAAAATTGTCAATATAGAGAAAGACAGAAAAACAGACACAGAGAGAGATACTGAGAGACAGACAAAGAGCAAAAGACAAAGACCGAGACAAAGAGAGGGAGGAGTCAGTTTCCTCTTAGGTTATAGTGACTAATGTTCTTTCCTAGTCTGACATTTTGTTAATCATCTCCAGAAAATAAAGCATGTAAAAAAGTTTATTCTGTTCTCGGGAATACAAGGTCCACAGGAAGATACAGAAGGCACTTTTGCTCCTATAGTCATTTTTTCAAAAGAGAATGCAAGAAGTAATCCATCATCATTGTCTCCATTGGCAGAATGATGGTTTTTACTGCACTGATTATTCTAGCACTTAGTGCTATTGGCTATATTTTTGGATAATTCTCACTGCAATTAACTGAGTTTTGCTTTGGCGTCTCTATTATAGCTCTTGGAATTATGATGATTCTCATAGATGAAATGAATTAATTGAGATCTTCAAGCAACATAAAACCCAAACTTTTATAGTGAAGTAAACTTTGGATAGCAATTTAAAAAAAAAAAAACTTTCTCCAGATGAAGTTTTAAATATTGCCCATCTAAAAAGAATACTTTGATCTTTAAAAAAAATCCCAATATGGAAACTGATCCCTGAAGAAATACTCAGAAAAATATCAAATTGTCTTCAACTTGCTCTATTCAATAAAGCAGAGAATTTTAAAATGTATTTTAGAAATATTTACATCCAATGTAAATTTAGAATTTGTTGAATGGGAGTGGGGATATAACATGATTAGACTTCTGCTTGGAAGATTATTTTAACAGCTAAGGCAGGAAGACCAACCAGATGGCAATTGCAATAGTTCAGACATGGGTTTATGATGATTTGCATTGACAGGGGTGAGAGTGGCTGGATGAGAGGAGAGAGGAGGCCATATACAAAAGATGTTTTATGACCCTGACACAAAACAAAATTAAAAAAACCTTGAGGACAATCCAATTTACTCTCCTTGTCCTATTCATTTCTATACCCACCTCATGATCAAATTTCAGTGGCTATCCAAAAGATATAAACCAGCAAACAAGCTCTATTGATATTTGATAGTTTGCACAATAGGAATTATTCTTCTCTTCGGTTGATGGATTTCTGTTCCCTCTACTCCCCAGTTCCCCAGTATGGATAGTTAATCTAAACATTTTTGAATGATTATGGAACTCATTTAGAAGTCTCTGTCATGTTTCAGGGGCTTGATGAGAGCGGGACAATGTCATCTATTTACAGAAACATCTGGAGGTCTTTATTTCTGCCTCTTCTTCATGACAATGGTAAACATCATTGGCAAGCATTTGTTCGGCCCCAATTGATATTATTAGTAATCAGAGGTCACTGAGAAAGTTCTCTGCATTATATCTTTAAAGAAAGACATCTTATATAATATGGAGAGATCCTGGTGAAAGAATACCACATAAATGTTAGGCATTATTTTTGGTGCTGAAAGGGATCAGCTTTAGTTTTCTGGAAAAGTAATTTAACATTCAATTCCATTCGATCAACATTTATTAAGCACCTATCATGTACTATGAACTGTGCTTAGTGCTTGGGTTGCAGACAAGAAAAAGAAAGGAGTCTCTGTCCCCAACAAGCTTGCAATCTAATGGAGAAAGACAATCTACAAAAGGAAAGTAGGGAAAGGGACCTGGTATACCTGTGTATGTGAGGGGAAAGGGGGATCTTGAATGGTGGAGTTAGAACCAAGCAGAACTGCAGTTGGAAATGGAGAGAGTGAGCTGGAAAATAAAAAATAATCCTCCTCTTTATGTGGAGCCTTATATAGTGCTCCATCCTCTAACCCCTGAGGAAAAATGAAGCAATGAATAAAACTGCCAATAAGAAGCATCCCCCCTAAAAGTAAAACAGGCCCAAGTCAACTGACTCCACTACTTCTGTCACACTATTTACCTCAGCAGATTGATTGTATTTTGGAAAATTTTAATGACTTTTTAAATTGTCAGATCTAAGTTAGCATTGTCCTTTCAACAATGAAACACACAGTTCAGGGACTGGGTGAACATCTTCCCTCTCTCTTAGATGGAAGATTGGTTGAGAGCTTACATTGCAAATTATAAACTCTATTGTATTCTTCTTTAATAGAAATCTGATCCACAAAAACCTTCAGAGGCCCTACATCCTGGCATCAAAGCTGTCTAAGGGTAGAATCAGGTGGCTTTGGACCATAATGGGTTTCATATGACTAGAGATCTTTGAGCAGAAGGACATGTACCAATTGTATTAAAGAGGAGTATTAGGCAGTTGGTGGTTGGAGGGATGTACTTGAGTTAGGAACATCTGAGTTCTGGTATCCCTTTAGGTGTTACTTGTTTTGTGACTCAGAATAAGTTACTCAACTCTGTCTGCCTCAGTTTTCTTATTTATAAATTGGGGGTAATAGCAGTACATACCTCACAGGATTATTGTGAATATCAAATGAAATTAAATACTTAAAGTACTTTGCAAACTTTGAAATGGTATATATTTATATAACTGGCTATTTTTTTAAGAGAGTCATTGAAACAAGTTCCGATCAGATAGTGTGCTGAGATACCTTGAATGTTTTAGATTCCATGATCATTGTAGGCCTGAATATCAGGCTGAAATGCTATTTTACAGTGAGCCCCATACCCTAAAACATCATGCCTCTGTCTCTCTGTCTCTCTTGTCTCTTTTTCTCTCTTTCTCTGTCTCTTTCTATCTCTCTCTCTCTTTGCCTTTCTCTCTCATTATTTTAAGTTTATTCTCTAGTAGTTCATTTATAATTATGAATTTCGCATGGTACATGTATATCCCTTTAAAAGGAGGTTAAAAAAGAAGAGAGGAAAAAGTAATAGGAGATTGAATAGAGAGATGAATGGAGAAGAAAAAACAAAAAATGTAGAAAAGAGATCTGCAAGGTTAAAATACAAATTGGCATAATGAAGCTGGAGAGGGAGAAAAAGGCAGGAGAAAGAAGAAAGGAAGAAGAAAAGAAAGAAAAGATGAAAGAGAAAAAGGAAGCAAAGATAAAGAAAAGGACAAATAAGAGAAGGAAAACAAAGAGGAGAAGAAGAGAAGAGGAGGAGGAAGAAGGGGAGACATGTTAAAATCAGGGAATGAAGAGAAAAGAAAAAAGGAAGAAGCGAGTGGGAGGAGGGAAAGAGGTGATAGTGAGAGATGGAGGGAAAGAGAAGAAATGCTGAGTTCATCAGCATTCATTATTGATGTGGTTCCTTTACTTCCTCATCAGGATTCCTGGCTAATGATGTGTGGACTTTTGCCTTAAATTTACCATGTTGCCTGACAGATTGAGCTTGACTCAGGATATTACATGAGATTGCTACCAACTGCCAGCTCCAAATCCTTCTGATGCCATTTAGAGCAGCAAGGTTTACTGCTTTGTGCCTGTCAGTCACAGAAGCCTTGGAAGGCTATTTACCAACAGCTCTGATGTCTGAGGGGATTACTTTTAAAAGAAGAGAAAAATAATCAAACCAGAAGATGGAAAAAACGGTGTTGTAATTCACAAAGTTTACAAACATCCAAGTGAGATGGTGGGGAGTGAGGTAGGGAGATCTCCCAACCACCAAGAGCAGTCTCAGAATTACCATTACTTGTTCTGATGACTGGTGTGGGTGCTTTGGGGCTTATTTTCAGACATATAATGACCCAGCACTGAAATGTTACATGGTAAACCCTGGTGGGGAAGGGGATCCCTTGGTCCAGGCCACTATGTCCCTGGAGGCTAAGAGAATGGAAAGAGGAGGTTTACATCAGTTAATAAAAAACCTGATAGCTTCAGCTAAGTCTCTTGGCTGTGATTCTCCAGTGTACCAAGTATCTCTCTTTGCTTTGACTCTCTCCAATAAAAATCCCACACCAATCTTCAGTTTTCCCATAAACCTGCCCCATCTCTGCTGGTTAAAGAAGAGAGATTAAGAAATCCCCCTCTAGGTCAGGGAATGCCTACAAGCAGCACATACCTAAATGGAGACTTATTAATTGCATTGAAATAATTAGGTCAAAGAACTCATGTGAATAGACAGATCAAACTTCTTCATGTAGTCATAGAAATAATTAAAACTATGAGAAAACAATACCAAATCACCCTGTTCTATGACCATCTGATAACCAACATCGGGGAAGAAATATTTACCTAAGATTTTTGCCAAGTTGAAAATAGATTCCCTGTGAATAGCGAGATCCTTCAGATGTTCCATTTGTTGATGACAGAGCCCCTTGGGAGACATCTATAATGACTAAAGGAAGTTAGATTTATTCATCCACACTAGAAAGATGATGTGGATGAAGAATGGCTATTTTCTTCAGACATCTGGGTAGATTTATTTGTGTACTTTGTCCAGTAGTATATCTATCTATCTGAGATATCCATGCCTCTAGACAATAAGTCAGACTCAGGATCGTACAGAAGGAGGGGAACGCCATGGACTGCTTTTGTGAAATTGCAAAGAACTTTTACCAAGTACAGGCTTTGAATTAAAGTAAAATCCCATAACCAACTGAGATGTTAACCCAGGTCCTCTGCAAGTGAAAAAACATTTAGAATCAGATGTCTTGAGTTCAAATTCTTATGATAACAACCACTGACTTTGTAAAACATCTTTACAAAAAAAATTACTAAGTATTAAGGTATCAAAAATCTCAAAATGAATGCAGAAAAGCAAAATAGTAAATAAATCCTTTAAGGTTGTGATTCAATAAAAAATATATTTAGTAAAGGACTATGGAAGCATAAATTAAAAATTAGTTTGAAATTAAGTAATTTAATCCTAAGGAAGGAATGAGTCGAAGAACAAATCATTGAACTAATCTGGTTTTATTAAAGATAATGAAAACAATGAGAAAACAACATTTGTGGAAGACAACCAAAGAAGTACTTAGAGGTAAATTTATATCTAGTAATGCATAAATCAATAAAAGAACAGATTAGTGAAGTGGGCATGCATCTAAAAAAAATTAGAAAGAAGAACTAATTTAAAATCTTTAATTAGACACCTAGGAAATCCTGAAAATCAAAGGAGATTAATAAAAATTGAAAGGTAAAAATAAAATAATAAATAAAACTAGAAGTTCATCTTCTTTAAAAATAGACTATGGCCTAATTTGCTTTAAAAAAGAAAGAAGAAAACCCAATTACTAGTATCAAAAATGGAAAGAGTGAATGTATCACCAATGGAGATGAAATTAAAGCAATATTTAGAAGTCTTTTTGAATAAATATATGCCCCAAAAGTGATAATCTAAGTGAAATCGATGATTATTTACAAAAATATAACTTGGACAGATAAATAAAATGGACCTTGAAAAAAAAGAAATTGAAAAGTGAATTTTCTGTGAAAAAAAAAATCCCCAGAACCAGATGAATTTATAAGAGAATTCTACCAAACTAACAGTTAAGGAACATTAGCTCCAATATTCTATAAACTATTTGAGAAAAATAACTAAAAAGGAGTCCTACCAAATTCTTTCATGATACAAATATAGCTTTGATACTTAAACCAAGAAGAACAAAAACATAGGAAGAAAACCATAGGAAAAAATTATTAATGAGTGATAGAGATAGATAAGTAGATAAATAAATACATGATAGAGAGATGCATAGATGATAGATCTATAGATAGATAGATAAAATATTCTCAAGGAGATCACAGCAATGTAGTCAAAGATCATACACTAATACCAGCTAGGATATTAGGAACTTAAGGCTTGTTCATCATTAGGAAAATGATAAGCTTAATTGACCATGTCAGTACAAAAAAAAACAACAAAAATTATACAATTCTCTCAATAGATGAAGAATTTTTTTACAAAAGACAACAGCCATTCTTATTGAAAATAACATAAAGAATACTAATAAATGGAACCTTTTTAAAATAAGTATTATCTATCTAAACTAAAGAACAAGCATTATCTAAAATGGCGATCAGACAGATGTCTTCTCAATAAAGATCAAAGGTGAAACAAGGATATCCATTACCACTACTCTTATTCAATATTATATTGAATATACCACCTATAGCAATAGGAAAAAAGAAATTGGAAAAATAAAAATAGGCATAGGAAAAACAAAACCATCAGTCATCATGGATGAGCTTGGAGAACTCTAAAGAATCAATTAAAATTAAATTAAAATTAATTGAAACAACTAAAACCTTCAACAAAATTGCAGGATAACCTACAAATCATCAGTATTTCTATAAATTATCAACTTCAATAGGAAGAGATAGAGAAATTCCAGGGAAAATAGCTTCAAACATTATTGGGAGTCTACCTACTAGACAAACCAAAAGACAAATGAACACAACTATAAAACACTCTTCACAAAAATAAAGACAGATCTAAATAGTTGGAGAAATACTAATTATGTCAAGCCAATGTAATAAAATGACAATTCTAAATGAATTAATTTACATATTTAGTGTCATAACACTCACACTATCAAATAATTTTTTATAGAGGTAAAATGAATAGTCACAAATTGACCTGGAAGAATAAAAGGTCAAGAATATCAAGGGATTCAATGAAAACAAAATGTGAAGCAAGATACTCCAACCAGTACCATATTCCAAACTTGATTACAAAACATTAATCATCAAAATAAGCTTGTACTAAGAAATAAAGTAGTAAATCAACTGAATAGATTAGGTAATACACAGTAATAACTGACCATAGTAATCTAATGTTTGAAAACGCCAGATTCAATCTTTAGGGGAAGGAACTCACATTTGTCAAAAATTACTGAGAAAATTGGAAAGTAGTTTGGCAGAAACTAGATATAGACAATCATCACACACTATATATCAAAATAGGTCCAAAATAGGTAAGCAATTTAGATATAAAGAGTGATATTTTGAGTAACTTAAGGAGACAGAGACAAATTGTACCTGTCAGATATCTATGAATAAGAAAAGAGTTTGTGGCCAAATGAGAAATAAATAATATCCTATTAAGTAAAATGGATAATCTTGATTATATGAGATTTAAAAAGTTTTGCACAAATAAAACCAATGCATTCAAAATTAGAAGAAAAACAGAACTGAGTCTAATTTATAAGAATGAGTTATTCCCAAATTGACAAATAGTCAAAAGAAATTAAGAGCTAGTTTTCAGAAGAGTTCAAAACTATCAATAGTCACATAAATAAGTGTTCTAAATCACTTTTGATCAAAGAAATGCAAATTAAAACAACTTGGAGGTATTACTTCATTATTATCAGGTTGGCTAACGTGACACAAAAGGAAGAGGATGGAGAGGATGAGAGAAAATACATTAATACATTGTTCATGGAGTTGTGAACCGACCTGCTCATTCTGTAGAATGATTTAGAACTTCCAATGAAAGGTGATATAAAACAGTCCATGCCCTCTGAATCAACTATTAGCTCTGTGTCCAGATGAAATCAGAGAAAGCCGGGGAGGACTTATATGTACAAAAATATTTATAGGAACTCTTTTTGTGATGGCAAAGAATTGGACATTGAAGGTTTATCTATCAATTGGGGAATGGATGAATAAGTTGTGGTATATTGAGGTAATTATATTGTATTATAAGGAATGACAAACAGGATGATTTCAGAAAAATTTGGGAAAATTTACATGAACTAATGCAAAAAGAAGTGAGCAAAACTGGGAGAATAGTACACATAGAAGTAGCAATATTATAGCAATGATTAATGGTGAAAGACTTAGCTTCTCTGATCAAGTTATTGATCCCGTAATGAAAATTTCTATCTCTAAAGATAGAACTGATGAGATCTGTCGATTCAAACATGCTTTTTTCCCACCGCCTTTATGTTTCTTCATTATTATTATTAGTTTATATCACTAATATGGAAATATGATTTTCATGACTTCATGTGAATAAATGATAGATTGCTTCTTTTCTCAGTGGGTGGGGAGGTGCTGAGGTCAGGGAGATAATATGTAATTCAATGTTTATATGAATGTTTAAAAGTAAATTATTAAAATTGCAAGAAGTAAAATATCAGCAATTGCATATGTAACCCATCTCCTGATTATTTGCTTTCTGAAAGAGGACCGTTACTAAGGGAATTGCTTCCCCAAACACTGAGTCATGAATAATGTCATTTTAATTACTTTGGATCCTGAGAAAGGAAGATATTGGTGAGGAAAGGAACCTTTCAAGGCCATTACTCATACAGGTGACCTCTAACTCTCTATGCATTAAGCCAGCACTGCCCCTAGGCTTGGATAACAATTGTCTCTTATGGAGCTTTATGTCAGCACTAACAGATCAAGGACCAAAAGGGAAATTGGAAGCTCTTATTTTCTTCCCAGTTTTATCCAATCTCTCAGCTCAAAATCCAACCAGGAATTAGAGAGTAGAATAATGTTGTTCCCCAGGCCCAGGAGGGCCTTTTCCTCTCTTCCTTACCCTGGACTTCCCTAGACTTTGTGTGAGAAGATCTCAGTTCTGCTCCTGACATTACCACTAACTCACTAGGAGACTTCCTGTGATGCTTTCATTTCCGTGAGCCTCAAGAGCCACATCTGTGGATAATTGGGCTGGTGATTTACAGCTTTCTTCAGCTCTAATAGTCTATGTTCTATGATCTCAACTACCTGCAGCATTCTTTACACTAAAAGCTCTTCCAGTTCTGACTCTCTCTGTTCCAAGGTCCGTTCTAGTTCTATCCTCCTATATGTTCATGTTCTAAGGCATTCCCAGCTTTCGCATCCTATATTGTGGAATGCCTTTCAGCTCAGACCTTCTATGTTCTCTATTCTAAAATCAATCCCTTTCTGCTCTCAGATCTCTTTTGATAATCCATAAATTATTTGGAGAATTGTTTTAAACAGGCAGTGTGCTTAATATTGTTGTCAATTAAATAGTCAACTGGAAGCAAGAGAGGTGAGCTCTGGGCCCACACGTGCCATCTGGACAAAATAATTTCACCTTTTTAGCCCCCATCTGCAATGATGACCCACATTTGGACTATGTGAACTCCAGGCGCTCTTGCCACTTGAAGATTATACACTGTACCTTTAAAACAGGAGGACATGCCTGTTAAGGACAAATTAGCATATTATCCCATCTCTCCAAACCCCATCAAATCTTTTTTTGTCAAATCAGTGACAAATGAAGGGAGGATTCGTTCCTCTAGAGATGGTCCTGCTGCCTGTTCCCCCTGACCACTTTCATTTGAGCCTTGGTCGTTCATGTGGCTGAATACTATTAACTGAGCTGATAGGAACCTTGGAGTTCCTCTAATCTTGCTTCCTTCTTAATTTTCCAAATGAGGAAGCTCCCCAAGAGTCCCCAGGAGATAAATGGATGTACTCGGGGTCACGTGTAAGTACGCTGCAGCCAGAATCCAAACCCAGGCGCTCTGACCCACGCTTTGGGGGTCCCCCCGTGCCAGGCTGTGCCCTCTGCCCAGAACTGCTTTGCCTGGTGCTGCTCCTGGAAGACAGATGTCCCAGTCTGCTTTCTCGTGCTCTCTGCTGGCAGCTTTCTTCCGGAGAGCTGGCTGGTTGTTTATCTCGAGATTCAGGCGTTCTTTCCCAGGGTTCAGATGGCTGTATTTCCATTTCCAAAGCTGTCACTGCTTTCACTGCCAGCACAAAATTGTAAAACAAAGCTTTTTTAAAGAAACCCACCATCAGTAAATCAGAAACCAGGCTTACTGGTACTTATTTCTTCAAATTTCCAGGGGCTTTCAAATGAGAGCTCTGCATTCCTAGGCCCCAACCTAAAAATAGCCTTCCTCATTCACCCCATTTGGAGGAAATGATATTTATTTATTCGTCACAGCCCCTGAATAACAAGCTAACTTGCTTAAATCTCCCTGGATCCTGTATTTGTGGACGGGTGTAGGTCAGCACCATCCCTCATCCACATTGGGGGATCAATTGGTCCTCACGAGAACTGGTCACTCCTTTCTGTGCCCTCTCCCTCGGCTAGCGTATTCTGCCCCTTCCTCCAGAGCTCTTCCTTCTCCCGTAACAGAATCTGATTTTGGAAATGGGATCAAGAGCAGCTGCATCCTCTTAGATCAGAGGTTCTTAACCCTGGGCCCACTGACTTTTTATTAACCTATATTTTAATGATTACATTTCAATATCACTTGTTTCTGATGCATGGTAGTCTCTTCTATACATTTAAAAATATCATTCTGAAGAGTCCATTGGTTTCATCAGATTGACAAAGGGGTCCATGACACAAAAATGTGCTACCTAAGTGTATGTGTGTGTGTGTGTGTGTGTGTGTGTGTGTACATGTAATGTACATCTAATTGTGGCTATCTCTGGAGGGGGCACAGGGAGAAAAGGAAAAAAGGAAAAATTTTCCATGATCATTTGTTGTGTACTTGAAGGCAATAGCAAGTTGTACATAGTGGATTTACAGCTCTGTGTGCAGTTTTTTGTTGTTGTTGTCATTGTCATTGTACTATGTTACGGCAATGATTGTTTTATTACATAAATTTAAAAAATAAAGTGATAAAATGTTTAGACAAAAACAGTTAGTTATTAAAGACAAGGGCAGATGTTGTATTAGGCTTAGGGGAAGGAGAAATTTTGCCTTGATATTTCAGGAATAAATGCATTATAAACCCTTTGTACCTTAAGAATATTGATTTTGTGTGTTACTGTAGCCTTTGTCTCTAAAAAACAAAAGTGAAAATATTACTAGTTGCCAGCCTTCTGATGTTGAACCTTGCCATATTTATCGAGGCTGTTCCACAGCTAGGAGATAAACAGGACTTTGCCTGGCTTGTTCTCAAATCCTTCAGCTGGTTTCTACTATTCTAGCCTCTGAAAGCAGAAAGTCACCTCCATACCAAAATAAGGCACTGGAGAAAGCTTTGATTGAACAGCAGGAACATAGAGATGTAGATTTAAAAGGTGGCACATGGATAGAACTGAGACCTGATTTAAATCTGGCCTCAGAGACTTATCAGCTACGGGACCCTGCGTAAGTTTCCCTAACTGCTGTTTCCCTCAGTTTCCTCCTCTGTAAAATGGGAATAATAGGAGCACTTCTCTACTAGAGTTGTTTTGAGGATCAAATGAATAATAGCTGCTCCATAACTGATACTATACCTTGCCCTTAAGAAGCTACTGGTCAAGCCCAGGCCACTGATGCTTCACATCAGCAAGACAGGCTCTTAATGTCTTTCTTTTTCTCCTCCTGTCCTGTCTGAGAGTAGTGTATACCATTCTCAGTAATTCCCCTGAGCTCCTTTCACTATGTAAGCCTACTCCTTTCTGTGCCGGGAGCTGTCAAAACAGCCACTCACATTATAATGGCACCCAGAGTTTCCGTTGGAGGCTGTGTTTGTAGAACTGACAAGTTCAAATACTGCTCCCTGGAGATGAAAGGAAATCTTCACAAAAGGAGAAGAATAAATGCTGTGATATTGCCTAGTTATCCAAAATGTGTTAATATTGATAGAGGGCTGAGTGCTACAAACCAGATCTGGAAGAGGATCTTTTTAGGTGAAATTAAGAGTCACAAAATGAACTCTGCAGAGGAGAGTTAGGTGAGGGGTGCACAGACCTTTATTATTTCTATTGTAATTTTTCACTACTAAACCCCATTTTGTAGATGAAGAAACTGAGGCTGGAGAGAAGGGGAGGATACCTTACAAAGCTTCTTAGAGTCAAGGAGCCTAGAGTTTGTGGGTTACAATTCCCTTTCAAGTATGTTGGCCACAATACCATATAGTCTAATTTGAATTGTAAAAATCATTCGAGTAAATTCATGAATGATAGATTTTTGAGTCATTGAGTAGATCATGGAGGGCTGAATCTGAAAGGAACTTTGCAGACTGTTTCAGACCACAATACCATTTGACACAGAAAGTTGAAAATCCGATCTGTTTCTTGATTTGACTGTTGTAGAAGACACCTGAAATTGGAATGCAAGGTTTCTGACTCCTAGCATAGTATCCTTCCCAGAAATCTTCACACAGAAGATTAAGAATTCTGGGACATCCTGTTTAATGCATCGAGGAGCCGAGGTAAAAAGACTGGACTTGGGAGTCAAGAAGATGGCCCTTTGAATCCTTTCTCTGATCTTTAATGAGTCTCTCAATCTCTTTGAGCTTCAGCTTATCCTTTTATAAAAAGGAAATTATAATGTCTCCCTCACAGAGCTATTATAAGGATCAAAGAGAAAATGGATCTAAAGATATATATAATATATGTAAAATTTGTATGTATGTGAAATTTATGAATGTTATGCTTCTAAATATCATAGTGCTATAGACCTCCTTTATATACATATATATGAATGTGTTTGCATATGTTTGTGTATATATTGTGTGTGTATCCATTAAAATCATTTTTAGAATGCTTAATAGTACAAAGGATTAGCTAAAGTAGGAATTAGGTATATACAGACTGACATCAGTTTGTTTCCATGGTTTATTTCTTTTTTATTATTATTATAGCTTTTTATTTACAAGATCCATGGTTTATTTCTTAAAAAAAAAAAAAAAGATTTAAAAAGTAGGGACTTACCTTGAATAGGATCAAAGTTCTTTAAAGAAACAGGTACTTTTGATTTTCCCCTTGTATTTCCAACACATAGAACATTGCCTCTCAGAGATGTTTATTTGATAGTTTGTCAAATTGAAATTGGAGTACAAAAAATAAAGTGAATAAATCACCTATGCTTTTTGATACAGAGATCATACTGTTAGGTATATAACACAAAGAGATCATCAATAAAAAGATTTCATATAAACCAAAATAATTATGAATACGTTTTGTGGAAGTAAAGAAATGGAAACAGAGTAGATGCCCATCAATTTGGAAGTGGTTAAGCAAATGGTGGTACATGAATATAACGTGATATTACTATGCTATAAAAAGAATGAACATGAATACAGAAAAGCATGAAAAGAGTTATATGAACTGATGCAAAGTAAAGCGGGCAACGGCAGGAAAACAAGACTCACGATGACTACAACTATCTAAATGGAAAGAACAGCTACCACAAAGCAATAGAAACTGAATGTTTCAAAATTTAAAAAATCTAATTTTCCCCGAAAGAAAAGATATGATAGGATATCTCTGTTCCCTCAGTTATAGAGATTGGGGTCTACCAATATAAAATATTGCACATAATGTCAGATTTGCCAAGTTTTGATTAATTTGTTTTCTTTTTATTCCTTTGTTTATTTTAAAATTGTTATAGAGGATGACCTTCTGGGAGGAGCAGAAAGAAAGTAGGGATACAATAGAGATGTGCTAGTGAATATTTAACAGCTGGCTCTAGGGAAAAATATAAGCAGAAAAGTCACACTTTGAAGTTTAATCTATCTTAATGTATTATCTCCATTATTTTGAATCAAAATAATAAATCAAGCCCCGATTTATAGCATTTATCAGTTTTTCAGGTACAAACTTTAACTGAAAACCTGACTTGAATTTAAGCCTAAATGAGCTGAGTCCAGTTCAATTCTATATCATACGGGGAAATATAAAAGATATTTAAAAAACTAATCTCTTAAAAGATTTATCTTGTAAATTCTTTTAAAAGAAACAACATTCTATTTTTAAAAAACATCACATTTTAGATGGTTTATTTGAATTCTTATTTGTTTCTTTCTGACTTTTTTAGAAAAGTAGTATCATTTTTTGAATCTTCAATGGTTTTATACTTTCCTCCTTAAAGAAAATGATTTATTTACAACAGGCATGGGATAGAGCAGGGCAAATATTAAATAAAGCAGATTCTGGATGGGCAAAAAGATCATCAGACTGTTATAGAAGGATAGATATAGATTACTAATAAATTACAGGTTAAGGGCCCTAAATGTTCATGTAGTCAAATTTGTAGTCAATTTATAGATTGATGATCAGGAAAGAGGTCTAGAGAATAGAAACAATGATGTTTTATCTCCTGGTAGGCACATTTTCCACTAATTAATATTTGTATAACACTCTCCTCGTTATTGATAAGGAGAGTTAGGTGAGGGGTGCACAGACCTTTATGTATTTCTATTGTGTGACAGTGAGGGTAGAGCTGGTCTTATGATTTGGGAGAAGAAAGAGCACCTTGCTTCCTGCTTTGCCTATTTGGCAAATCTATTTGGGGAGAAGGATATTTGTGGGCTCCTCTAGTGCCTGCCCCTTCCTAAAGTCCTTTTTCTTTCTCTCTTGATTTCCCTCTTAAATTCATCTGAAATCCCATGCTGGGTCCTTTTTGGAATCAGCAAGCTAAATAAAGAAAGAAAGTCTTTCTTTTCTCAACTTCTTGAGTTAATTATGCCCTTCACAAATGGGCACACAGGATCAAGTGGGAATCCTTTCCACCCATGAAGAGCATCTTATACAAAGATCCAGTCCTAAACCTAGAGGGGTACAAATGTCTGTATTCTGATTTCATATTAGGCTTTCAAATTGACATGGTCTTATTTTTCAATCCTGGAAAACATCTACAAGATTATATAGTTGCTTTCTTTGCCCAGCAAGTACTTCCAAGCATCAAAAGGGCATGATGGCAAATCACCTTTCCTCCCTCCCAGAGAGTAGACCTCATGTTACTACCCCTGTGCATTTGGGTCTCACTCTGGCTTCAGTTTTCTCATAAAAAATGGGGTCGGGGTGGGGGGGTAAGGAAGGTTAGAGACCCAGATCAAAATCTTGGCAAATCACTTATGAATCAAAGAACCACAGAATAGAATGTTATAGCTGGAGGAGAGAGAATGGGAGAGCTGGAAGTGAGTAAGGATCTCCTGGGTGATAGCCATTCATAGCCCATCACTTATGGGATCCATAAACTCCAAGGAGTTTCGTGATTCATTCCACCCAGTGACAGAGATGGAACCCAGCACATAGCACAGTTCATGGCACATAGAAGGCCCTCTTGCTCTCAGCATTGCCTTTAAATAGACTATGCTACATAATCCATCTGTCTCTCTCCATACACACGTAAACATATATGTATGGTACATGAATGCATGTTTCTATGCATGTGTGTATGGATGGATGGACAGATAGCTAGATAATGCATTTTCATTGAGAGATAATCATACAGTTATGTCTTCTTGGAGTTCCTGAGCTATATAATCAAAAACATTTCAAATCATCTACTTAGGAAGCAAACTACTAAAAACCAAGTACTTCTATTTTCCTGAAATCACTGGCTTGACCTTTAAATCTACACGCTTCTCATCCACAGTGTTCTCCTGGCTCTTTAGCAAGGCTCTATTAAAGATGCAAGGCCCAGATTAAAAACAGAGTACTGAATGCCTGCCGTTGATGAAAGTCAATTTTTGCAGCACAATTTTTTTTACATATGAATGTACTCCTGTCAGTGAAAAAGCTCCTAATGAATCAACACTCTTGCTACATTCGCACTAATGAGCCAGCTGAAAAAGGAGACTCAAAATCCTGAGGGTTCCTGTGATGCACAGTAACTTGTATCTTTCATTGATATTCAAAATTTCAGTTAGAAATATATATGTGCATATGTACATATATATATATCTTTAAGAAAATCACAGAAAAAAAAGAAAAAATAAATAAAAAAGAAAAAAAACAAAGAAAATCACAGGACAGTAGCATTTTCCTTTTATTCCTTTGTTTATTTTAAAATTGTTATAGAGGATGACTTCTTAATCTAGGAGTCATAATCTTGAATAGAAAAAAAATTACATGTTTATTTCAACAAAATTGCTTTTCTTTGTAATTCTATGTATTATTTGTGCATTTAAAAGAGTAAACTATAGGGTTCTCCAGTCTGTCAAAGGAGGTCTATGACATACATAAAAAAGTCTAGAAGCTTGATCACCTTTTTTCTGCCTCAAGTGTCCCATTTTCATTTTAATAATTTATAAGATGAGCAATGGGTACAAATAGTTAATATGCCATAAAAATGTTGATAATGTGACTATAAAATATTTTACATCCATCGTGGCATTTCATCTTCACAATAGCTTTGTGCTGGTACATTTATGTATCAAATAGTAAAAGTACAAAAGTACAAAAATGTACTCAAATAGTAAATACAGTATAAGAGTTCTCCCTCCTCACACTGCCTAGGAAAGGATGTCAATAAAATAATTTGGTGGTATGGGAGAGAACATTATCCAAGGATCAAAAAGCTAAGTCAAGAGCTTCAGTGTTCTTGGGCTATTTGTATTAGCTTTATTTACCCAAAGAATCTGAGTTCTATGGAAAATTCAGAAAGTAATTTGTAACAGATTCAGATCAAAGAAATCTCTGGAGAAGACACAGAACTCTTGTAGGGCTCCCAAGAGAGCTAATTCCTGAGTTCAAATCAAAACTGCTGCTTTCTACTTGTGTGACCTTGCATAAGTCACTTAACTTCTCAAGAGCCACTTAGTCATCTGTAAAATAAGAAAACTAGATTACCTCATCTCTGAGACAATTTGGTGCTACAAAATCTGAGAATACTGCAACTGTCCAGCCCAGGAACTGTCCGCGGCTCCTATCCCATCTTTGGCTACCTGACAATATGGTCCTATGGTAACCATTCATCCCTGAGAATATCTCCCTTTTTCTCCCTCTTTCTTTTCCTCTCCCTCTGTGTGAAAATCTTTCTCTCTCTCTCTCTCTCTCTCTCTCTCTCTCTCTTACAGTACAATCCTTATTGTTTTGTTTTTATTTCTTCATGGTCTTAGGTGAAGGAATATCCAGAGGTGGAATTCATCAAATTACAGCACTGAGAACTGGAAAAGGTGAAGAAAGATAATCCGAGGTCTCTCCAAGCAACTAAAGTCAAGAAGCAAGATGATCAGAGTCAGGTGAGTCTGATGAGAGGCTGGCACAGCAGCCAAATGACCTGTTTGACTTAACTCTGTAGAACACAGAGCCAGTAGCAGAGCCACCTGGAAGGTACCCACTGAGTCAGGAAGGGACTCGCTGATCCCCAATATGATGCCTAAAAAAAAGAAACCCTGAAGGGAGAAAAGGGTTTCCAGGGCCAGGAGTTGGGGAACACTCCTCATCCTTACATGTTCCTCACACATATGAATGACCCCCTCCATCCATTAAACTTTAGACCACTCCCTCCAGGGGCTCTGTCAGCAAAGGAAGAACATACTCCTCCCTCAATCTGTATTTTTTTAAACTTTTGTCTTCACTATAATTTCTCAGTAAATACTTAAATCTAATTGATGTTGACTGGTTGAGAAACATAGGGGGAGCACTCTAGATGAGGGCTTATGAGAGGTAGTGTTAGCAGCCACCCCCAGGGTTAGTCCCACAACCCTGGGGAGAGAAATGGTCATTATCCTCTGGAAATCCAGTAGGGAGAGGGATGCCAGAAGGCATTCTACGCGTAGCACTTGCTTCTTACAAAGCACTCTCATGTACTCCTTATAAGAGCCCTGTGAGAGAGAGGGTACAATTATTAAAATCCATATTTTACAGGTGGGAAAATTCAGAAGCATGGAATCATATCTACTTAGAGCTGAAAGTCTCTTTCAGTCCTCTCACACAACAGATGAGAGGACTGAAGTCTAGAAAATCTAAGTGACTTTCCCAATATCACAAGTAATAGGTTTCTTGACTCAAACTCCAAGTTCCAAGGTTGCCCCAGTGGTAGAATTTGAAACAGAACTTAAGTGGCTTAAGTCCTTGTAACTTTAATTATCTGGTTTCTTCTCTTGTTGCCAGAATTGGAAAAAGAAAGGGAAAGGTGGCACTAAATTTTGAATTGCTTGTCTGGCTCTCCCAATGGTTCCGTTCTAGCTTATACAACCGAGTGAAATCTGGGTTTCCTGTAGCAGCTGGTTTGTGGGAAGCATTTATCTTAGGGAGCATCTGACCCAGAGGCCCAACCTTTTCCAGCATACTTCGGTAGATGATCAAGTGACTTAACAATGGAAGGCAAGATGGCATCCTTTTAATGAAGAGAGGTGCCACTGCTCTATACCAGTAGACTTCAACATTCGGCAAACAAGTCGATATTAAGCTCTGTAAGAGAAAGGTCTTATCTAAACATTTTATTTCCTCCAGTGACTACCACAGTTCTAAGGGCACAATAAATGTTTATTAAATGCATACAAGTTAATGAACAGAAATTTATTATATTAATATTTACTTAAAAGACTGAATTTATATATTGATTTACAAATACAGAATGTTTAGCATATATTATCTTATTTCATTTTTCCAATAGATCTGTGAGGGAAATAGAGCAGGGATCCCTTGTTTTATATAGAAGGCAATGTGGTACAGTATTCTGGGAAGAATTATGGATTTGCAATCCAAGGATCTGGGTTCAAATGATTCTGCTGACCTTGGATATCACTTAGTTTCCTTGGATCTCAGCTTTCTCATCCTCGAAATAAAGGGCTTGGTCCAAATGCTGTCTGAGGTCCCTTTTAGCTATAAATGTAAGATGCCATGATCTTTTGGAACAGAGACATACATACTTATAAATATTGTGTGTCTGTATTTGACATTAAGAAATTGAGTGAGAAAAAAACTATCAAAATTAGTACCAAAGAACTCAGTATCAAGAAACTATCAAATTAGTCCTAAAGAACAGGTTCCACCCTTAGAACTGAAATTAGATTCAGAAACTAAATTTATCGCAGACCTCGAGAGTTCACTGTGTTGTTAACCAGTGGAGTTGAACTCCATTCAAAACAGAAAAGGGTCTGGTTAAAAGCTCCGAAGCAGTTAGTGGCCTTACCTGGCAGTTGGCCCAGAACAATAGTCCCGGCTTCGTTTTCCAGAAGTAATGAAACTTGGAGGCTCATTTTTGCTGACATTTCTTTCCAGTCACTTACTTTCCCTGGGGCCTCAGGGAGTTCTGCCTTCCTTACCGAGCCTATGAGACAGACAGAACCGCCATCACACCAGTTCACATTATATTCTATGGCTACCTGATTGCAACATTTTCATTTTGAAGCTCGAACTAGCCCTCTATAGAATTTAGAGAGCCTAGTTTTTTGACCCCCACCCACCCATTTCACAGATGAAGAAACGAATTTTCTGGGTTGCCAAGATACTTAACAGGGAAGGAGAGAATCCAGTCTCTAGTTTGAGCTGAAAATCAGTTCTCTGTCCTTTGGGACAGTGTTTTTGAGGATTAAACTGGAATAGCCAGATATACCTTCCTATAGATCAACTGAAGTAATATTTGTAAAATATGTAGTACAGTGCCTGACATATAGTAGATGCTTAATAAATTGCTTGTTCCTTTTCCCTACAGACATTATTATTTTAGCATGAAATACCATTATGTAGATGTTAATTTAGAAGTTGCAGGAGATGTGTAAGAACAGTGAAATGAGTAATTAGAATCTCTAGATAATTCACTTTCTCAATTAGGGATGCTCTAGCACAACTCTAATCCCCAACACTCCTTCAAATCACAGCTTAAGACTTTCCTCACTTAATTTCTGCCTCATTTTTCTCATCTGTAAAATGAGCATAATAAGAGTACCAGCCTCCCAAGGTTGTTGTAAAGGCCAAATGAGATAATGTTTGGGAAACATTTTGCAAACCTTAAAGTGCTATGGAAAATCTGGCCACCCCCACCACCATCATCATCATGACTCTTGCTCAGACTAAGACATTCAGAGTTCGATGACGTAGACATCCTGGAGAGCCCGTCAGTCCTCCCAGGCATTTTGGATAGAAGCACGAGTATTATTATTATTTCTAGCATTCGGCACAGTGCTTGACACATACTAACTGCTTAGCTACTTGTTGATTGGTTGCGAATGGATAATAAGGTGGGCCCAGAATCGAACAGAAGGAGAAGAGTGGGTTGGATTGCCTTTGTGAAACTTTGCTATTCTTTTAATAAAATCCCCAATTCTCCCCAAGACAGAGACCCAGCTTGGAAATACCGATATTGTTGCATGTCTGTGAATCAGAGAATATCTTAATCTCTAAAGAATTAAATATTCATCTCCCAAAGTACAGCAGAGGAATACATGTAGGGTATGAGATAGAAATATATTGCAATACTTTGCAAACAAGGAGTGACAAGAACTATAATCAAGTATGACATCAAAGAAATGCTTGAGGAAAAAAAGAAACAAGGCTGGTCACGTGGCAAGAGCAGCAGTAACTGATGACAGCCCCGGCCCGGTAATCTCCCAATATCAGGACAGAGTATTGAGACCCCCACTGTATTGAGTGGACCCCCTCCAGGGAAATCTAAAGAAGACATATCTAAGAGTCACAGAGGATGGGTGGGAACAGATGGGTCACAGTCTACATTGTTGGAGGAAATCTCCACTTGGATGAGATCAGAGATCCATTGGAGTTTAAGCAGGCTTGGATAAATGAAAACATTGAACATTTCCCTAAGCGTCATCTAGCCTGGCTTTGTTGTTATTGTTGTTAAGTCATTTTTAGTCGTGTGCAATTCTTCCTGGTCCCATTTTGGGTTTTCTTGATAGAGATATGACATAGTTTCAAACTTCCTTTTCCGGCTCGTTTTCCAGGTGAAGAAACTGAGGCAAACAGAGTTGACTGGCCAGAATTACATGGCTCCAAAGAGTCTGGGGCTCAGATTGGAACTCAAAGAGTCTAGGGCACTCTCTGCCCTGTGATGCTACTCCAGCTGCCACTAGCCAGAACTCCTCCTATCCAGCTCTGGTCCTAGCTCTTTGTCCATCTGTACCATGCATACAATAAATATAAATAGACTCACTCAGTGGCAACCTGTCCAAATGCATACAAAGAGGAAAACATGTTTATCATCCACTTTGTTTTTCTGTTGAAGTTTCTAGGCCAAACTTTTGGGAATCAGATGAATTTTATAACTCTTAAAGCAAGAAGCACAGTGTAAAGTACATAATAGGTATTCAGCAAATAGAAACTGAAAGATTAAAACTTAAGAAAAATAAAATGATTAAGACAAAATTAATTTGCATTCATTTATACTTAAAATGTGTGTGCCTTTGTGTACATACACACGCATACAGCACCCAGCAGGGAGTTGAGATCATAGAGACCAATGCCACTTTCAGTATATAAATCCCCTAAAATGTAGTTGGACTTCTTTCTCCTTGACTGTCTCCAGGGACAGAGTTTACTATCTCCTAAGACATCACCCTCTACTTTTAAACAACTTTAATTTTCCCATATTTTTTGAGTAAAATCTGTGCCCTTTAATATTTACCCTTTGGGATTACAAAGAACAAATAGACTCCAAAATCTTTCATGGATCCAACATCTCCCCTGACCTAACTTCTCATTTCTCCCATGGCTTGTTCGACTTGGTGCTTTGCCCAGGGTACCCATTATTCTCTGCCTTACCGACCTACATCTACTGCAGATGTTCATTGGGATTATTTGTGCTTGACCAAGCTCCTATCACTCTTATCACCCACAGCTGATCACTGTACCTTGACTCCAGTTTGGTCCTCTTCAAGCACCAAGGACAAGAACCAGCCCTTTATGTAATTCTGCCCTGTACTCACACATTCTCTTCTCCACTAAATCTCACTCCTTCGTCTCATAGCGAATGGAGGTGATTCTGGACTCTGGGAGGGTACAAACCCAGACACTTTCTTCTAAACTGACTCTTTGCCCCAGGTGCAAAACTGTACTCCTCTGGTCAGACACCCAGTAAGGGGACTACAATCTGGGGAGGAGGACGTGGCTAAGTGAGAGGCAAAGTCCAGCTTCAGACCAAAATTGCCTCATTTCAGCACCACTGCCCTACTGACTAGATTAAGGAGGTGCCCCCAATCGCAGACTAAATAGCATCATACAAACAGTGCCGATGAAACTGGAAGCTGTTTAAAACTTTTAATCTTAAGAGATTGAGTAGGAACCTATCTGGGACACTAAAACTAGTTTCAGAGCTTCCCTTGTATTTTCTGGGCTTTATTGGTTAGTTGGATCATTGAGATAACCAGTCAAAGGTCCCAGTTAATGTTATTTCCTGAGCAAAGGAAGAGATGCTATTATTTTCTTCTTCTACTTTATTAGTGTAGTTTTTCATAATGCTGATTCACCACATGTCACAGTGAAATATCAGAGGGGGTCTACAAATAAAAAGGACTTTTAAGTTGAATCAACTACCTTTTGAGCCACAAGGACTCTAGTAGAGACTGAGGACTCGGGCATTTAACCATTGTGGGATCTTGACAACAGCACTACTTATGATGACAGTATTTCTGAGGGAAAAGTGTATTCCCTGTGTAAGAATGCAGCTTTGATAACCCATCTGCCCCAGTTTTGTTACTTCTCTCCTTGTTCCTTCTCCAACTTCTGGGCTCAGCTTGCAGTGAGGAGAAAAGTTGAGAGTAGTGTGACCTTCCATTTCCCCATTCCTTCCAGCCCAGCTAAAGAGACCATTGACCAACTTCTGCTTGGCAAGGAGGAAAAACAGTGAATATTGGGACTCCCCTGTGTCATTATTGTTTCTGGTATAGAATGAGCAGTTTTCGTAGCTTTCACAGTCAGGTACTAAAAAGTCAGGAAATATTTGCATGAGGATGATGGGTCAAACCTATGATTGGTAAAACAAGCATTTTAGGCTGTTTGTCCAGTATTAAGGATAGAGTTTTTTCCTGAGCCATCCATACTCCAGCCTGTTACCCTTCATTAGCTTATTAGACTTTCTCTACAATGCCTCTCTAACCTGAAACTGCACTTCAGCTCTGGAATTCACCCATTGGAAATATATTTTACCCCTGTGATTCTTTCCTCCACTTGACTGGTTCCTCCCAGAACTCCCTTTATAAGGTGGTCGTCCAAACCATTCTAGACTTTCTATATTCTTCATCCATGCCCCATATCTTCATCTCTCCTCTGCCCCAACCATTTTTACAGTATTTTCAGAAAGAAGAAGAAGAAGAAGAAGAAGAAGAAGAAGAAGAAGAAGAAGAAGAAGAAGAAGAAGAAGAAGAAGAAGAAGAAGAAGAAAAGAAGAAGAAGAAGAAGAAGAAGAAGAAGAAGAAGAAGAAGGAGGAGGAGGAGGAGGAGGAGGAGGAGGAGGAGGAGGAGGAGGAGGAAGAGAAAGAAGAAGAAGAGGAGGAGGGAGGAGGAGGAGGAAGACAAAGAGGAAGAAGAGGAGGAGGAGGAGAATAGCTATAAGAAATCCAGAAGAAAACAGGAAGAGTTATATAAACCAATATGGAATACAATTTTCATTTCAGAACATTTTGAAATGAAGTTGGTATGTTGTTTTTTCTTACCTATTTTTCTTTGTTATGAAGGAAAACTCACTGGGGTTTGGAGAGGTAAAGGCCAAGGTTGGGAGAGAGAGAATATTCAGAAATGAATATGATATAAAAACAAAAGGTATTGAGAGAGCTTCAGGAAAGCTTATATAAAGTAAGATGCCGGTGTTATTATTCATTCATCCATCCATCTCTAACAAAGGGAGTAGCCAAAATGAAATCCATCATTCCCCAGAGGGCACATCGCAGACCATAAACAGCCAGAAATTCAGCGGGGAAGGGTTGCCAACGGAAAATCCTTTCTTGAAGGCATTTGTGCATTTTCTTTCTGAAGTAATGAGAGCTCTCCCCAGACCTCCACACATAGAATCCGACTTTCCCCAAGGTGCTGGAAGAGGACGTTTTGGGTTGGGATTTTCAAGGTATGAGGTTTTATTTCCCAACTGTGCTTGAATGATAAGGGAAACAGTCAGACTTGGCTGATCAAGCCCGCCTAGCCCTTCTGTCTGTCTAGCTAAAACATGTAAACAATGTGGGAACATGTCTTCACCATTGATTTGTTAAACAGAAACATCTTTCCCTTGCTGAAGGCGAAGAGACTTTACAATCTTATTAGGCTTTGCCTAGAGAGGGCCTAGCAGAGGCCTGAGGTCCCCAAGTCTCCGGTGCCAATTGGACATAATCCAAGAACAGGCAATTAAAGCCTTGACTGACCCTATCAGATAGAGAGCGTTTGACCTCCTCCCCGTGCCTTTCTCACTCTCTCCTCTGAATTCTTAGCTAGTTTTCCTTAAACATCCCACACTCTTCTCAAATTTTTCCGGCATGTCCAGCTCTCCATAACCCCATCTGGGATTTTCTTGGCAAAGATACTAGAGCGATTTCCCATTTTCTTCACCATTTTATAGATGAGGAGACTGAGGCAAATGGGATAAATGACTTGCCTCTGTCTAAAATCAGACCATTGGAAAAATAGAGAACGGGCCCTTTGAGCTGAGCCTTGGGGTTGTGACCATTCTTGGGAGCTGACCACAAGAGGGTGACATCTCTCTTTGGCTTATTGCCCTCACCCAAAGATTACTCCAGGAAAACAATCCAATAGGTTTAAATATAACTTGCGTTTAATTTCCCCAAATGTTAGAAATAGGAGCTCGCAAGCAGATAGAAAAAGAGCAGAAGGCACTTAAAGGACTTCCAGGAACTCATGAGCTGTATAGAATGCACATTAGGTACTCAAATAGCCCAGAGACAACTTGTAGAAGGCAATTCTATCTAGATGCTGATGAATCTGCACTATTCTTCCCACTGGATCAATATTATTCAAATTGTTCTCAGTAGTGTGGAGAGGGAGTAACTAGGGCCAAGGTCTCTCCTTACCCCCAGTCACAGTTCCCCTTACTGACCCTTAAATCTTAGGGGCTGTGATGCTTTCTCTAAAAAGTCTGCTGCTTCAGAAGTTTCCTTTCTCAGACCAGATATTGTCCACGAGCTTCCTTCTCTGGCCAAATGGCACATACCCATCTGCCTCAGTCAAATGCTTCTACAGAAAATCCATCCGCTCCAGTGCCATCTTTTAGCCCAAGAAAGTCTGCTCTCAGCTCTCCTCTCTGATCTGTTATCAGGAGCTTTGGGAGAGTACTTGTAATTCCCATTTACTTCTGTTGGAATAGGATGACCCCCTCTGAGAAGGGAAGGGAAAAAGACAGTGAAGGATCCCGTGTGATGGGCTATCCCTACTACCAGAACATGGGCCTGACCGTCCTGCTGAAATCGATCTTTTGGACAAAGTAGAGCCAAAAGGTATCTCGAAGGAGAAAAAGAAAGATGGAGGACAGGTAGTTCCTGCAACAACAAATCCCTAGCCTCCTAAGTCATAGCCAGCCCTACCTTAGGGATAGGGTCAGTCAGGAGAAAGTAATCAGGCCTGTCAATTGTCCTCTTTACAAAGTGGTGGGTATAGATGTCCATTCAAAAAGGCAAGAAAGAGAAGGAAGTACAAAGAAAGGAAGGAGGGAAAGAAGGCATAAAAGGAGAGGAGAAGAGGGAGCAGAGATTAAAACTGGACCATAACTTTCTGAAGGGCAGGAGTCACATCTTAATCCTCTGTGTGTCCACCATCCTGCAGTCACCCAGCAGAGGGGCAGAGAGCTGATTTCCGCAGAAATCTGTTGAATTTGTTGGATTGAATCTCCATCATTAATGCCAGGATTTTCTTCTGTTGTCAGTTTCCAAACATTCCCATTTATGGTGATCTTAAGTCATTGCTTATCTGGGGCAGCTACTTTCCAGGCCAGGTTTAATATTTCATTTCAGTTTCTCTAAAATGGTGATCTAGATCCTTGCACTTTTAAGCGCAGAAATGTTTCCAAACCGGCATTATGACAATAGACGTTGTTCCCATTTCGTTATTCATAACATGCAAAGTAGGGCTTTCATCTAGATCATTAAAAAAAGAATTGCACAAAAATAAAACTGCTTTTTCCCTCTCTTCATGGCTCTCTTAAAAGGAATCTCACATGTTGTCAATTGGACTCCTTTCCCCCCAAACTAACATTTCCATAAAGACCTCATTCATTGACCTTTCCATTCATAACTCATTGTGCATTTTTGTGATCTCTCCTTCTTTGGAGCTGTTTGGACAATTACCGTCTCTACTATTCAAGCTTCAAACTTAAGGGGAAATGCTTGAATCAGCCAGTGTTTTCAGTGCCGTGTAGTAGACTTGGGGAGCAATACAATGTCTGAATGACATTGTCCTTGCCCTTGGGGAGGTCCTAGTCCAGAAAAGAAACATTTCAAATTTATTAAGAATCGTGATGCAGAATGATGGAAA
This sequence comes from Antechinus flavipes, assembly GCF_016432865.1. NCBI lineage: Eukaryota > Metazoa > Chordata > Mammalia > Dasyuromorphia > Dasyuridae > Antechinus > Antechinus flavipes. The sequence continues at coordinate 6,660,497 of NC_067403.1, forward strand.
CTCAAGGGGCTTCTTGGCATGGAGAGCTCCAGGCTTGGAGCCGAGAAGACTCATCTTCAAATGTGACCTCGGACACTTACTGGGCAAGACCTTGGGCAGGCGACTTCATCTGTTTGCCTCAGTATCTTCACCTGTAAAATGAGCTAAAGGAGGAAATGTCAAATCACTATCTTCGCAAAGAAAACCCAAATGGGGTCACTGAGTCGGGCACAACCGAACAACTACAGTACCAACACAGTACAGGACTGTGCTTGGGAAAAAGGTAGAAACCCAGTATTATCCAAGGTATGGGGATGGAAGGCTGCTTCAAGTTTTCACAGAGGGAACGACATTTGAATTATAAGAAGGAAGATATTCCAGATGTATGAAATGACATGGAAACAGAGGCAAAGCCATGGAAAGAAGGTTGGTTTGCTGCTGGAAGTTTGGGGTTAAAATCCTAACTGGAGAAAAGGAATCTCCCTGAATGTTCCTGAATGAATGTCACTTTCCTCATGTGTAGAAGCAGCAGGTTGGAGTTGATGACCTCTGATCTCTTCTCCATCTCTTCACTGAGGGGCCCTAAGACAAATATGGAGAAGAATGGACATCCAGTTTGCTTCCCATATCCGGGCACCAGGTGGTGGATGGCTTTACAAGATAATCTACAGATCCCAAACTCTATTCGGTAGGCACCAGGGAGCCACTGATGGATTCAGAGCAGAGGATGGCTAGATCAGGGCTGTACATAAGGAAGATTAATCTGGAAATAGCGTCAAGGATGAATTGGAGGGAGACACACACACATACACAGAGATAGAGACGACAACAGTGATGGGGGGAGCAAAAAAACTAATGAAAAGCTTATTATAATAGTGAATCAAGGAAATAATTAGGACCTGACTTAAGCTATGGTGGTTTTTGAAGATACAACACAATGGAGACATAACTCCAGTGACCTTACTTCTTTCTTTAGAAATTTCATCCTAATTATTCCCAGAATCCTAAGGTTTTCCCCATAATAATGACATGATGGCAACCTTGAATCTATTGTTTTCTGCTTCCCACTCTGTTGGTTTCCTTTCCTGGGGATCACACAGAATCTGAAAACTCCCCCAACAGGCCAATGGGCTCAGAGCCCAGGGGGAGTCAGTGTACTCTATTAGCTTTGGGAAACTCAGGGCGAGTGGAATTTGCCAGATGTGCTCTCACTGAGGAAGCTACAGATGTTGGATTTAATCTCTTTCAACCATCTTCCAAATGCAGATGTGTGCTGCTGCTGACATAGCCTCAAGAGCCATTGTTTGCCTAGGTGAAACATCCTGTTATGGCGATTAAACATTGTTGTGGACTTAATAGGTATACTGAGTGTCTGAGAAATAGGAATACTGTTTGGGGCATATCTCAGACCAAGTTGTTTTCTGTTTCACCTTAAATCTTATTTCCCCATTCCCAAAGGAAGGAGAGGAAAGGAGGGAGGGAGGGAGGGAGAGAGAAAAGAAGGAAGAGAAGGAAGGAGGGAGGGAGGGAGAGAGAAAAGAAGGAAGAGAAGGGAAGGAGGGAGAGAGAGAAGGGGAAGGAGGAAGGGAAGGAAAAGGAAAGGGAGAAAAGGAGACAGGAAAGAAGGTAGGAGGGAAGGGAGAGAGAACGAGAAGGAAGGAGGGAGAGAGAAAAGAAGGAAGAAAGAAGGGAGGAAAAGAGAAAGAGAGGAAGGGAGGGAAGAAGGAAGGCAGAAAGAGAGGGAAGAGGGGGGAAGGAGGGAGGAAAAGAGAGAAGGAAGGATAGAAGACGAGAGAGGGATGAATGGAGAAAGGGAAAGAGAAGGAAGGAGAAAGAGAAGAAAAGAGGGAAGAAAGGAAGGAAGGAAGAACACACATGTACACACGTACATACACACACATGCCTACAGTTTTATTCTCCATTAAGGATGGGTGCAGGTACTTTGGGTTTCTCGAATGTCTGGGAAGGTAAATGGCAGAAGGGCAGAAGGCGGGTGGGTATGAGCGGGTCATTCCTTCTCCTGCCTTCCTGCCCCCAGCTGTCTGAATTACCCCATGATGGTGACTAGAGAGGGGGACTAGCAAAGTTAGCAAAGTTTGCAACAGCAAAGTTGTCTCCAATGATGCTGGAATGTTAATCGTCCTGACTTTTTCATGGGGAGAACTTGGGCTCAGAGTAGATGGGCAATGAGGATGGAGAAGAAAGTGGCGAAAGGCCTGCCCTAGAGCTCCCTGTGGGGGGCCTTGCCTCTCCAAGGCCTCTAGTTGGACTTCACGGTGGACCACCATGTAAGTGTCTGTGATGACTGTCAAGGCTCTCTGGATTGGGTTGGCTGGGCTCCCGTGGGATGCCCGAGAGCATCTGAGAACTCCCACTTCTGGGAATCTGTCGGGCAATGGTTTATGATTCTGGAGACCCGGTCCGTTTAGAAGGTTCTGGTCCTGGCAGTGGGGATGGAGGGGAAGCAAAAGCAAGAGGGGAACTCCAGGCATGGAACTGCTAGCTCTTGTGTTCCTGGGGCAAGTAGCTGGATTAAAGAAGGGGGGAGCTGTGGGCAGAGCATTGGACAGGAAGATAAGAGGTCCTCATTTTAAATTTAGACCCTTCCTAGCACTATGATTTTAAGCCAGTGACTTAACTTACTTTAGTTTCATCTATAAAATGAGAATGATAATCAGATCTATTTTCCTAGGTTGTTGAGAGAATAAAATAAAGTAATATTTGTTAGGAGTAAAACAATGAGCTTTCAATAGTGCCTACTATGTGCAATGTTCTGAGGGCTTTAAAAGAACAGCACATTTACTAAGAATTTAAGGATAGATTTGAACTCAGATCTCCCTGACTCCAGGCCCAACACAGGACCCATATAAATGCTAGCTGTTAGTCAACATTAATATTAATTCCAACGTCCTTTTCTCTATTTCCCTCAGTTTTTAGTACATCCTCAAAGGAATTCCAGGTGCTTATACAAGCACTCACACAGCAATAACATCATCAATAACAAACACTTATTAAGTGCTTTCTGTGTTCCAGGCAATATACTAATCACAAGAAATAAAAAGAAGGGTAAAAACACCCTCTGCTTTCCAAGAGTTCCTAACTGTGAGTGCACAGGATTTCAGAAATTACTTCACTGCCCTAAAAACCTGGGATGGAAGTGTTCGTTAGGAAGTTTAGATGATGATTGAAGTGGATCTATAAGGGAGCTGTATTTTCTTTTCTTTCCTTTTTCACTGGGTTCAATAAACCCCAGGCTAAAAGCATATGAAATATTTGCATTCTGTGAATTTGGGCACACTAATAACCAGAGAGAGGAGATCACAAATACAAGATAGAGACTCTAGAACTGTAAGCAAACAAGAAATTTTATAATTTGATATTTTGACTCATACTCCATTTCAGCCTTTATTTTTCATCTCAGCCCATGTAACATCGGAAATCTTAGCTCATTGATCATGGGAAGCGATCCAGGTGTTTGGAAGGGCGGGATGGGGTGGCCCGTAGAAATACTGTTATCTTTTAGGGAAACTATCCCTGAAGATTCAGATGTGTTCAGGGCTTTCTGACATGACCCGGCTTGAATGTTCAATAAATGAGATACAACAAGGCCCATTCTTAATTCTTCAAGTAAAGCACAACCTGACAGATAACTCAGTTACTGCCCTCCCTTGCTAGACAACTAAAAGAATGATACGATGCCTCTCCGGAAACTTAAAGAAATGCATGGGATGATCTGGACTGTCACCAATGACTCAACCATCACAGGTGTCCCAATAAAGTTAGGCAAATAAATAAGATAGTCCACAAGATCTCTTCTGCTCTGTTCTTGGAGAGACAATACTGAAAGAGTGCACATCAGTTCTGAATCCCAATCCAGCCACTTCCACTCCCCCTCTCATCTCCACCGTCCTTCTTCCCTGTGCAAGTTCAGAGGCCAGTCACTATCCGAAGGAGCTGAGCTTTGTTTAAAAAGACAATTTTTATTTCAAAGACTTGATCATGAAAATATTTACCTTGCAGATGAACACAACATACCCTTGGTACATCGGGCTCAGAAAAAAATAAACCCAGAGAACAAAATTTATGGGAAAAGGAGGGAAGGAAAGATAGGCATTACAGGAGTTTGTAAATAAAAGTCAGTTACCTAAGCTTAACTCAACTTAATAAGGAGCTATGCTTTCCTGAGATGCCCTGAGAAAGGAGGTGATTGGAGAATGATTGCTTCATGATCATGATAGTTTGTTTTACCTCATAAACTTAGCCGACATAGGCTAAGTAGAAGGCTTACTCTAGAATCTTATAGTGGCTCAGACTCAAATTTGGAGATTTTCAAACACATCTCTTTCTCTTTAGAAGGATGACTTCCTGGGGTCTTGCCCCATAAAATGGTTGAAATCATTTAATTTTCTTTGATTCCCTATTATTGATTACAAAAGGCAACTTAGGATATAAATAAGGGGAGAGGAGTAAACTATATCTTTCCTGTGACCTCTTTCAGGCTCCTTTGCTAAAATAACTAGATCCAGATTAGTAATAATAATGAATCCAGTGAGGTGATCAGATGTATTGAAGTTGGAAGTATTTGAAGTCATATTTATGGGAAGAGATGGTCATTGGTCCCAGCCTAATAGAAATATAGAGTATGAATTGGAGTAAAAAGATCATTTCATTGGATTTATTAAGCAGACTAATTATGTTCCTTTCTTAGGGATTTTTCCGCCTAGCTAAGAAGAAAGATACTATTAGGGCAAATATGCACGTTAGATTCACCCATTCAAGAGACCTAGAGAGCAAATCAGCTGGAGGACTTAGTGATGTTTAGCCTGGAGAAGTGAGGGCCTGATCAAGACGCGTATCTCTGAGTAGCTGATGGACCATGAGGTAGAGAGGACTGAGCCCATCGTCCTCTGCCCAGAGATTACAACGGGAGCCAAGGGGTGGAAGGAACAAGGAAATATATTTCTGCTCCATATGATTGCTAATGTTCAAACTCCTCACTAAGGAACGGGCTTCTTCAAAAGCCAATGACTTGTTGTCCCTGAGGTGCCATTGGGCAGAAAAGTTCAATGCTATAGGCAGCTAGGTGGATGGGTAGAGCCCTGAGCCTCGAAACACAAAACTTAAATTTAAATCCAGCCCCAAACACTTATCTAGGTGACACTGGAGAGATTATTTCAACCTCATTGCCTCAGTTTCCTCAACAGTAGGGCATAGTAATAGCATCTATCTCTCAGAGCTTTCATGAGGTCCAAATGATATAACATTTGTAAAGCCTTTAGCATATTCCCTCCCTTCCCCAATAATTTCTAGACAAAAAAAAATCCTGTGTCCTTGATGGTTCTAACCATTCCAAGGCCCTCAATAATAGTGACCCAGCATATTTGGAGGTGCCCTGGACAACTCTGGAGTTTCACAGAATCTTTGCAAGTGGAAACTCCCAAGCAGAAAAAGTCTGATTTGAGAATTGTATGCTACATTCATCCAGGTGTTCCTGCCTCTGTGTGCTTATTAAGGATGATTGAACTGCATTTCACACTTTAGAATTCAAATAGTAGGAGCCGGTCCTGAGCAATGCTGTTTTGAGCTGAGTGCTCATTCACCTGAATTATTTTTAAAAGTTATCATTATTCTTATGAGAGAGGGGAAAATGAGAGAAGAAAATTACTTAGGCATTTTTGTGCCTCATTTGTTTAAAATTTAGGCCAGTTCATGTCACAGGTGCTAATATTTTGAAATGTTGTTCATTGAATAGATTTATTCAAATGAAAATGAAAACTCAAGATAATGAGCTTTCTATTTTTTTTATCCACCAATCATTTGTTGGTATATACTATGTCCCTCTTGAGTGCAAATAGTGAAACCATTCGCATAGAATATATACTACATAATAAGCCCTGGCAGAAATAGAAGACATTGGAAACTGAGTATAAGGAACTTGAAATGCAGCAGAATTAATAAGAGCTTATATTTGTGCAACGCCTTATAATTATGAAAAACGCTTTTAATATCCCGAGAACCTTGTGAAATCAACATGACAGGAATTATTTTCTCCATATCTCAGGTAAGCAAACTGAGGCTAATAATCAGTAACAAAGTCAGGATTTGACCCTAAGAGCTGCTGATTCCCAAGTTGAGTGCACTTTCTATTACCTCATGCTGCTTTATTAAAGAATTAGAAAATCAATCTAGTTAACGAGGACTAAAGGGGGAAAATAGATTCCAACTGAAAAAACCATGGGGGACATCTTCTGTTGTTCTTCTTATATGAAGATTTTTTAAAAGGCTTCAAGGACCACATCCTCTTCTCATCGTCAGAGTGTGGGGAAGTACAAGGAGCGTAGGAAATAGACTGGCAGGGTGTTGATTCAGGCTACATAATTAGATTATGAATTATAATTAATGATGTAGCCTGAATCAACACCCTGTGAGTGCACTTCCTATCCTTGCTCTATTTTTCCATGGTCCAAAGAGGCTCTAATTCCCCCTAATTCAGAATTATTTTTAGTGCAATGCTTAATTAATTTCCCCTACAAAGTCTCACCTCTAACCTAAGATTTAGGTTTTGGTTTTTTTTCCTTCTTCTAGCCTCTGCTCAAATCCACTTAAAAACTATCTTCAGTTCTAACGAGGTTTATCAGAACTGGGTGAAGCGGACACTACTATCCCCAATTCTGTCTTTCTAGAGTCCAGAAAGACCAGGCAGAAGTGGCCAATTTAGCTATTTTTATTCAAATGCAGATTAAATCGGTGTTATGCATATGCATATTTTGGAAATGGCCATTGGGCACAAATTGCTGTTGTTTAGATTTAAGACTTAATTTGGAGTAAACAATCATGGGAACATGGCTACGGGATCTCAAACAGCACCAAGGATAACTTTGACCTCTCTCAGCCTCAATTTCTTCCTCTGTAAAATGGGGATTCGAAATAGCACCTACTTCCTAGGATTGTTTTGAAGATCAAATAAGATAGTATATGTAAAGCATTTTACAAATCTTGAAATGCTATCTAAATACTCATTTATTTTTGTTCTTATCATGTATTATAAATAGAAGACACTTTAGGGATATTTAGTCTAACATCCTCAAAACAATAAATACAATATGCAATAATTAGTGCAACAAATAAGATGAAAGGATTTCAGATCTGAGAAGGACCTTATCAGTTGTCTCCTAAAGGTCCTTCATTTTGGAGATTTAGACATGAAGTAACTGAGCCAAACCTTTCCAGTGTCACAGAAACCTGGTACTCAAAGCCAGCACCTCCCATTCCACAGTCAGCACTCTCTCCTACCCTGGATTGAGTATTGCAGTGATCAAATTTCCAAGGTATATGACAATGAGCCAGTTAATTAGCCTGTCTGAACTGGACTTTCCTCCTCTGTAAATAAGGAGAGTAATACCTGGATTACTTTTATTTCACAAAAACATTAGAAAGAACTTTGGGGGCTGGGGACATAGCATGGTGTGGTACCCAGAGAGACCGCCTCAGTCGGGGAGTCTTAGATTCACATACTCCTGATATACTGACTTCTCCTGGGAGAGTTACTTCAGTTATGAGTTTCTGAGGCGGAAAGTGTGGGAGAGACATTAAACTGTACTGATAGATTCTTCCATTGATTACATTAATGAGAATATAGGTTCCTACAACAAGAACTCTTTAAAAAGCATGGGGGTCATTTTCTGTAAAATGAGGTAATTGGATAAGATTAAGAATCTTGACCTGAGATCTGTGAACTTTTTTAAAATTGCAAATTATGTCTCAATATAATTAGTTTCCTTTGTAATCATATACATATATGCATATATATATATATAATATGCACTTAAAAGCTTTATTTTGAGAAGTCTATAGGTTTCATCAGACTATTATTCATTGCACACATAAAAATTGAAAACCCCAAAATTAGATGGTCTTCAGGGTCACTCTAGATGAAAATCCACTTTAATGAGTCATTTCTCTATTCTTTGTTGTAAGTGATGGACCAAAAAGTATCTAAGATCCTGCCTGGAGGACAAATGTTAAAATTCTGATGGCTAGGACCTTTAGCACGGGATTGCTGAAGATTCAAGATGTTGTATTAAAAAAAGGAGCAAAACCTCAGTGTCTACAGAATGTAGACTTCTACATTCTACAAAGTTCAATGCTATAATAAATTAAAAAGGCTCCCACTAATTGCCTCAGGAAGGAGTCCAACTTGCGCCTTCTCATCTGTTTTACCCTTTCCCTTCTCCCAAGCATTCCGAGGAATATCTATCCATTCTTTCCCTGAACAGATCCTATCCCAAGAGGAAGCTCTGGCCATGCTCTCTACAATAGGACCGAACATTTCCAGTAACCAGAGAAACAATTAAGGCAGCTCCCAGCATCCTAAACTGATAGATTACAAAGGAAATGCCTGTCCACATAGCTGGCAGGAGTCCCCCCTTATAGATGAAATTACATCTCTGGTCCAAATAGAAACAACACCAATTATACAAACAAACACAAATAATCCATGAACAAAACTGCATTGTTCATATGAATAAACCCGAGAGATGGGAGAGATGATCTGAAAACTCTCTAAATAAATTAAATGACCACAAACAAAAATATACCTACCACCCCCAAGCCCCAAGCCGGCTGAAAACCCTTAGAGCTATAGGTGGCCACTAAGCTATATGTAAACCCTGGACTCGGTGATGCTTCTGAGTCAGACAATTCCCCAGAAGGTCAAAAGCAGAGAGAAAATTTTATGTACATAGAAATATTTATAGCAGCATTCCTCCTCCCCCCCCCAAAAAATGAGGTGAATGGGAAAACAAACTAATCCACAAATCATGCTGTAAAGAATTCAGAGGAAAGTGGGAATGTTATGAATTGATGGACAAGCATTTGCACAATGACCATAATAATGCAAAGGATAATGGCGAAGAAAGACTGGAGAGCTCTGAGTGCCAGTGACCCAGACTCCCAGGCTTGAAGGTGGAGCAGCACCTCTGCTCTCCACAGGGAGAGGGCTCCACAAGTGTGGCCAAAGGCATGTTTTGTCAGACCTGGACTGCAGCGTGGATATGATTTTGGTTTGGTTTGTTTGCTTTTTAAAAGTGTTATTTCCTTGTAGAGAGGGAGGGTTCAATTGAGGGAAGGAAGGACAAGATAAGCATTAGAAATGATTAGACATTTTGTAAAAGCATAAAAAAGAAATTTTTAAAATAGACTTATAAAACTGGAAATGATAGTGGGGATAGCCTCCATTTCCTCCCCTGTTCTGTCAGTGGAGTTCTGTCAGATTCTTCATGACTCCATTTGAGGTTTTCTTGGTGGAGAAATTGGCCATTTCCTTCTCCAGCTCATTTTACAGATGAGAAAACAGGTGAACAAGGTTAAGTGAGCCAGGTCACACATCCAGTAAGTGTCTGAGCCACATTTGAAGTCGGTTCTTCCTGCATCCAGGCCGGCACAGTAGCCACTGCACCCTTCAGCTGCCTTAGCTCGTAGCAGCCGCTCAGTGTCTCCTGCTTCCCAACACACACTCCTTTCCCCAACTCAATCCGACTCCATCACTGGAAGGTGGGGAAAAGCGGTACCTGATATTCTGAGAATTGTCCCCTTTCCTCTTGGGCCAATTTCATCGAAAATGATGCTTTTTGCTAGGCTTGCTTGAGCAGTTCCATCTGCAAATATAAGATTGCTTCTCTATTTGAATAGTTCTTAAGTCTGCAATTATTAAAAATCTTCTCCTTCCTTTCTGATGACTTACTGAGAATGAGATTCAAAGTACACAAGAATGGGGAAGGGGAGAGTCCCAGGAGGATCTGTTGGGCTGATGGAAAGAGTGGCTGGGGTGAAGGTATCAGAAGTTATATACTCAGGGACTTTGTCCATTAAGTTAATCTTCATAACCAGACCAAGAGTTTTTGCTTACAAATAGCGCTTGCAATTGGCTTCCAAAGATCTCCATGGCAGGAAGAGCAGAGCTTGGATTCTCTGAGGGGCTTGTGTAGGGGCAGAGAGGAGACCCCAGAATCCAAGGCTGTGTGTGGATGTACCCACTTCCCCCTTTGTCAGTCCCACCTGCCTGATCGCAGGTACAAAAGACTGCTCTGTAGGACTCAAATAGAGAAGGAATAAGCGATCCTCATCTTCTCAGTCTCCTCTGGAAAGAATGACCTTCCAGGTTTGTTTATTTGACTTCACCTGTGGACTCTCAGCTTGGGGAGCTCTCCTCCCCAGTGAAAAACCTTCCTTTCACCGATGCAGAGCAAGCAATCCTTGGGTGATTGGACCTGTGGCTTAACTGGATCGAGGCAACAGTCTGATGGGAAATTTTAAATACTCCAGTCTCTGGGGGGACATAGACTGGACCACACACTTTGCAATTTTATCTCCTTAACATTTCTCTCATAACAACTTGCTTAAGTGTAGGTATTGAACAGATCAATAAATTTCTAGCACTTGCTGATTTCCCAGGTTGCAATGCTTATGATGAGAATTTAATAATTGACTTTTGGGAACCAGTTCCAATTGGAATCAGGGATAGGAAAATCCTTCCACCCGTACAAATCAGCAAACATTTGCAACTTGTGATTTTGGAGAATTTCCTGGAACGAAGTTCAATGACTTAGCGATGGTACCACAGCGGGTTTTATCAGAGGCAGGGGATGACCCTATCCACTAGGCTCTCCGAGGACCCTACCACCTGCCCTCACCCTTTCAGGAGGTTCTGTCCACAGCCAGGCCAGATACCTGCTTACCTGGGCCTGTAATACCTAAAGAAGAGAAACTCTTATTCCTTCTAGGAGTTCAAATTTAAAATTCAGAGAGCCTGGGAGAGGTCCAATTCTAGTTTAAATTCCCATTCAGATGTAAATGGCTGCAGGAACTTCTGGATCTTATGGGTTCTGGAAAGGAGTGAGAGTGCCCTCAATAAGAACTTAGTATGTTTGTAGCTCCCCTGAACCACCATGACATCTGAGCCTCCCAGCCGCCCTCCACGAAAACAGACACGTGTTATCTTTTCCATTTTAAATATGAGAAAACTAAAGTCATAGAACTGAAGTAATTTAGTGACCTTGTATTTGACATTTTGTCAGTATTGTCATACGTACCGTTGTTTGCCCTGTTAGAATGATCTAGGGAGGATTGCATTTTTGCACTTCTATCCCCAGCTTCTAGCAAGTGCAAAGAACGCAATAAGTGCTTAATAAATGTTTATTGATTGTTGCCTTGATTATGGGAGGCCTCTTCCAATTTAGCAACTTTATGTGTTTTTCTGAGAGTTAGCTTTTCCCACATAGGATCCTAATATAAAAGTTAAAGTTCAAAAGAATTTTTTTTTACTGAAATAAGAAAAGGGAGGCCAAAAGGAAAGGAGGAGGCAGCAATGTAGGGATTTTGCTGTTCATTACTCAGTTTATTTTTGCCCTGAACCCACCCACTTCCAGTTTGAGCTGATGAGCAAATAATGGAAAATATGGAGGTAGAAACATTTGGAGCTGCTCTGGAGAAGAGGAAGGCTGGGATAGTTCTGTGGCCAGCCTGGTACCCACTACCCTGCTCCCCTCCTCCCCCGTGTGTTTCCACCTCCCCCACAAGGCTCTAGGAGTGGAGCCAACCACAACCTGCTAAAACCCTTTTCTGAAGGAAGGCAAGGTAATGGCGTTTCCATGGCAATGAAGGTCTGGCCCCTTCTCCAGCACACACTGCCAGCTGTGACAAATGGAGGTATGGGTTTTTAATGTTAACAGCTATTCACTCTGAATTGAAATGAGACTGCTAAACTCCTTCTTTGGGAAGGAGGGGGAGTGGAGAGAGCACACAGCACAGATCCCGGAGAGCTGGGTTCCAGTCGAATTCTCGAAACTGGCTAGTTGTGCTGTCTTCGACGGCACTGGAGCTTTCCTCAGTTTCCTCATCCACAAAATGAGATGATTGACTAGACCATCTCTTAGTTCCTCTCCAGCTCCAATACCTAGAGGTTCTGTGTTTTAAGTTTATTCCCATCTCTGAGAACAGAGTGCACATTTAGAAATGCCCCATGGGTATGTCGGAGCCAGCAGAACCATTCAAGGGCCAATTGTGCAATTTGAATTGTGAGAATTTATACCACAGGAATCAGTAAGTGCTACAAACGAGGGTATGATTTATTGTCTTAGTTGTCTAGAGGTAAGAAAGTGTTGGGAAAATGTTTATAATGCAAATTATAAATATAAAACCTGCATGGTCAGTTATCAAATATTTACCCAGAAACCCCAGAAAGGACCTCAAAAGATATCTAGTACAACATTTTTCAAAAATAGCTGAAATATAATTCTTTCTAAAGATTATCTGGAGAATGGATGTGCAATCTTTGCTTTAAAATCTCAAGGAAGAAAAACGTGTTACCTTCCAAGGCAGATCCTTTCACAACTACTAAGTTCTAATTGTCAGGTAGTTTTTCTATCCATCAAGATTGTGGTTTTAGCCCTTGCTCTAAATTCTACATGAAAAAGTCAGTAAGACTCTTATCCTCTACATGAGGGCCAATCAGTCAAATCTTTGGAGGAAGTTAACCTTTTCAAATCTGGTGATCTAAGATAGAGAGGTGATAGATAGATGGATAGATAGATAGGTAGGTAGTTGGATGAATGTATAGACAGATTAATGAATGGATAGATAGATGATAGATAAATAAATAGATGGAGAGATAGATACAGGATAGATAGACAGATAGATGGATAAATAGATAGATAAATGGATGGATAGATAACCCTTCCACTTTTGTCCTTCTGTGCACTATGTTCTAAGAATCTTTTTATTCTGACATTTGACATTCTAAGGTCCCTCTCATCTCTGACATTATATCACTACTCCTATAGTTCAACTACTTCACTTCTAACCATATCACCATATACCACCTATCAGCAGCCTTAAAAAATTAAAGGGAAAATGTATAGAGATGATATAATGTTTTTCACATAGATTCTGATCAAGTGGAGGGTGGCTTGTTTTATTCAATTATCAATGAGAAAGGCAGGAATGTAGAGGAAAGTAACTACTTTGTCCCCTGGCTTTAGCTTTGTTTCAGTTCAGCCATTGGTATGGGAGAATAAAATAATATTGGAGCTGAGAAAATTGGGAACGACTTTAAATCCAGGAGCCCTAGACAATTTGTCTAAACTTGTGCTGATTGTAATTTAGCAAGGTAAGTAGGGAGTCAGCAGGAATTCTTAAGGTCAAATTATGAGCGAGGCTTCTGATAGAGACTTTGCCCTTAATGAGCAAGAAGTGGAGGTTAAAAAAAAAAAAAAAACAGATTGCATTATTCAGGAGTGCTGTACTTTATTCCAAAGTTTGGCTCTTACATCAAGGAATCTCCTTTTGGAAAAGAAATAATCCTTCCAGACAAGGTTCTGAAGACAGGCAGATGTTCCAAATGGGAAATAAAAACCACTGAGGACTTTTATCTCATCTGATGACTGGATTTATGAGAGCTCCTCCTTTCTAAGATAGCAATATCAAAAAGCCTTTGTGTTTTAAAAAAGAAAGATAGAAAGGAACTACAAAGGACACTCTTCTTATGGGGGAGAGACAACCTAGATTTGGTCCAGATATATGTCACTGGTCTAGTTAGCTCCCGTGGAAGACACTCTCTGGACAAATTCATCACTGCAGCTGGCCTACTACCATTTAGGAGGGCATGAGAATACCCCACTTAGGGAAGCATGAGAATTTAAATCACTTGCTCAGAGTCACGCAGCCTGGATTTGGAAAATTCGATATTAACTCATCTCTTCAAGACTCTGAAACTATTTCTCTCTTTTCACTACCATGCAGAATCTGAAATTACAGTAGGGACATACACATTGATTTAAAAAATGTTATATAAATCACAGAAAATTAACACAAATAGATAAAATGATTTAAAAAATGATAAAAGATAAGTGGTCAAAGAATTTAAATAGTTTTCAGAAGAAGAATAACAAAAGTTTCACAACCACATTTTAAAAAAAATGTTGCAATGGATGAATAAGGAGATTAAGTATAAAGTAAAACAACCCTGTGGCCTTACTTCATAACTGTCAAAGTAGCAGATGACAAAAGACAGAAACTATCAATTCCAGAGGTCTGTAAACCCTTCAGCATTTATGAGTAGTTTGAATAAAATCTATTATGGAGTTGATACCTTGTTAACTTAACTGCTTACAAGAGCACAGAGGATCCTTTTGGGAAAGCGAAACAAGTCAAATAATTATATTTCCAGTTATGTAAAGGCTTAAGCCGGAGATTTTCTGATACGTCTCCAAAAATTTTACTGAGATGTTCATGTCAGAAAAGATGTTTCAACGGGTGTGTGTGTGTGTGTGTGTGTGTGTGTGTGAAATACTTCTCTTCCTGGAAAACAAAGTCATTTATATTAATAAGGGATTTCATACTATTACTAAGCCTGTACCAAAGGGGACTCATTGAAATGCAAAAGATATCAAGAGTAATTAAAATGGAGATGATGGATTTCCTAGTTCTCTGAAACAACACCTCCATTTTTATAATTTTCAGGATTAAATTAGCATCTTATATTTTATAATTATGAAAAAGCACTCAAAAACTTTTTCAAGAAAGTGTATTGAACTTGGATGTTAGTAATTGGTTAATAACCTTCAAATAACTGAAGCCATTTTGGCAGTCATAGAAATAAATTGTTCTAGTCCATTAAAACTTTAGGCTTCAGGTTAGAGAAACCTAAATCATAGACTGTCAGATTTGGAAGAAATCTCAGAAGCCATCTCGTCCCATCAGGCCTCCCTAAACTGGGATATTCTTAATCTCCATTTGAAGACCTCAAATTATAGCAACAAACTACCTCTTCAGACGGCTCGCTCCATCTTGGGAATAACTCTCTGATTTTGTCCGCCTCTCTACAATTTCCACCCATTGCTGCTAATTCTATTGACTGGGGCCAAGCTGAACAGGGTCCTGTAAGAATACTATCAGCATGAGGCTGGTGGAGGAAACTAAGGTTAACATAAAAGGATTTCTTAGCCAAGATTGGGGAGGAAGGAAGGAAGAGTAAGATGGCCGCCTGGGGTGAATTGGACAATGGTGATAAGAAAGGAAGAAGGCAGAACTGGTCAACTCTATTGATTTCTGTTTTCTCTGCCAAAGATAATAATCTGTGTAATAGGAGATACAGAACAAATAGCAGATAATAATCTTTGTACTAGGCGGTGCAGAACAAACATGGCTCCCAGGGATTTGATATACTAAATCAGAAAGGAGATAATTTTAGAGCAGAGAGATGTCCTTGATTCCCTCAAGTAACCTGATCTCTATGACCTACATCCTTAGATGGTGGGGTAAGGGTAGGGGGGAACCCTGGCAGGTGGGATTGCTGAGGCACTATTGGTGACATTTCAGATTGGAATAATAAGAGAGGTACCACAGAACAGGAGAATGGGAAATATCCTGATTCTTTTTAATGGGAAGGAGATTGAATTTATAGTTAAATTCTAGAATGTATTATAATTGAATTGATTAGATCTCAAAAAGGAAGCAGAGATCACCAGGATTCATTCTGATTTCATCAAGAACAGGTCGTGCAAGACTAAATTCATTTTGGTGGCTTTTGATAATATTATGAGACAGATCACTCACAGGAATGGTATGTCAGAGTCCTTACTATATATTTTTTATTTCACGAATCCCTTTGCCATCATAAGAAGCCCATGTACCTCCTCTAAGAATAATGGTTTTAAATGCATGAAACAAAAAACGAAGGATTAAAAAGAAAACCCTTTACCGAAATATAATTGTTCAAAAATATTTCAAACTAGCTCATGAATCACGAGGTTAAGAACCCCTAGTACAAATATGCTGTAGTTTAACCTATGCCTTATCAAGGTACTTAATAGAGTCGCTCACACTTTTTTGAGAACAAGATGGAAAGATGTAAACAGGATAAAATACAATTACCTATATTTGGAACCAGTTGAATGTCAGGGCCAATGTCATTTTGCAAGGATATCTCCAAATGCCTTAACATTTTATGTTCAGCCCTTTATTGTTTAATATTTAGAAGATGACCTGAATAAAGGCATGGATAATATGCTTATCAAATTTGTAGATGCCATGAAGCTGGGAAGAAATACATTTTATAGTAAAGTCAGTACAGACCCTCTTTGCTTCTTCTAAGCCTGCCCTAAATCTTGCCGATCTAGAATGATGGCATAAATAGAAGTAAATGTGAAGTCCTCCATTTGGGTTTCAAAAGTCAATTTCAGACCTTCTAAATAGGAGAGACGTAGTTAGAAAACAGTTTCTTAGAGATGATCTGGCTATTTTAATTAAGTACAAATTTAATTTAGATTAACATTGTGCCATGGCAGCTTAAAACAAAAAGCTCCTGCAATCTTGAGATGTGCCATCAAATGAATAACAAGGGAGGTAATAGTATGTTTTTATGCTGCTCTTGTGAGAACACATATGGACAAAGGGTTAATCTCTGAGAACCACAGATTAAGGAGAGCATCGGCAACCTGAAATAGTCATAGAAGTGGCCATGATGGTAAGAGAACTCAAGGACCTTCACACGGAGTCTCAGAACTGAAAAGGGTCCTGCAGGCCAGAGAATCCATCCCATAATGGAACAGAAGTTCCTACCATACTATACCAAAATAACAAGGCCTTCCTCTTAGATGCAGTCAGGTCCCTGATTCTCCTCAAATCCACAGCTCATGAACTCCACCAAGGCTTCTCCTCCAAGGCCAAACGAGATGACCAAGAATCCAAAGCAAAAATTGTGAATGAAATAGTACAATTAGGCAAAGCACAGGGAATTTCACCAGGTATTAAACATTCATGCACACATACACAAATGCCTGATGTCCCTACACATATACCTGGGGAGCATTTATCTAAGTTTTCAATGAACTCCTCTGCCTTCTTGGTGCAGTAAGAGGGAGATAACTCAGTCACTCACAGAGAGCTGCTAAAAAAAAGGGATGCTGGTCTTCTCTGCAAAGAAATCAAATGATCACTGACATTGTCAGATTTAGAGATTGCTCTTACTTGGAAATGGCCTCAGAAGAAGCATCAGAGCTTAAGACACAGCTGCCATTTTCTTTCCAGTTCTCCCAGGATAATATTCATGCCTATCCAACTCCATGTCTTGTCCTTTCCAAGACTCCCTGAGCATCCCCTTATGGCAATTGATGACTCAGCTGCTTTGATTAGGACTTCCTTTCATCTGTGGGTTCATTTAGGTGACCACTAAGGTC
This sequence comes from Antechinus flavipes, assembly GCF_016432865.1. Classification (NCBI taxonomy): domain Eukaryota; kingdom Metazoa; phylum Chordata; class Mammalia; order Dasyuromorphia; family Dasyuridae; genus Antechinus; species Antechinus flavipes. Next base: position 6,677,710 of record NC_067403.1, read on the forward strand.
CCATTCAACTCTCAAGTTTTATGAATCTAAACTCTCATAAAATAGTTCCCTCTACTCATGAGTAATGTAGCTGTTAGGAATATTTTTCTTTCCACTGAGTATGAATCTGTCTCTTTACAACCCCCATTCATGAGTCCAGGAACAAATGTAATCTCTCTTCTATATGATGGCTGGACAAATACTTGACAATAATGATTGATTACCCCCATAAGTCTTCTTTTCTCCAAGATAATTATCTCCAAGTCTTTCAACCAATCTTTACATGATTTGATCTCAATGCTCTTAACTATCCTGGTTGCCCTCCACTAGAGGAGTTCCAGATTACCAGTGTCATTCATAAGTTGTAGCATGCAGAAATTCGAGAAAGTAATATCTATTCTGCTTTTGGCAAGGGAAGAGTATCAGCAAACAACAGGATAATGAAGGTCCTCATTACTAACTGTGTCATTCTTCCATCTCAAGTTTGAGATGTTCCCCAAATAGGATCAGTTGAAGGAACTGAGATGTTTATACATGGAGAAGAGGATAACTGTGTGATGTTGGGACACAGAGAGACCAAGACAGAGATATAGAGATAGAGACAGAGACAATCAGATGGACAGACAGAGAGAAGGAAGAAGAAAAAGAAGTAGAAGAAGAAGAGAAAGATGAAGAAGAGACTTGGCGGGAGGAACAGAATTGCTTTCTTCAATTATATAAAGAGCTATATGAAACAAGGATGAGATTTGGTTTTCTTTGCTCCAGAGAGGACTTGATAAAAGGAATAAAATTACAAGGAAGTGAATTTGGGTTTTATTTAAGAAAAAAACTTCCTAAAAATTAGATCTATCCGAAAATGGGATGATTTACAATGTTTTCAAATTCAAATATAAATTTGGAAAATGGCTGACTTCAGGTTTTTAATTTTTTTTTTCAACAAACAAGAATTTATGTCCATTTTCATCCATTCCCCCCTCCATTGGAGGGGGGAGTAGAGAGAAAAAACTCATTATAACAAATATATATTAACAAAGCAAATTTAATGATAGCCATGTTTAAACTGTATGAATCTCTCTGTTTTTTAAGACCTCGCCTCTCTGTCAGGAGGCAGCTTACATTCTTCATCACTGATCCTCTGGAATTATGACCAATCATTGCATGACATTCTTTTCAGTTTAATCTACATTATTAACATTTTTGCCATTACTTCCTTCTTATCCAGTCAAGAAAACAGCAAGTTAAGACCTGATTTGTAGCATTTGCTGGTTTCTTAGTTATGAATGCTTATAACTCAGAATTTAACAATTGGCTCTCCCGAGCCAGTATGAACTAACTCTAGGACAGCCCTGGTTAAAGATGCCTTCACAAGACTAATTAGTCATGCCTCAATAGTGACTGGTATAATAGAAAGACCACTGGATTGAGAATTTCAAAAGGAGGGAGGATTGAATCTAAGCTCTATTCCTTATCTGTATGTCTGAGATTAGGCAACTCATTTTACTCCATCCATTTCCTCCTCTGTAAAAGAGGGAAGTAGATTGGATGATTTAAAGCTACCAGCTTTTCCATCCTCTTAGTAGTTTACATTCTCGCCAGTAGCTCTGAGGAGTCTTTTCCACCAGCAGTATAGAGCATTATTCTGTCTGGTTGGTCTGAATTTATCACTCAGATTCTGCCTTTTCACAGGAAGTAGCAAAGGGTGACTCAGGATTTTACAAGTTAAGGGATGCAAACAATTTCCCCATCTGTTCAAACATATAGTAAACAAAGCTAAACCGGCAGAGAAAAGCCTGTTCAACAAAAGTGAGATCAAAATCCAACTTCTTCACTTGCCTCAACCACGAAGACCAACTTTGAATTCCAGAGGGGACCAGTATACGTGATCCATTTTTTTTATCCACCCAAGTCCAAATGTTGTCATTTTCTTTTCAGAGAAAGAGAGATGTAAACATTGACTTTGAACCAAATGGTGCTGTGGCTTCCTTCACATTGATAGAATGATTGGAGTAAAATTGCATTCCCCTGAAAAAAAATGCAGCAAGATGCTTTTTGCAGACAGAGCAAAGTAAAAAAATTGAACTCCAAACTTTGCTTTTGGGGGAACAGATTAGAAGAGTGAGTTTTGACAAAAATGCACTTAATCTATCTTTCATTTGACCACAGAAAAAACTGTAGAATGTTCAACCAGATTTAATTTGTTGACACAATAAGATAATGGACTTAATTAATTTCATTTTATCTCCTGAACCAAGAAAGGCTGTGCCAGCCTGCATTCTGCCCACAAAATGAAGTTCTGTTTTCTGACACCCAAGCTAATTAGCTCCAGTGGTCCTTGCTCTCGGGTCAGAAGTTCCATGCAAAGATGATTCCAGTTGGTTAAATGGGAGGTGCTTCCAATGTTCTCTGTTTTCCTGAAGCCCTATTGAATCAATTAACACAGGCTGACTTTCTGAGTAAGCACAGCTGTGTCTATAAATGTACCTTGTAAATAATATCTCCCGATGAAGTGAATGTTTTACATCTCACTGGCAACTTTTTTGCTTCCTGACATAAAACGTAGGTTACCACAGAATTAAAAGGCAATTTTATCTTTTAAAAAATTGCATAAATAAAACACAGAACTAGTGTAACAGCACAGATAGAGACACAGCCTCAGAATAAGGAAGAGTTGTATATGGATTCTGTTCTTGGTACATGTTAGCCTTGAAATCATTGGCAAGTGGCTTAGTTCACCTCTCCATGCCCTTAGACAGCTCCCAAGGAAAATAAATGACCAATCTTCAGACTGGAGTTCCCTAGACTTATGTTCTGAAATTCTATGTACTGCTCTCTTCTTACTATACCAGGCACCCTCCTATTAATTTCTAAGATAAAAATCCATCCATCAGGTATATTTGTTTGAAGGACCACAACAATCTGATAGATACAAATGAATACTGCAAATCTCCATCCACCAAGGCGATAACTTACATTGAGACAGAATTTTGACAAGGCTCTTTTCTCACTACTGAGTGAGGTACATAGTACAATTTTATTTCCTCACTTTAAAAATAAAGAATTTACCTCAGCAACTGATATACTTAGCCAAGATCCATCCAATTTGATGTAACTGATTTATTAATGATAAAGTGATTCAACCTGAAAGCCAGAAAGACCAGAAAATCTTGCCTTTGACATATAATTCATGCAATACCCTTGGGGTTATGATGAGGCCATTGAATAGATCCCCATGAGTTTTTCAGAATCAAGTCTTCTCCTCATTCCTACTTTATGCTAACCAGCAGGCAGACTCCCAGACTCTCAGGACTACAAGGGTGGCAAGATAGAATTTCATCCACTATAAGGTCACCGGATCAAGGCCATCTACCTAAAACTACAATCATTCACCTTCGGAATCCAAAGAAAATTTTCCCTACTCTATGAGTTTTCTCTAAGCCTTTGGTTATGATGTTTTCAAAAGTCTTACAATCAATAAATACAGGTGATCGCTATTAGTGGAGAAATGATTTTCATGGAAAAATTACAAGCAACTAAAAAGTAAGATCAGCCTCTCGTTGCCTGCAGCAGGATTCCAGGAAGAGCTTCTTTACTGATCTCCTCGAGTTGACCTCTTTTGTTACAGAGTCTGGTTAGGTGCTTGATGCACGATTGTTGGTTGACTCATTCATGCAGAGATCAGTGGGTCTTTGCCCTTATCAGTACTGGCACTCCCTTTCATAAATACAACTCACAATCCAGCCATGCCTTCTCATCCTGGGTGATTCTTGTGCATGTTTTCCCATACATGCTTTGATGATATTCTTAGCGAAGGTCTTCCTCTTAGCTGTTCATGAGTTCAAGGTTACCAGTGCATCATGTCTTGTATCATTCATTCTCATCTTGAGACTTGTCAACCTTTTTTTCCAACTTCTATTTCTTCAAAAATATCTCAGCATTCAAAATATCCTATAGGTGAATTATGTCTACCATGTGACTCTCTCTACTGTCCTCTAGATAATCTACAACTTTGAGTCTTCTTTGAGTATCCTATGCCATTATTCACAATCACAATCACAAAGAACTTCAGAAAGAATATATTCACTAAAAGTTTTGGGTTTGTGAAAACAGCCTAGGATCATGATACCGAGAGCACTGTGCAATTTGGTGAATGAAATCCATCTAAATCTTATTTTCTCATTGAATGATGGACCTGGCACCTTGTTCTTTTGTACTTCCAATCCCAGATAGATATATTGATGTACTATTAACTCAAAGGATTTGCCACCCAGCTACATATCATAGTCTGAATGATAGTCTGTTTCCTCAACTTAATTTTAGATTGACCTTCTCTAAGTAGTCAGAGAACTCATCAAGGAGGCCCTGAAATATTCTAAGGCTTGATACAATCAACACAAGAACATTTGCAAAATGAGGTACCAGAAGAATCTCAATATCTCCATCTTTTATTTGGATTTTGAACAGGATAACTTTCAGGACAATGGAAAGCACCTTTGGCAAGAAATGCATCACCTTATTATATGTATCACTTAATATCAATAATCAGAATGGAGTGCTGAACAGATTTATCTGTAGTTTCATCTACCAAAGAAGAATCATACTTAATATCAGAGATGTTTTGTTAGAAAGCTCCTTGGGGGTTATATTTCTTTCTCTCTCTCTCTCTCTCTCTCTCTCTCTCTCTCTCTCTCCTCATATGTATGTATCTATACATACACACACACACACACACACACACACACATATATATACACATTAAACAATAAACACCGTTCACACAATTATAAGTCTACAAAAATGTGGGTTCTAACTCAGATTCATCAGTGAGAAAATGCCTCTTCTCCTATTTTCAACAATACCTCTGAATTCATGTGTAAATCATTTCTTATAATTATTTAATAATAAAGATGATTTTTAAAATACATGAGTCAATTGATAATCCTTTGATTAACTTTTGGGGGTAATAATGTAATTTGTTCATTTTCCCCTGTTCTTTTGATATCTTCCCTTTCCTGTGATTTTTCTTTTACATTATGACTTAATACTTTTAAAATTTATGTAGCTTCCAACTTGGTAATTGGTCAGGGCCAGAAGTTTTACTAACTTTATTTTCTTAAATGCCATTTTTAATTCATCGCATTATGTAATGGAAGATCAGGTACTAGGGTACAAATTTAATTATTTCACTGTCAATGTTGATGAAACTATAGTATTATGGAAATGTTGACAAATGTTGCAACATTTTCTATGCTGTCCTCTTGCCAACTTCATCTATAAATTCTCTTGAAATGGATTATCTTAATTATATCAAAGACTGTCAAACTTTCTATAGGTTTATTTTTACTTCCACTGTTTTTCGATTTTATAGGAAGCTTTGTTCTTATTCTTCTGTCGTCCACCACAATATTCTTACCAATTTTCTTGTATTCTAATCTGAAGTTTCTTTTGATTGCCATATGTTTCTATGTACCAAGAAGATCAAACCACTTTAACTAGCAGTGGTTTGGGAGTTCATCGGGTGTCCTCATTTTAGTAATTGCACTATACTGACCAAGGTATAGACGCCAAAGAAATGAAAAATCAAGGTCAATCTTTGGCTTTTTTCCCTAATTTCCCATTTTGAGAATAACACCCAAATAGCTTATATTTTAATATGGTTTTATAGAGGAATTGTATAAGAGTTAGCTGCTTGTGTATGATCAGATTTCCTCATTAGTACAAAGGTCCAAATTATTATCAAATCAGAAGGATAAAGATAAAAATGGTTGAGTAACAGCTTCAACCTAAGCTATTCAAATGAACTGTCAAGGGTAGGAAAAAAAATCCCTACTTACCAATGCCAAAGAATTTTCCTAATTGCCAGCTTTCATCATATTAGTCCCCTGCTCAGAATCCTTCACCTGCTGCTCTTTCCTAATAAATCATATCCTTAACTTGGCATTCATATGTCTCTACAACCTGATATACCCCTATAACTCCAAACTAATCTCACACAAGTCTATTTCTCCTGCCCCATGCTCCAGTAAGGCAAAATTATCCATTGTTCCTTGAGAATTGTCTATAATTTCTAAAATTCATGCCTTAGTTCACATTATTACCTCTCTTCTCTTGCCATCTTCAGCTTTTAAATTTAGTCTCTCCTTCAAGGGGCATGCACAATTTTATAGTTGTCTGGGCATAGTTCCAAACTATTCCATAAGGGAGGGGCTATAATTATTCTCATTTTACAGATGAGTAAACTGAGGCAGGCAGAGACCCAGCCAAGTTCACACAGCCATTAAGTGTCTAAGATAGAATTTGGACTCCAATTTTCCTGAATTCATAATCCTATACTCTATCCATTCTTCCACCTAGGTGTCATAATTATGAAGTTTAAATGGCAAAAATGTCGGTTAAATACCTTGCTAATTTTAAGGCACTTCAAGGTCAGTTTTGTTTCTTCTTCTTCTTCTTTGAACATGTACATGAACATACTCATGGGCATTTTAATAAATTTTGATTGAATTAAATTGATATGTTTAGCGGAAACTCAATAAATGTCATCCTCGAGATCTAGCTTTACAAGGAAGCCTTCGTTGTGCTTTTGGAATTATAATAATTATGATAATCCCAATTGGATTTACTTGTGACCAGTTCTACCATAAAGCAAACGGTTCTGCAGGAGAGCTCTCATGTGGATTAAATCATATGCCTGTCATATTGTGGTACTTCAAATAAAGGTAGGGCTCCGCGAGACTGGGGGCGGAGTTGAAAAAAAAAAGGAATAATAAGCCACATAAGTGATATTCAGGTTCCTGTTATGTTATTAGATTAAATGACAGTCTTTGGCAGATTGTCTAATAGCAGACAACATTCTATTTAACAGTCATGATATCATAAGAATAGGATCTTAAAAGCTTTTCGAACACTCAGTTGCAATACAGTCTGCAATGAATTTACAAACGCGCATTTTATAACCTATTTTACAGATTATTAAAGAACAAGCCTGGCTTTATCAGGTAATGACTTAATGAGTACAAATAGAGAATCTTAAGAGGAAAGCCTTCTCTACAGATGGTGCCAGTGTTGGGAGTTGTTTTTCCACAGGCTTCAGGACTTCTCAGAGGAGCTGACAGCCTGGTGACTCAGATGAGATCTGATGAATGTCAACTTAGCAGAAACCCAGAATAACGAGCCAAAGTAGAGCTGCCTGCAGCTCCCAGACTCCTTCTTTTCCATATAGAGCACTCCCTTCAGAATTTAATGCTTCCTAAGCCCCACATTTAGAAAGTTCTATCTTATAAATTTGTATCCTAAGCTGGTAGATGATAGGAAAAATATAGATGTAATCATTTCGCTTTTGTTTAGTTTGCATTCTGTCAACAAACAATGATTAAGTACCTACTGTGTCCAGAATGCTGTGGTAAACACTAAAGAAGATGAAAAGTCTATATAAGTAAGGATTCTTGCCTTGAAGCTATGCTGGGGGCCCGTATTGACAAGCACCCAGCCCTCACCTTTTGGTAGAGCTATACTCATCTAGAACACAACTGTTCCTCCAACCACTTTCTTGGTTCCTATTCTCTAGGAAAAATTTCTTCTCAAATCAATCCCAAGGAAAAAATGACAAAGACTGTCTTAGTACTAGCCCAACCACTTCTGACTCATTCATTGCCAACAGCAATCTCAGTATGAATATTTCCTCTCTGCCCCAAGATGTAAAAATGAATCAATAATTTTCTTCTTCTCAACTTGTAACGAGTAGATTTTTGGCAAAAATACTACATCTTCAAAATCTTTCCCTCCCTACCTGGGTGCTTCCCAGTGGTCCCTCCCCATTTCATCAAAACAAGGATACTTAGAGATCAAAAGGCCATCAGCATTTGTCACAGTGACAGACTGGTGGTGAAAGGCTTCCATTCTCCTTCTGTGGATAGTTTTGCTTTTCCTTCCCCCATCCCTAGAAATTATTTCGAGGTACTTTTGCACATATAGACCTAGGAGCAATGGGAACAACTCCAGCAGAACAGAAGGTCCTTGAAGGCCATTTCACTGTTGTCTTTATGAATCCCCATCTGCTTGAACAGTATCTGGCATCTTGTGGCTGTTCAATAACTGTTTGTGGAATTAAATGAAGATGTAAATGAGTGAGGTAAGTGTAAAGGAGAGGTGAAGGTAAAATGCTATGAGATATTTCAGGAGAGACATATCACTTTCACTTGGGGTGATCAGGAAAAATTCTGTGTAAAAAATGGCACCGGAATTGAACCTTGAAGGAAAGGAGAGTTTTCAACAAATGGAGATCTATTTTCTGGAGTCCAAAGATGAATATATCAGGGCTACTACAAGTATGTGGTAGCCCTAGTGCTCGATAGTCAATGACCTTGTATATATTTTGAATATAACTGGAGACTGGCTTATGAAATCCAAATTCTAGAAACATCATCATGGAAGTTTGAGCCATTTGTTTCTGGGCATGAGTAATAAAGGGCCCTACCCCCCACTTCAGGGCAAGTGAAGGTATTCTATGATAGTTTCCAGTCTATTTACTGTGTGCCTTTTTAAATGACTGGAAGTGGACTTGCAAAAAAAAGACTTCAGAGAAGCACATGGGTCTCTTTTCCTCTTTGGCTGTGTTTGAGGAAGGAATGTAAACTGGTAGGAGAAGTGGGAGACAACCTTTCCTTACTCAATTATCAGGAAGCCGTATGCACGTAGTTCTCCTATTGTTTCTGTCCCTAAGATGATTACTCTTGCCTGCTTTAGGAAAAGGAATCTTGGAGACAAAATAGAGTATCTTATGGACTTAGAAAAATAGGGAAGAGTGATTAGAAATCCAGGAACCTGACCCAGACATCAGAGTTTGCCAGCAATATAGCTCCAAAGAGCAACTTTTAAGAATGTTACTTCCATTGCCTGGAAGTAAATTAGAACCAGAAGATGAGACACCATTTATTATTTTTTTTAATTTCACATTTTTTCAATTACATGAATAGCAATTCATTTTTTAAAATTTTGAGTTCTTCTAATCTCCTTTGAGAAGGCAAGTCATTTGATATAAATTATGTGTAGTTATGTGTAATATATTTCTGTATTAGCCATGTTATAAAAGAATACACAGACTATAAACCAAGAAAAACAAAGTTGAAGAAAACCCATGCTAACTCCATCAGGTCTTTCTCTGGAAATGGATGGCAGTTTTCATCCTAAGTCCTCCAGAATGGTCTTGGATTATTATATTGCTGAGAATAGCTAAGGCATTCACAGTTGACCATTGTACAATATTGCTGTTACTGTTTAAAATATTCTCCTGGTTCTGCTCACTTCACTTTGCATCAGTCCATGTAAGTCTTTTCAGGTTTTTCTGAAGCCTTCTTGATTGTCATTTCTTATAATACAATAGTATTCCATCACTACTGTAAACAACCTGTGTTGAAGCAGTGTGACAGTACTTTAGGGTGCCTGGGACATCTTCCTGGGAGCATGCAGCTATTCCTTTCTTTTTCTGTGATTCCTCTCCACCAGAAAGGAAGGTCTCCAGAATATGTCTTATTGGTGCTCCTTCAGGATGTCTCCTGAGCTTGTATAAGACTGATGAGGGACTAAGCCATAGCTGCCACCATTCAAGATTAGCCTGTGATGATTCTATACTTTCAGGTCACAAAATCCCCTTCCCTATTTTCCTTGTATCCTTGAACAACTGTGCTGATTAAAATACTCCACCTATAGTCATTTTTTTTTTTTGGTAAATTGCTCTGATTAAATATCATAATATCTGATAGTTATGATTAAAAATACTTGAGAACTTGACTTCCACACATGAACACAGGAAACTTAAATGTTCTCCCTATTGACCTCAGGATAAAATAAAGCTTGTTAGTCTACACTCTAAGGGTCTACAAACTGCCTTGAGCCTACCTTTGTGATTTTCTTGATAAGGATAGTGAAGTGGTTTGCCATTTCTCTTTCCAGCCCATTTTACAGATAAAGAAACGGAGGCAAATAGAGTTAACTGACTTGCCCAAGGTGATATAGCTAATAGTATCTGAAGCTATATTTGAACTTAAGAAAATGACTTTTCCAGGCTCCAGGCCCAAATGCTATCCACTAAGCCACTTAGTTGTCAGAAAAAAAATTAAAAATAAACCATAAAGCTATAAAAATTATTTTAAAGTGTTTATAATAGAAAGATCTATTAACTTTAGCAAAATAGTAAAACTCTTTTTTGCTTCCATGCCTCCTCCTAATTTCTTCTTTTTTTGTGTATTTTTTTTTTTTACATTTTGTTGTTGTCAAACTAATTTTATCTCTTTCCAGAGAAATTGAGTTACTTGATTTTCCAATCTTCTCAGGCCCTCTCCCACCATCTATATATTTTGTTCACACAGGTCTTACTTCATGCACAGAACATAATCTCTTTCATCTCTTTCAATGGTAATTTTTCCCTTCTTTCGAAAGTCAGTTCAGGTGCCAGTTCTTTCATGAAGTCTTCACTAATTCCTCAAACTGGAAGTTGAGTCATCTAAAAATTGAGATTTTCCCAGGAGCACATTGAGAATGGAAAAAATGATTAGTCAATCAATCAATCAACAAGCATTTTTAGGTATCTACTAGGGACAAGACACTCCACTAAGCACCAAGTGTAATGAAGAAAAGATTCAATGGCTCCTGATTCCAAGGAGCTTATGTTCTAATGGGAGAGATAACATGGAAAGAAAGAGCTACATTCAAGATCTATACATGATAAACAGATAATAACCTTGGAAGGAAGGTTGAAGCAACTAGAGATAGCAAGCAAGCCTCTAGAAGAAAGTGGCTAAGTCTTATAGGGAGGCATGATTCAGGACTGTCCAACAGCTTATTTCACATGTTTCAAGGCAGAGAACCATAAAATTGTGCTGTTATTTCTGAGCTCGAAGAATCTTTGAAGATCATTTATTCTAATTTGCAGGTGATTAATCTGAAGCCTAAAAAGGAATAACAGCTTGTTCAATGTCACACGATAAAGCCAGGACGAGAATTTTCTCCTTTCTGCTTCAAAATCCATCCAAAAGGGTGCTCCCGAAAGAACACTACACCTGGGCTCAGAAGCCCCAAAATCTAGTACTAAAAGTGGGTGCAAGCTGTTACTATTCCAGGCATCTTGGATGTTTGAACTTGGACAAAGAGCATTCCTGGGGCTGTCTCCAACGCTCTCAGCCCAACTTCCCTGATGTATTGTGAGGATCAAATTCAATAATGTGTGTGGAATTATTACTTAAATGTCAAGTATTCTAGTTGTCATTATTCTACACATGTTAGTATATATTCCACTTGCATGTAAGGGTCAGCTTTTGTGTCATAAAGAAACTTCAGAATAGGTTAACGTTATAACCTATGTAGCATTATATATAATATTGTACATTAATATTATGGCTATAGAACCTGTGTTTTATACCCCTGTGCCAGCACCAACAACAAAAAAAAAATCTAAATTGAATTAGAGCATAAAAAGAAGGAGAAAGAAGGACGAGAGCAGAGACCCCACTGGCCAATGAAGAGCTTGGAATGAGCAGTGCCATAAAGGATCAGCTCAGAGTACTATAGTTATTTAGACTGGATTAGATAAGACTTCCGAGAACATGCTGATTGTCTTCAAAAACTTGAAGAGTTCTTACGCAGAGGATACTCTGCTTGACTCCAGAGAACACAAAGGAGACTGAGATGGGGTTACAGGAAGAAAAGTTTCAGCTCATCATAAGAATTTGATACTCCAACCTGAGGTTGTCCTTCTATCCTTGATCAGGAAATCTGATCAGGAAATCAGGAAAGCAATCCAATAGCAAAATAAACCTCCTCAGGAAGTTGGGAGCTTCCAGTTAGAGGCAGCAGAGGGTCGTAAATCGGGTGCCATGTTGGAAGTCAGAGAACTTCTGTTTAAATTCTACTTATCACTTTGCTACTCACTAATGGTGAGATTTCAGGCAAGTTCTTTATCCTCTCTGTGCCTCACTTTCTTATCTTTAAAATGAAGAAGTTGGGCTAATAGCTACAGGGCTTCCAACATAAAATCCTGTGAATCCCCATTAGTGGAAGGGTTTAAGCAGAGCTTCATGGAAGCTCATGAGGGAGGCTGTGGATGATTCAGGTAGGCTTTGGCGGGTCCATCCCACTCCAAGACGCCATGTGGCGTCTGATTCCTGAGCTCACTGAACGAAGGGAACAGGAAGGGAAAATGGTGTGGGCACATAGAGCCCTGATGTGACTGCCTGGAATGTGATCCTAAACCCCAGAAAACTTCCTCCAGCTGTCGCAGGGCGCCCACACACAGGTGTTTCCCAAAGGACCAGGGCTCAGAATGCCAGTTGGCAAAGCAGGGCAATGCTCAAACTTAATGTGGAAAATTAACCCGAGTTTCCCATCTCCTGTCCTCCAGGCCACTGAGAATTGTCGGGCAGGATCGGTTCCCACATATTGGAGGGAGGCAAGGAAGAATGGGGGAAAGGAGCCAGGGGAAAGGTCAGAAAATTAAACGGGATGGTTTTAATAATGGAAAGTCCCTTTTGAGCTTTTTAATTCTTTATTTGGATTCTAGTGAGTGAGTTCGAAGTGGGAAAATCTAAAGGTTAAATCCTCCTATCAGATCTGGCAAAGGATCTTTGAAATCCGCTTAGGGGAAGGATTAACTTGCTAGTGAGGTAGAAGTATTCTTTCAGGGGATGCCAAAGGAGCTGCAGAGCCTCTGAGCAATGGGTCAGGAGAGAGTGGCCCTGAGAGCGGAAGGGTGGGCAAGGCAGAAGCAAAGGATCATGGCTGGAAGAGGTCTCAGAGGCCAGTCCTATGTATCCCTTGCATACGGAATAGTAAGCTCTTATCCATGGCTTTTTAAGGCTTGCACAGGCCTCTACATCTTCTCCTCCAAGCTTCCCTGGGAGTATCTCTATTTGCAGATGGGAAGACAGGAGTTAACTCACTTGTCCAGGATTACTCCATCAGTAAATCGATGAAGTTAGCTTGAAATTCAGGGCTTCCTGACTCCAAGCCCAGTGTCTCCCCACTGTCCCACCTAGATGTCTGCCACTGAGTCCCTGAAGAGAAAGGAGTTCTTTCCCTGAGCCTGATTCCCTTCCCCCTTTCCCCCTAATTTGGGAGTTAAGGAAAAAAGTTGTCTCATGTTGATTCATCTTTAGCATTTCCTTCCTTTTTGGGGGCTACTGCTCTTTGGGGAATAGCTTTGCTTCTTGGAGGCTGTCGTGTTTTAGTTTCCTCTTTAACAGAGATGACCTCCTCCACCCCGGTATTTCGTAGCTTCAGTTTTGTTCGGTCCATCTCCTTTTTATTTCCATTTGAACCAGTATTGATTGAAGAACTGCTCCAGGATGTTCAAAGGCTTGGGCTAGGGCTGGAACAGACTTGAAAATGAGTAAGCACTAGTCCCTGCCGATAAACAGATTAACACCTAGAAGCAAAGGAACAAACAATTCTCCTGCAAATGAGAATGTGGCCAGATGGCCTAGCATCCTTCAGGAAGTTCTGGGTGCAAATGTGACCTCTGACACACACATCTGATCTCTGCCAGGTGCTGACCTTAGACACCCCCGGACAATGCTCTGAGATCACAGGTTATCAAGCACATGTTAACCCACTGTGGTAGAGGGAATTTCCTCCTTGGGAGTACTTTATGCCAATAAAATAACAGGCCCAGTAGGATAAAAACTTTTTTAATCAAATGTAATCAGTGCACAGTAGAAGCTCAAATAGAATACCAAGAGACTTGAGAGAGAGAGACAGAGAGAGAGAGAGAGATCTCTTCCAAGTCAATAGTGGAGAGAATGCCCAACACTCCCAGGCTGCCGGAGAGTGTGATGGATGTAAATTTGCAGTTAAGTACAAACAACCCAGAATTTGGAATCAGAGACATGGCTTCAGTTTCTTGCTCCTATTTTTCTAGCTGTGTGACTCTTAGACAAATTAGTTGACATCTCTGACTCGGTTTCCTATCTCCAAAGTGAGGAGAATAATATTTTTCCTGTTTATAGTACAGATGTCAAAGTGGTTGAGTATATATAGTCTGGGTACTTCTGACCTCTGGAGTCACACAAAAGAAGAGGTCAGATAGAAGAATATTTTATAGGAAGTAATTTAAGTTCCATGTGAAGCTTCCTGGACAAACCACTTAATTTCTAGGGCTAAGTCTAAAAAGTCTAAGTCTAAAGTCAGACTAAGCTGTGGAGAAGCTGTCAACCAACACTGAGAGCAAATTTCCTCCTTTGGGTGTTTGCTACACCAATAAAATCACAGATCTATTCTTTAGTCACATAAATTAATCCATCTAGTTTATTGCAACACACATAAACACATCTCTTGAGCAAGACGGAATCTCTAAAATGGGTCAGAACTAAATATTCAGGTAAAAAGACAGAAAGAGTCAAATCTTTCATCTGGACCAGAAAAAAAAAATCCTAAAGTAATGGAAACATTTCTCTCCTTCCCTCAAAGTATTTTAGAAATAATGTGCCTTTGTGTAGGGATGGATTCAGGCTGCTAGTGTGGACAGTTCTGAGGTTCCTACTCAAATATCGATATCATTAGTATTAGCTGCCCACACTCTTGTTTATGCTGTCCAGAAATCCTTGGCTTTGCCGGTGTCCAGTATTTCCTTCGGTCATGATCTTCTCCAGGCTTTCCTGGCAAATGTTGCTCTCCTCAGGGTACAACCTCACAGCCATTATCTTCCTCCTTTCTCCTGGAGAAATCACCATGTGCCAGGAGAAGAGTCTCATGAGGAAGGCGCTGAGTCCCCCCTCACATCTGCCTGTAGTACCCCCTCTAAACCGCTTGATGCTAGCCACGTAACTAAGCCTGGGAGCACTTTGGAACCTTGAAAATTTTCCGTGAATATGAATTATTGTTTCCATTCGTCTTGCAATGGATTAAGTATTGCCAAGTGTCACTGGATTGAGACACAACCACAACCCAAGAGCGAGGAAATGTTCAGGAAGGGCCAAAGACATAGCGGTCACTGATCTTGTAACAAAGGAGTCGTCAGGCTTATAGCCCAACCCATGAGACTTCTCCAGGAACACTCACTTGAAGAACTTCCATAGACACAGAAGGAGATTCACCCAGAAACACGAGAATGCCCAGACAGCCCATACGGGTCTAGTCTAGATCCTCGCCATCACTAATGAATCACTATCAATCACTCCTTAGCACTACCCCCATGCTTTTCCAGTTAGCTCAGCTGTAGCAGTAGAAAGGAGCTAAGCCACCAGCAGCCCCTCTGTTCTCCTTTTCTTTCCTTACCCACAGCCTTGTCGTACGTATGGGACCAAAGAATGAGAGATAGACTGACGTCTTCTTTGGGTTATTGACAAAGTTCCTCCATCCACAGATGAGTAAGTGCAGAGAAATGTAAGAAAGCTTCTCAGTGAGTTTGCATTCTATCTGGGATGAGATTAATAAACATGAAAAAGGGGGGTGCACTGTATGTGCCAAGTTCAGTGGGATGTAAATGATAAAAAGGATCAGTAATTCCACGTGTATGGCATGATCTCATGTGAATCTGTCAACACCTCCCATAGAGAAAGTAGCATATTTGAATATTATCTCTATTTTATAAATGAGAAAACTGAGGCTCCAAGACATAAAATAACTAACTCAAATTTACAACACCAGGAAATATTTAGAACTAGAATTTGAATTTTTGTCTTCCAGAGCAAAAAATAATATATATATATATATATATATATGGAAGTGCCAAAGATATATACATATGTACATAAGATATATATGTATATATCTTTGGCACTTCCCAAACACCACACTGTCTCTCTAAAAACTACCCTGATTTGGCTTAGAGGGATAGAAAGAGGCTAAGGAACTCATCCATCCTCCCTCCTGCCTACCTTGGACAGTAGCATCTGCCTCTCAAGGACCAACCCTTCATGGCTCATTGATCCCACACAGGGAAACGCAGTTCACTCCACACAGACTTTCTTACACCTCAGGCTTACGTTTGACCCCTTCTTTGGAAGTTCCAAATTTCCAGAATCAACCCCCATTAACCAGATCCCTTGACTGTAACTGGGAAAGCCCTGGGGAAGGCTGATCTGAGAGCCTTGCTCTACTGACAGAGAAGCTAAGTCCAGCCATACATTCAGTCAACTAAACATCTTGGACTGTTTTGTATCTCTGTGTGAGCAAGATGTGTGTGTGTGTGTGTGTGTGTGTGTGTGTGCATGCGTGTGAAAACATTTGAGCTTTGGAAAAAACCAATCCCCTCTGCCAAGTATTTTTCCTATTAATTTCTAAGTCTGTGTGTGTTTTAAAGGAAATTTAATCCATATGTTTCTGATGTACTTACTCCTAATACATCCAAATGTTTCGTAATATTTGTTTGCCATCCAAAGTTTGGGAGCCTGGTTTGCAGTCTTAAGCTTGGAACCAGGAAGCCCATATTCTTTTTTTTCAGAACAGATCAGTAAGCTTGCTGAAGGATGATTATAGTTTGGAGCAAAACTCAAGAATCATGAAAAGAGAAGAAACTGGAGGGAAGAGGGGGAGGGGAAGGGAACAATTAGAAGCGTAAAGATTTATCACTGGGAGGAACTTCAGAAATCATCCAGCCCAATGCTCTTCTTTTACGGATGAATAAACTGAGGCTACTTCTCCAAGTTGACACAGGTTGTAGCGACACAAAACCAAACTGCCAAAATGCAAATAGAAAGAACCACAGACAGCACTCAACCCAAATCAAATGCCCGGAATTATAATGGCCATACGCAATCCTGAAGAAGAGATAGGAGGCTGTAGTTCTTCCTTCTTGGGGAAGGGGACTGTGGGTGAGGAACATCACCCATACTGCTGGCCTTGAGTAACGCGTGGTTAGTTCTGATGAACTCTTCTCTCTCTTCCCTTTTCTCTTTATTCTTCATTATATGTTTGGGGTAGGAGGGAGACACATTGGAAAGTTAAGAAGATATAAGAAACGAAAGATATCACTAAAATCAAAAGTATTCAAACCCAGGTTTCCTGACTCCGAATTAAGTGTTATTTTTATTGCTCTATGAACCCCCACTCATTAAACTCCTTTGTCGCTCAAGGGCAACCAACATCTGCTCCATGAATCTTGCCCGACTACATCTGAATCCGCTTCTGGCTGCACGCTGAATGTTGATGAGTGCAAGAGGCAAAAATCAACGAACAGATAAAGTGACGTACCAAGAGTCACACGGTCAGTAAGCAGGACTTGAATCTGGGTCTTCATGACTTAGAGAGTAGCTCCTCTCCGTGTAGTCACACAGCTTCCCCGCTTATAGCCACACCATGAAGGCTGCCCTGACATGATGAGCGGACGCCAGGCTTTCCTCTTGGTTTGCTCCCTCTCAGATATCACCTCGTAGCTATTTACATGGGAGCAAATCATTTCCTACTCTAAACCTCAGTTTTCTTGCCTATAAAATAGATACAATAACATTTGAACTGAACTGTTATTTCAAAAGTTTCTGGTAAAATATTAAACATCATATTAAAGATTTTTATTCAGAGTGTAGGAGCTAACACTTACCTAGCATTTTAACATTATCAATGTGCTTTGTATATTATTTGATCTTCACAACAATCATGTGGTATAGGTGCTGTTACCTTGGTTTTACAGATGGAGAAACTGAGGCTCATAGATGGAAATTAACTTGCCCATAATCATACAGACAGACAATAAGTAGCAGAGGTCTGTAAGCCCAGTCCTCTGGCCATTATTCACTGCTTCTTTTCACAGCATTATCATGTCTTATTTATATTGCAATTCTTTATATGTGTAATTTGTGTGTGTCACATACCCTACAAGACTATCAATTTCATGACATAAGATTACAAATGTTATACCTCCTCTAGCACCAAGCTTTGTGCAAAGTTGGTGCTTAATTCATATTTTCCAAATTGAACTTATTAGAAAGAAATCCAAGAATATTTTTTAACACCTTCTTTTATTAAATGAGGAAAAAACCAAGGTCAGTCAATTCCTTCCAGTTAAGCGTTGAATGTTGTTTGTAAATCTCAGAATATCATCTTTCTCCTTTGCTGCTTCTCCTCTGTAAATGACCAATGATCTCGTGTCCATATTTTCTAGATGGGGGTGTCCCAGATCACCGTTCTTGAGTTTACCATATGCCAAATTCGACATTGTCCCTGCCATCTTGACCAAATTTCTGAAGAGTAATGCAGAGGAATTGGGTGCATTCTAAGAATATCAGGAACAATAAAAATCAGGCAAGTCCTCATTAAGAAATGGAAATACCGCAGAAACACATAATTATGCTTAATTATGTGTTCTGTGGAATCCCCATTACTTGTAAATATTTTTACACTGAACATCCCCTCATGTAGATGGAAATTCACAATCAATGAGGCTACATTAGTGACTCATGTATTTGCCATCATTCTACGTATTCCCACCTATTCCAGCCCTACAAACTCACCAGAACTCTATGGGGAAGACTGCCCTAGGTCCAAGCTAACTATAGAGGGTCTTTCTCTTCTTGTTACACTTCTCTGATCATAGGAAATCTACCCTCCAAATCTTGAATTCTCCCACAACTATAAGCACGACTGATGTGATATATAGAGAAAAGTGTGCAATGACCTAAATCGTGATTTGCGAGAGATTAGAAGGGCCCCAGTTTCTTTTCCAGAAATTGTGCCTAAAATTCCTTTTTTTTTTTTAGCTTTGAAAACAATGTCTATTAAATGTTACATAGTTTTGTTTTTTTTTTTAAGGTAAATGGGATGAAATGGAAATTCATGGTTTTATAATGAATGTTCTTTTTTTTTAATTTTTATTTAATAATTACTTTATATTGACACTTGTTTCTGTTCCGATTTTTTTTTCCTTCCCTCCCTCCACCCCCTCCCCTAGATGGCAAGCAGTCCTTTATATGTTGGATATGTTGCAGTATATCCTAGATACAATATATGTTTGCAGAACCAAACAGTTCTCTTGTTGCATACGGAGAATTGGATTCAGAAGGTATAAATAACCCGGGAAGAACAAAAATGCAGATAGTTCACATTCGTTTCCCAGTGTTCTTTCTTTGGGTGTAGCTGCTTTTGTCTGTCATTTATCAATTGAAACTCAGGTCTCTTTGTCAAAGAAATCCACTTCCATCAAAATATGTCCTCATACAATATCGTTGTCGAAGTGTATAATGATCTCCTGGTTCTGCTCATTTCACTTAGCATCAGTTCATGTAAGTCTCGCCAGTCCTCTCTGTATTCATCCTGCTGGTCATTTCTTACAGAACAATAATATTCCATAACATTCATATACCACAATTTACCCAGCCATTCTCCAATGGATGGGCATCCATTCATTTTCCAGTTTCTAGCCACTACAAACAGGGCTGCTACAAACATTTTGGCACATACAGGTTCCTTTCCCTTCTTTAGTATTTCTTTGGAATATAAGCCCAATAGAAACACTGCTGGATCAAAGGGTATGCACAATTTGATAATTTTTTGGGCATAATTCCAGATTTGTGCCTAAAATTCTGTCTGGCCACTAGCCATTCATCAACATTTTAGTTCAATCTTCTCCAAGGGTCTTTTTAAAAGTTCCCAAACTCTTTTCTTCACACATACACAGTCTTTTTTTAAAATTTCCTTTCCTGTTTCTCCTCCTTTTTTGATGGGGCTCTTTTTACTCTTGGAACACCTTAAAATAAAGGATGTCATCAGATCTATTTTTCCTGTGACAAAAGAAATCCAAACAGCATGATCTTATAAGATAACCAAAGACGGACAAGTATTTGTAGAAGTAAGGGTAACCTGGGAGATTGAAGAAATCCTAATGGCATCATTGTTTGCCCTAGAACAATAGAGAGACATATTGGGTGGAGCTGAATATCTGGTCCTTGTTCCAACCATCTATATTATTGCAACTGTGCCCACAAACTTCCAATCAAACATGTTTCTTGAGGATAGGGATTATTTTTTGTCTTTGTGTCCCCAGAATCTAGCTCAGGTTCTTGTTCACAGTTGGCATATCATGATTTGATCATGAATAATTCATAATTCTATACATCTCACATTCTAAAGTTCTATCAATATACAATTTGAAAATTCTATAATGGCGTCTTTTGATAAGTATAATTGTCCCTGCTTATGACACTGTATCACTCTGTCTGGGGAGAAAGCAATATTTCCATTCAGCACTCCACTCCTTTTAGATATAATAGGGACTAAGAGTTGATCTCTCATGCATGACTTCTTCTTTTGAGCATGAAATGTTGGATTAAGGAGCTCCCTTATAAGAATGGACTACAGTGATTCCTCCCCAACGTAGATTTGCAGCATAATTTGACCATTCTCTAAATAGGGAAGGTGGGTGGTGGTGGAGAAAAGTAGCCAATTTTCAGTTGCCAACATTGGGGGAGAGGGTTTCCTAGCTTGTGGATTTAATAGGTGCTGTTTTGAATACTAAGCTGTGCTGCTTTCAGTTATCCATTCTGCTTTGGGGAGGCTTTTTTTAGATTCTGTATATGTGTGCAGAAAACAAATTCAGTTGGGCATTATCGTATCCCAAAGCAGAATTAGAAAGGAAAATGTCTGATAAAGAAGAAAATCAGCTCATTCCAAATCCAAATAAAAAATGCACTTGGCTGAAGAACTGTGTAGACTTTGAACTATGTACCTTTTATCTCTCTGAGGTGCTAAAATTAGCTTCTTAAGGGCTCCCTTTCAGCCTCAGCATTCTCCGGGTGTGTGGCAGACACACTTACTTTGTTGGAAACAAAAGACACCATTATTTTGTGGGGAAAAAAAATTTTGAGTGAACTGAACCTAGCAAAAACTGGTAGTGAAAGTCCCACTTACCTCCACTTGACACTTCATCCTCTAGGCATCAAGGCAGAAGGCCTGAATACAAATACTTCCTAGCTGAATGAGCCAGAGCAAGTTCCTTTTTCTGAAGCCCAGATCCTCTTCTGCAAAATGGGAATAATAATAGCACCTACCCAAGAGTGTTCCCGAAAATATTTAACAACTAACTCTCAAAAACAAACAAATGTAGAGGAGCTACTTGAATGTTTAATCTATATTTTTTCCATTTTCTCCCTCACTTTCTTAAATCTTAACAATTAACAAAACAATAAATCAAGCCCTGATTTGTAGCATTTACTGATTTCCAAGACCTAAATGCTCATATTGAAAAAATTTAACAATCTATTCTCCAGCATGCTCCGGTACCTACCTTAAAGGGCTGTTGTGAGGATCAAATGAGGTAGCATGTGTAAAGCACTATGTAAATGTGTGCTATAATAGTAATAATAGTGAGTCAATAATAATAACAGTATTAATTATTATGTTTCCCTGAAGTATGCTCGCTATTGCTAAGGGATTTAGTTTGAGAGAGACACAAATGATGACTAAATTGGTTCATCTACTTCAAAAACCCTTATTCATTTTGACTTTGTCAAGAGCTTCATGAATTTTTATTGACACGTTCACAATTACAGTTTACCTGATCTTCATCACATTCTTGGGTGAGCCAACATGGGTTGATAGATGTGCTTTGAGGAGCATGTAGAACCAGAAACCAGAAGGGCCACGCTTCTTGCCTGAACTGAGTGACCTTATCTAGCTTTTTTTATTTCCCTAAGCATTTTTGCCTCCCCTAAAATGCTAACATGGATCTAGTTCTTTTTTTAGCTCTAGAAATTTGTGAATCACTGCCTTAGATTACAAGAGGGTATGTAGCTTTCTTAAGACTATTTAGAGGGGAAGCTAGGACCATGGCACATAAAATGCTGGGCCTGGAGTCAGGAAAACCTGAGTTAAAATGCAGCCTGAGACCTAGCTGTGTGACCCAGGGCAAGATACTTCATCCTGTTGCCTCAGTCTCCACATCTGTGAAATGATCTGGAGAAGGAAATGACAAACCAGTCCAGGATCTTTGGCAAGAAAATTCCATATGGGATCATGGAGAATTGGACATAATTGAACACAACTAACCAGCAAGTTGGATGACTGTAGTATGAGTTGCAATACAGTAAGAATAAAGGACAAATACCAAAACACTGTGCTACGGATGAGGAGAGAGTGAAGAATCAAGGAAGGATTCATGGGGAAGTGGCACTGGAGCTGGGCTGGGAAGGAAGGAAAGATTTCAGTAGACAGAAAGGCAGAGGAAAATGCTTCCGGGCCTGAGAGATGAGGGCAGCAAAAGCAGAAATCTGGATCAGCGAGTGTCATCAACACTGTCTACAACATAGGATGAATGTAACCGAGTCAATGCATCACAAAGACATCAATTCTGTAAATAAATCAACATGGAGAGGCAACAAAACTCTTGCCAAATACAGTGGCCAGTGTTAGCTCCTTACTGCCACATCTGACCCACGCAAACTTTTTTTCACTTAATTGATAAACCAATTGCAAGAACTATACTATGTGAGGAAGTTGTTTTTTGGAAAGTATCTATTATGCAAAACCAAAACCAATCAATCAGCACCCCTTTCTGGCTCCGAACCACAGGCGTAGGTCCCTACTGATGAGCTTACTTTGCTGGACCAACCAGAGCACACCTCAGCTCAATGTAAAGGTTATTTAATCAAAGTAGCCAAATAAGTAACATGGAAGAGTCATGCACACCCCCCATGCAGAATGTTGCACAGATGAAGAGGCAACAATGTAGCAAGAGCAGCTCAAACCAGGGCTGCTGCAGAGCTGCTGGTGTCCTGTGCTGGAGCGCCTGAGAAGCGCTCTGTGCCTAAGCGGCTGCTGCTCTCCCTGACCGATTGCTGCTGACATCTCCACTGAGCTGCTCTCTAGACCTAGCGGCCCTGTGGGCTGTTCTTCGGCTGCACTCTGCGGGCTAAGCAGTGGCTGTTCTCCCTGACCGTTTGCTGCTGACATCTCCACTGAGCTGCTCTCTAGACCTAGCGGCCCCGTGGGCTGTTCTTCGGCTGCACTCTGCGGGCTAAGCGATGGCTGCTCTCCCTGACCGTTTGCTGCTGACATCTCCACTGAGCTGCTCTCTAGACCTAGCCGTCCCATGGGCTGTTCCTCGGCTGCACTCTGCGGGCTAAGCGATGGCTGCTCTCCCTGACCGTTTGCTGCTGACATCTCCACTGAGCTGCTCTCTAGACCTAGCGGCCCCGTGGGCTGTTCTTCGGCTGCACTCTGCGGCTAAGCGATGGCTGCTCTC
Organism: Antechinus flavipes; assembly: GCF_016432865.1. NCBI lineage: Eukaryota > Metazoa > Chordata > Mammalia > Dasyuromorphia > Dasyuridae > Antechinus > Antechinus flavipes. The sequence continues at coordinate 6,700,847 of NC_067403.1, forward strand.
CTGACCGTTTGCTGCTGACATCTCCACTGAGCTGCTCTCTAGACCTAGCCGTCCCATGGGCTGTTCCTCGGCTGCACTCTGCGGGCTAAGCGATGGCTGCTCTCCCTGACCGTTTGCTGCTGACATCTCCACTGAGCTGCTCTCTCCACCTAGCAGCCTCATTGGCTGTTCTTCAGCTGCACTCTGCAGGCTAAGCAGCGGCTGTTCTCCCTGACTATTTGCTGCTGACATCTCCACTGAGCTGCTCTCTAGACCTAGCGGCCCCGTGGGCTGTTCTTCGGCTGCACTCTGCAGGCTAAGCAATGGCTGCTCTCCCTGACCGTTTGCTGCTGACATCTCCACTGAGCTGCTCTCTAGACCTAGCGGCCCCGTGGGCTGTTCTTCAGCTGCACTCTGCAGGCTAAGCAATGGCTGCTCTCCCTGACCGTTTGCTGCTGACATCTCCACTGAGCTGCTCTCTAGACCTAGCGGCCCCGTGGGCTGTTCTTCGGCTGCACTCTGCGGGCTAAGCAGTGGCTGTTCTCCCTGACCGTTTGCTGCTGACATCTCCACTGAGCTGCTCTCTAGACCTAGCGTCCCATGGGCTGTTCTCGGCTGCACTCTGCGGCTAAGCGATGGCTGCTCTCCTGACCGTTTGCTGCTGACATCTCACTGAGCTGCTCTCTAGACCTAGCAGCCTCATGGGCTGTTCTTCAGCTGCACTCTGCAGGCTAAGCAATGGCTGCTCTCCCTGACCGTTTGCTGCTGACATCTCCACTGAGCTGCTCTCTAGCGGCCGCATGGGCTGTTCTTCAGCTGCACTCTGCTGCTGTCAGCTGGTCTGCTCCTGTTGAGTAATTTCTTCTCCTTAGGAGAGGGTCCTATGGCCTCATTAGTTTGTAGCCCTCAGACTATGTAAACTCTTTTTGATCTCATGAGATGGGAAAGACAGCGATAGTTATTCCAAGGATTGTTGATGAGTAAACTGAGGCTCAGAGGAATGGAGTAACTTACCCAAGGTACAAGTCCTGCAAAACTTTGAATCTTGTGATTCACAATCGAGTGCTTGTCTCTCCTGCTGGTCCTGATGTCCTGGATAACTCCTTTCAGGGCCTCCTTGGATTTGTCAGTCCTGGATTCTGAATCTTTTCTGACTTTCCCTTTTCCATCAAAACATCCTGTCCTGAAGTTTACCTTTCCACCCTCATCCCAGAGAAAGTGATCCTTGTTTCCTTAAATTTCTCCTATATCTTCCTCCTCTACCCTACCCCCTTTTGTATTTCTTCATTGAACTGATCTCATTTTCCTTAGTATTCTAGTTATTTGTTCTCCCTACTCCATTTAAATGAAAAACTTCTTGAGAGCAGATCCTCCTATATTTCTATCATTCAAGTTTCTCCTGGGGCCCAGACCCTAAAAGATTAGTTACTACTTGGGACTTGAAGCCTATAAACTTTAAGCAGGGGTAAATTGTCCAAGACAAAGAGTGTGCTATTGGTGACTAGCATAGGGTTTAAATCCCACATTAGCCATTTACTTGCTGTGTATTGTTTTACTTGTAAAATGAAATTAATATTATTTGCACTATCTAACTTATAGGATTGTAAACTAAGCATTGCCATATAAGCATGTGCCATTATTATAGGGTAACTAAGTGGTTCGGTGGGGAGACAGTGCTGGATCTGGAGACAAAAACCTGAGCTGAAATCCAGCTTTAGATACTGAGTAGGTGTGTGACTCTGGATAAGTCACATAACTTTTATATATATATATAAAATATCAATTTCTTCATCTGTAAAGTAAGGATAATAATAGCACCTAGTGCAGGGTTGTTGTATGGATTAAGTGAGATATTTGTAAAGCACTTTGCATAGTTTTCAATGCATAGTAAGGACTATATAAATATTAGGTATTATTATTATTTTTAAAAGGTGGGCCAGTTTTTAGGATTGGAAGGTAGGTTCATAAAAGCAATATATCAAGAACATACAAATCATCTATCCCAACTCTTTTCTTTTTACTCATAAAGAAACTGAGCTTCCATAAAGTAAAATCACTTGTCCAGCATCCTCCCAAATGGGTCCTCTGATTCTATTGCCAGTACTCCTTTCCTACAGATATAGAAAGGAGAGGGCCAGGCAATGAAGCTTAAGGAGAGCAGAAATTAGTGTGCTGGCATTGTCCAATAGCATTGTCAGTCAGCAAATCCATGACCACATATTCAGCCCGTGGGGTCCTGGGTGGTCTTACAGGAAACAAGAGAAGATAAAGACGTCTTGATGTTGAACAATTGAGTCTTATTGGGGAGAAAGGACAAGTAGAAGGTAAATTATTGACTATTTGAGCTGGGAGAGATCGGAGAGATCGTTTAGCCTCATTACAAAGGAGAAAATGAAGGTCATGGTGTGACTTCCTGAGGTTTTCAGCAGGGCTCTGCTAACTACCAAGGAGCAACTCTTCCCATTGTCCCACCCCTCTCCAGGATACAGCCAGCCAACTTCACAATATAGGAGATTTAAGGGGCAGTGAAAACACCTTGTCTGATGGGAAAAGGAAGCCTGAGGCTGGACCTCAGGCTATTCCCAGTTTTTGGACTATGATCATGAGCTCAGTGGTTCCTGAATCTCACCTCTCTGAGGTTCTGCTAAAATGGTGAGGCTGGGGTTGGAGTAAGGAGGATGGGATACATGATTGCCTCAAACCCTCTGATTTCTAGGATGCCATCATTATCATTGTTTCCTGGGTGATAGATATTATCAATGGAGGCCATCAAATCAGGAAAAGGAGAGGTCTGAGTGCTCAGGATGGTCTCTGAAGGTTTCACAAAAGACAGGAACATTACCATTCTCTTTGTATAGGCAAGAAACTTGGCCCTAATGTATGGAGAGGAGGAAAGCAATCTCCTTTCTTTTTCAATAAAATGGGGATCATAATATTTGCCACCCACCTTGCTAGGATCTGGGAAGAATTAATGAAACACAATGTATAGAAACGTCTGTGGCCCATTTCAGTTTAAGGGGGAAAAATCCTATTGTTGCCAAAGAAACAGCTCTGACAATTTGATTAGGTGTGAATACTGTTAGTGGAGCAGTGTGTAAACATTGAATTTCTCATCAGAGTCATCACTCAGCTTATTAGCATAGCCTTATGCATTTTTATGGTCCATTTGGATGTGGCCATAAATATTACAAGTTTGCCCTTTTCCACAGCCTCCTAGAATGCTGACCCAGCGACCTGGCCAGACTTCGGTGACGGGGCCAAAAGCATTGCATTTTATGGAAAGAAATGTTAATGGGCGCATTTCTATTCTGTGCCAATGTATAGATTTTGCTTCTGGCTTATATGAGATGAATCATGGTTAGGAGAGGAAGAGAGAGGGTGCTTTTAAAAAGCATCGGAGAAGAGATGGGAGGCACGTGGCCAACATTTATCAGCTCTCCTTCACTTGCCCCAAAGTCCAAATGAGTCTGGGTCCCTGAGTTCTCAACCAGCTAATATTTCACACTAGAGAGGGGGCTTTAGAGTTACAAGTGCTCTCCTTACAATTCTGCAGTGAGGACTGAATGTGTTCTTATTCCCATTTCACAGATGAGAAAACTAAAGTTAACCTTATGAAAGTGTCATAATTGAGACTCAAATCCAGGTCTTTTTACTTGAGGGCCAGTGTCCTCTTTGTTACTATAGTACTGGCCACTTGGTCATTTCCTAAGTGCTTTCTACTCATGGAGGATGACGAATTCCAATGTAGAAATGCAATAGTATGGGAATTTGGGGAACATCTAAACACGACTTAGAGAATAGTAAATGAAAAGGAATGTGAATACTAGAAAGATTAACATCAGAATTAAAGATCAAGCTAAAGAGATAATGAGGAAGAGTATGAGGAAGGTTTTCAGCTAGGAAGCTATAGGGTTGGATTGATGAAGCTTTGAAAATCAATTGATTCAACACCCATAAAGTGACAGACATAGAGATTCAAATACAATTAATAAAACAACCTCTACTCACAAAGAGACTACATTCTGAAGGGGGAAACAAATATTTCTATATATAGAATGGGTGCATGAAGAGACTAAACACAAGTAAATACAAAGAGATCCATAAGCATTCATTTGGAGAGGGGCATTAGCAGTTGAGTAAATCAGAAAAAGATGCTCTTAGAGAGTGGACTTGTTGCATTTTAAAAGAAGGGAGAATGGTGACATTTGTTTGCAGGTTGTCTTTTCTGTTAGATTGTAAGCTACCAGAGGGCATGGGGAGAAGGAGAAGCAGGAGTTGACCCTGACTGAAATGACTGAATAACAACAGTAAGAAGAAGTAAATTCTCTTTGCCTCTCTCTTGTAGGCCCCACTTCTTACCACAGTATGTGGCACATAATAGGTGCTTAGCAAATGTCTGTTGACTGATTGACTGATCGGTTGATTCTAAGATCAAGAGGTAAAGAAGGATTGAATTCCAGAAATGGGAGGTATGGCTGTTACAAAGGCACAAAAAGAGAAATGGAATTTCTTGAAAGGAGCAGAAAAAAATGACAATTTAGCTGCCCCCAAGTGCAGGGTTTGGGGAAGGATGAGTTGTGTTTAATGAGGTTGAAAAGATAAATAGGGCCAGGTCTCAAAGGTCTTTAAAACCTAAAAGAAGAAAGTTTGTATTTTACCTTATGTTGGAATCTTTACAAACTGCTAACTCATTAGAGTTGATAGATTATTGATCTGATCTTACAAGATGTTTTGGGCCAGAACCTGAAACAAGGTACTAAGTAGAACTAATTGATACAAGGCTTGTGTTCACACCTTTACTCATTGGAGTTCACAAGTATGGGAGATTCACAAAGTAAACTATGTAACTTTGTGAATTCACACCTCCTTTGACACTCTTAGGGCCAGAGAGCACTATGGGAGAAACCCATAATCCCTCTCTCTCGCATCCCACAATTCTTCTCTCTCAAATAAATAGAGCTTCAAAGAGGCCAGTCAGAGAGTTTTCAGAGGAAGAAGCTAAGAGTCGAGAGTTCAGCTGAATTACATCAGAGAAGAGCATGCTGGGACAGACACAGAGCACTCTGGGAGATTGAGAGCCAGAAGCCCTCTCTCAGAGACAAGACAGATTCAACTTGATGCTGGCTCTGGAAGCTGAAGAGAGCAGAGGCAGAGGCTGAAGGACAAAACCTTTGGATTTGAAGACATTTGGAGGGAACTCTTGGAACCAAGCAGAGAGATAGGCCTCTAAGCTAACCGGGCTATATTAGAGACTATAAAAGATCTGAACTTTTATCACCTGGCTGTGTTTGGGTGATTATTTATTCTTAACTGAAATTAAGGCTGCCTCCAGAAAACCTCCCCCGAGAAACCTGCTCTCTTCCCCAGAGAGAACCTTTATATTATTTTAAAGAAGAAAAAGAACACAACAACCTTAGAGTCAATAGGGAGCCATGGCAGATAGGATAGTGTAGTAGGATAGTGCCACATTATCACACAGTCTTAGAGACTGGGCTTAGAACACTGACTTGAGAGGACTTGCCTAGGCTCACACAGCCAGTATACCTCAGAGATGGACTTCAAACCATATCTTTCTGACACCCAAACTGGTTCTTCATCCAGTATATGATCTACCTCTCACATGTCATTTTTATATCGTTTTTTTCCCAAAAAGATTGTAAGAAATTCTTCAGGAAAAAACCCCCCCAGGATAATGTGAAAACGACTCAGGAACTAATTTGCAGTCTGCTTCAGGGATGAGCTCTCTAAGATCCTGAATAATGTAAGAATGCATAGGCTCTCACCAGACTTAGAGAGAATCAGGTTAAGCTTGATTTTATGGACAGAGAGGATGTCTTCTACTTGGATGAAAAGCACATTTTAAGGGACATGGGAAATTGTTTCTATGCATATGTTATCCAGAGAGCCATTGACTTCTATGTGGGGCTCTTCAAGCTAAAGATACATTTACATTGGAAAAAAAGGGTCACCACATGGAGGGAGGTGATGGAAGTGGTCTTGTGCTCATTTTATCCACAAGGGGCCCTAGCTTTAGAAAGATTAAATTATTTGCCCATGGTCCAACAGCTGAGATGTTTCTGAGGCAGAAGTCCATCAAGTCCAGGTCTATTGATTAGATTTCAGAGCTTTTGATATTTTTTAACAATTATTACCATAACCGGAGCCCAAATCCAATGCCCTGGACATAAAGTCAAGCATAAAGTATTAACATTAAAATTATTCACATTTACAGATGGGCCTTAAGGTTCATAAAAGCTTCCCAACTGCCTAAAAGTAATTGTTGAATTTTGTTTAGGTGACCGTGTACTTCAGTCACCAGAAAAGCCAGCTGGGATACTCGCCTTTGGACCAGACCTAATTAGATTTTTCAGTAATTAGAATCAGCAAATGTTGCTTGTGGAATGGATTATTAATTAACTTGCATGTACTTCTGATTGTCTTGTTTCAATGAACTTTGATATTTAGACTGAGATTAGTCATGTCAAAGGTGTGTCTCTTACACCATAACAATGGCTATTGATTCTTATCCAGAAGCAAATTGAAGGTCTCCCGTGGATATTTGATTGATGGGGTTGACATTTACGTTCCTTAAGCTCACTCAGAAGAATGTGTGCTAGCCAGACACATCCTCAAAGAATATTAAAACTCTGGAGGCTGCAACTAATATTCCAGCCTGACCTCATGACTGAAGGAAGACAACCAGGAACCAGTTCATGTCACGTGGAGCTGTCCAGAAGACGTGGCTACTTAGTCCTTCAAAAGCCTTGGCGAGACTGGGTCTGTTTCAGGATTGAAATATTCACATGGCATCTTGTCAGACCTTCTGTCCCAAGACTTATTTCCTCTGCTTTTTGCGGGAGCCAAATGTCCACCTCTTTAATCCTCATTGTTAGCCGATGTCCTTCTGTTGTGCTTAGATAAGCCTTAATACTTATCCCTAATTGATCCTACTTATTGCTTCATCTCCACTGGGCCATCTCTGTTGCTGTGAACTTATTGATGTACGTCTTTGTACTGAGGACAAAGGCTGTCTGATTGTGCAAAAAGTCCGTGCCTATTTTCCCTCACTGGTCACCTCAAGTGGGATTGCTGGTCTTTGCTGCTATTGTTATTCAGTTATTTCAATCCTATCCTACTCTTCCTGAGGTTCTCTTGGCAAAGAGACTGGAATGGTCTGGCATTTCTTTCTCCAGCTCATTTACAGATGAGGAAATTGAGGCAGAGGGATTAAGTACCATGGCCAGCGTCACACGTGTCTTTTGCCAGATTTGAACTCAGGAAGAAGTCTTGCTTGACTTCAGACCCAGCACTCCATTTTCTGTGCCCCCTTTCTGCCCTTGCTCAACTGTAATGGCTCCATCTTCCAGTCAGAGTCAATCACTCAATCATCAGTCTTTGGTATTTAAGACATTTCTCTAGCCATTAGATATATAAACACACATAAAAACAAGCCCTGATCATAGAGTGTATATTTTGGAAGGGGAGAGGAAAGGGAGGTCCTTTGTACAGGGTACAGCACCCTCTTTACCCTGGAGCACCTTAGACTTTGGGAATCCTGGATAGTGTGCAATCATCCTACTTTTACTTAAAAAGCTATTTAATTTGATTGGGTAAGTGATGTTTCTGACAGTAAATTTCATGGATTTTCATAAACATAAAGTCAAGCATAAAGTCCTTCATGCATTCATTCTTGAGAAAATGGCTTCTGCACAAAATATAGCGTGATCAACGGCATCCCTGACCAAAGATGAAGAGAGGCAGTATTAACTCAGGAACTTAAGTATGAGGAGGGATTTCCAGATAACACTGGGGCTAATCAGAATGGTTGCTTCAGTGACTTTAGTTTTAATTGTCTTTAAAACACGAGTCAAACCTGCTCAGGACGCAGGCAGGGTTTGATTTCATTGTCTAATTTTTATCTTTGTTTTATTTTTGTTTTTATAACCTTAGAGACTAGCACATAGTGGTGACATGTAGTAAACGTTTGCTAGCTGAGTGGAACATGAAGTGTGATGGGGGAGTAGCAAAATAGAATGTGTTGGGTGAGTTGGCACTAACTCCCATACCAATCAGGAGATCTCCAGGCCAGAGCTGAGTAAATTAACTCCCTTCGGGAAAGGGCTATCCAGATGGTTACTGGATATCAAAAACACACAGGTATCCTTCTAGATCCATTCACACCCTCCTTGTGCTAACAACAATAACAACGACAGAGTCTCTACCCCAGACCCATATCCCAACCTGGGGAATGGAGAAGATCCCCTGACCACCCATGCTCATTAAGCTTGAAGGTTACCTACCACAGAACATTTGGTGACTAATTCCCCTCTCTCTGAAGCCCAGTCCCTTTACATCTTAGTAATCGTAATAGCAGACATTTATATAGTGCTTTAAAGATTTCAGTAGGTGTAATTCTTTTTCCTCTCATCTTTTTTCAAAGCATCTTTCTTCTTTTCCTAATCTTGGATAATACCATCAGTCCCTGAATATTTCCATATTCATGACATTGAAGTTCTAGAACTGAGTTCTAATACCTCTTAATTCTAGAGTCTTCACTCCACTAATTATTTCTTTTTTAGGTAGCACATAGCTTATTTGTCCATATTTGTTGCCTTTTATCTCCAGATTACACAGTGAGCTCTTGGTATCCTCATAGTGAGCCCTAAATCAGTGTTTATTGATTGACTGGTTTTCTTAACCTCAGTCATCCTTTTGGACAAGTGCTCCTACCACCTTGAGCCTCAGATTTCCTCCTCTGAGAAATGGGGTCATTGGGCCAAATGGTCTCTCCCTTAACTTTTAGATCAAGATCTATGACCCTACAATGTTCTTAACCTAGCAAAAGTTAGGAAAAGAATGGGAAGAGACTTGATAAACTCCCTCAGCCTCCAGATGTGTTTTCAGAATTTCTCTTTTTGGAACTGAGCCACTCTCAAGCAGGCTGACCTGCTCTTTTATCTTCTGCCCACAACCCTTTCAATCTCTGACATCACACAGGGTTGTATAGCAATGGTGCTGACCCATGACCATCACATGTCCACTCATCAAAGATAGTCATGGGAGAGACTCATTTACATCAATTATGAATCAATCTTTTCTCCTCTCCCTCTACCCCAGAACAATGGATAGAACACTGGGTTTGGATTCAGGAAGACAGTAAAAGTCCCTGTCAGGGACACGAAGAATAAGAATAACAATAACTATGTATGTGTGTGTGTGTGTGTGTGTGTATTCACTCTATAGTGTATATATATATACTATATATGTTATACATGTGTATATATGTATGTATATATACTGTATATATGTTATATATGTATGTGTGCTTAAGGGCTTAACAAATATTTCATTGGCTCCCCACAATAATTCTGGAAATGGGTGCTATGATCATTCTCATTTTATAGTTAAGGAAATTGGCAACAAGATCAAGTGTCTTGCTCAAGTAAAACATAGCTAATAAGTATGTTAAATTCAGGCCTTCCTGAATCCAAATCCAGCACTCTAGCCATTGTGCAAACCTCGTTACCCTGTTCAAAGAAAATGTTATAAAAAACCATTCAAAGGAAAACCATCTGTGGGGACTTACCACCAGTACAGAGAGAAAGAAGAGTCAAAATCATAGAGATTCTAGAACATCAAAAACCCAGGTATAGACATCCCTTAATGGGGACATATATATATATATATATATATATGGCATATATATATATACATTATATATATGGCATATATAGGATATATATAGGGTATATATATAAATGTATATAGGATCTATATAGGGCACATATATAGTATATAGGATATATAGGGCATATATGTATATATAGTATATAGGATATATATAGGGCATCTATGTATATAAAATGTATATAGGATATATATATATATATATATATATATATATATATATATATATATATATATATATATAAACCTGAGCCAAATAAGGTTAATTGACAATAATGCTAGTGCTAAGGATATTAAAAGCTTCTCCCATCATGCCAGTTCCAAACGGCTCTCCCCATCCTTCCTTCCAACTTCATACTCAGCTGGATGTGGCCCTTTGCAGAATATTAAGCAGTGTTTGTTCATTCACATTTTCAGAGAAGTTTTTAAAGCAAGGGTGTGGTTTCTAAAAAATGTGCTGACTGTGTTTCCAAAGGGGGGAAGAGCCCTAGAGGGTCTTTGGTGGAGCCCACTAAGCAGTGTAATCACAAACAGATGCCTGATGCTGGTGGAGCTGGCCCACTTGAAAGACTACACTTCCATCAGGCCACCACCCAGAGTGAGATCTTAGTGTTTTTGTTGCTTTTTTGCTTGACCCTTTGTCACTTTGGAGTATTCAGTCTTCAACAGATTAAATGAGAGGGGAGAGAAAGGATTAGAAGACAATGTGAAAGCAGTGGAAAGAGTACTGATTTTAAAGTCAAAGAATCTATGTCCAAATTCTAGTTCTGAAACTTGCTTAATTTGGGGGCAAGTTGTTTACCTAGACCTCGCTTCTGTCTTGGTAAGAAAGATATTGGAACACATAGCTCTGTGCAAGGAACCTCTTTGGTCTTCAACAAACATGCTGAGATTCATCTGTAACACAGGAACAATTTTCATACAGATACAAATTGATCATCCACATAGACCATCTCTAAAGAGAGTCTCTTGAATCTGTTGAGAACTGTACTCGTCCAGGGCTAGAAGAGACCTTTGAGATCAGTCAGATATAGAATCATAGAATTTAAAGTTGGGAAAGATGTTCGAGATCAGTGGTCTAACCCCTTCCCTGTACAGTGGAGGAGCTTTCTCCCCAGAGAGACCTGACTGCCCAAGATCACACAGAGGGAAGAAACCAAGAAAGCCCAAAATGAAGAGACAGACTACCTGAATCCAGCACTTGACTAACCCCATGACCCTGACAAATCAACTAACTTAGCTTCAGTTTCTCCATATATAAAATGAGAAGACTAATACTTGTGTTGTCATCTTTATAATTCTATGGGAAAAACCACCTTTGAAATGCTCTGAAAGATGAGTTCTTGCCATTAGTGTTAGGGACAAGACAAATACAGTTTCTCAACTCCACATCCAGTGCTTCAGAGGAAATATATCATAGAAGGCTTTAAAAATAAACTTTGGCACCCTCCAAAATCTATAAAGAAATAAGGGGGAAGGGATAGGCAGAGGGGGAAGCAAACGATGGGGGAAGAAGACAAGGGAGGGATCATGTTGAGGGGAGGTAAGAAAAGCAAGGCAAGTTAAGGAGCAGAATTAATGTAGAAGAATTAGCAGAGATAGGAAAGAAGAGATATACACAAACATAACAAGGAGCAGGAGTCAAATTTATTAGAAAACAAAAGTACGCTTAGTAATCATTCATCTTAGACAAAGGCAAGTGTAAAGACTCAGTCAAGAGAGAAATCTATATTACATGTTAGCCATATTAATTTTGTTTTAGATGCATATGGGGAAGTACATATGTGTATGTATATGTGTGTGTAAGTATATGTAGGTATTTTGGCATGTTACTTTATCTCTCTGTGTATATAGATATATGTATATGTGTGGGGGTCAATGGGTGAGTGTGAATGTATATGTATGTGTATGTATATATGCTTGTGTAGGGGGTATATAAGTGTGTATGTATGTATATATAAATATATCTGTGCTTAACTATAGCCTGCTTGAGGGAGGAGGGAGAATAAAAGAGGGGGAAAAAGAATAAAGTAAAAAACATATACAGTAGAGAACAAAAGAACAATCTACAAGAAAGCAAGAAAAGAAGAACATTCGTGAATATAATTTCTTCTACTATGATATATCCTCTCTTGAACTGGTAATTTATTATTATTTAATTTGTATCCTCCCTAATGTTCTGCTGAGCACCTGACGATGTCCTGTTCTGTTTTGCTTTATTTTCCTTTCCTGTCTTTTTTTCTGTTTTTTAATTTTATATTTAGTTCAATACATTTTTAAAAATAATAAAAGAAAAGAAAAGAAAAAAGTTTTTAAAAAGTAAGCTTTGGCTTTAGAAGCCAGTCACAAAACAGAGAAGTAAGGAGAATTCTGCAGCTTTCATGACCAAACATATCCCCTGTACCACCAGTTACTTATATAAATTAAATTGAATGTAGAACCAGACACAGAAACAACCATTTATGTTACATCAAATAACATGTTCTGAAATGGGGCAGCACATGTTCCTGTTATTTTTCTCTGAGACTCTTGGGTCCACTCATTTATTTTATAGTTTTGAGCCTGAAGTACTGCTCATATATACTAATGAAAATTAATACCACATGACACAATGGCAGCCCTTTCTCCACCCAGTTCCTTTAGGCCTTGTAATCCCTCAAGCCCCATACTGTTTTACCTCATCCCTATCTCCTATTCACTTTACACCTCTTCTATAAACTCATTTCATGCATTTTAAAAAACTCTTGTTATTCTCCTCCTACCCTGCCTGTCCTGTGTTCCTACATATCCTATCAAGCTTCCTTCTCAGCTCCTTCACATCCCTCCCTTGGTAGATTTCCCAGACTCCTTTCAATCTGGACACCAAAACAACCAAAAAAGACTGTACCCATCCCTGAGATTCAAGGAGTGTTTACTCTAGGACTCTTAGCTTTGATGCTCCCTTCCCCCTGACTACCTACTGCTTCTCCTCTCAGGGAAAAAAAAAAATAGCACTGAGTCTTTGAGGTAGAAGAACGCTTCGATACCACCTTAAATAGGCCCTTTAAACCAGCCCTAAGTGATAAGCCAGTCTCTGCTGAAGGATGTCCAGTGATAGAAAAGTTAAGACTCCTTTAGAGCAAAAAGTATTATTCTGTGACCAATCAATAAACATGTAGTAAGCAGCTACTTCGTGCCAGATCCACCCCCTTGCTCCTACTTGTGCCCCGTGGGACCACAGAGAGGGACTTTCCCACCCAATTGCCCTTCAGTTCTTCAGGACAACTTTCTTTTTGCAGACCAGGCATCTCGTTTTGCATGGCAGGCTTCATCCTTCATCATCCTCATTGACTTCTAGATACACTCAGGTTTGTCAGGCTTTTTCCTAAAATGCTTCATCTCAAACTTAACACATTACTCTAAGCGGGGACTGGTTAAAGAATCGAAGAACAGCTATGTCATCCTTGTAACAAAGGCTGTTTCTCACCTGGCTCTACCTGTTGACATATTTGGGCCTGAATTTTACCGATATCTCTGGTGCTTTTTCGCATGATTCTTGCCCATCCACACCTCCCCATTCCTTTATTAATGCAATCAATGTGTTTAAGCTACATGAAGCCCTTATTCCTCGAGGTAGATTCAGCTTGTCAATAGCCAGCTAAGATCTCTTGGATACTGGTTTCATCATTCCATATGTTGGCTAGTCCCCTCAGCACTATATCATTTGCATGTTTAATAAGTAGTTCACCTTGTTTTCATTATGTCACGTCATTGATAAAAATATTGAACAGTACAGGAAGAAGGACAGAGCCTCATGGCACTCCAAAAGAGACCACCACCACCTCGGTAGGCATTCTATTATCTGATGGCTACTTTGGGGATCTAGTCATTTAACCACTTTTGAATTGATCTGCCTGGCCCACAATTGCTTATTTCACATCTCTTCACCTTCTCCTTTGAGATATGATGAGAGACTTTCTAATTTCTTGCTGAAATCCAACTGCAATTTGCTTAAGCATTATGCTTATCTAGCAGTCTAGGAACTTTTTTACAAGATGGATAGATAGAAAAATAGACAGGCAGACAGACATTTATAAATATATATGCATAGATACACATAGATGGATAATAAAACTTCTGAAACATGTGTAGGTATATGTATATGTGTGTTTGCACCTCTGGGATTATCTTCCTATTTGTTCTCATTCTCTCTCTCTCTCAAAAAGAAAGATCTATACACATATATACATATATACACATAAATATGTATATACCCATAGCAAATGGAGAATAATCTCAAAAGTTAAGGCACTATTAGTAGAAAGGAAGCTGGTGGGACTCCTTGTAAAATCTCTCCCATAAAGTGAGATTTGAAACCTGGCAAGAGGGAGGAGGCAGAGCACCCCAGGAGTGGCAAGTACCCATCCAGAGGCGGGTCATCCGTGATGTAGCTTTGCCACAAGCTTTCTGTGTGATCTCAGGCAAGTCACTAAATGTCTCTGGATTCCAGTTTTCTCCTTTATGAAGTAAAGAGTATGTGCAATATTTGGGGAATAAGAGCAAGGCTTATGAAAGGATAACTGGCAGTGGTAGGCAGTGAGTGATGAGCATACTACAGATGTTAAATGAGTTCCATAGAGAATGTGTTCATGTTCTCCCAGCACCACCAACCATCCACCTCTCCGGCCATGTCTTTCATTTCTCCCTTATATTCCCATGTAGTCTTAGGAAAGCTGGTGGTTTTTTTTTCCTTTTTCCTTGCTTTTGTTTTGCAAAAAAATTGCCTTTGTGAATTGAGCCTGTTGCTTCTAGTTCCCCCATTGTCTTCTGGGACCAAGCAAAACAACTGTGATCAGTCTTCTCCAAGCTTATACAATGATAAGCATTGTGGGGAATATAGAAGAAGAATGAGATAATATTTGCCCTAAAGGAGCTTTCTATCTAATAGGGAAAGAAGCCAAGAACTCCTGAAACCACCAATCAGCAAGAATTAAATCATAAAATGCCACCCCCTACACCACTTGCTGTGGACCCAAAGACAAAGGGATGAAGCAATCTGTCTTGAAGGAGCTAGCACTTGGTAACCAGAGAAACATATAGTAATGTGTGCAGGATACATCTACATTAAGGATAAGGTGGTAACATATAAGGTTGTGTGGGAGGTTAACTAGCAACTGGGGGCAAGGAAAGATCAGAAAAACTTTGAGAAAAGGGGCTACTCGAGGTATTTCTTGGAGGAAACGAAGGATTATGAGATAGAGACAAGAAGGAATGAAATGAGATGCAGTCTTTGGCAAAGGTGCGGAGGGAGAAACAGAGAAAAGACTGTTCTGATATGGAAAGAAAAAGAGAGAAGTGGAGATGAGAGACAGACTCAGAGACACATATACACAGAGACAGAGATGGAGATAGAGGCAGAGATGAGAAAGAAAAAGAAAGGCAGAGACACAAATAGAAAGAGAGACACAAAGAGAGATAGAGACATAAAGGAGAGAGACAGAGACAGAAAAAGAGAAAGGAAAGCAGTGAAGGGTGGGGGGAAGATAGAATATATGTGGACAGCATGAAGTACAGGAAGAAGAGTACAATGAAACAGAAAAGATAGCTGGGAGCCAGCTTGAGAAGTTTTAAGAGCAAAACAGGGGCTTGTGTTTCCCCCTAGTTAGAATGGAGAGTCGCTGGAGCTGGCTGAGTAGGAGAGTGACATGGCCAGCTGTGTGCTGAAGGAAAATGACTTTGGCAGCTGTGTGGAGGATGGAGACGAGGGGAGAGAGACTTGAGTCAAGGAACCCAATTAGGAGGCCACTGCGATGGGCCAGGAAGAGGTAATGAGAGGCCGAACGGAGGTGGTGGCTGCATAAATTGAGAAAGGGGTAGGATGTGGGAAGTGTGGAGAGGGAAGTGACAAGATTTGCCAACTAATTGGCTGGGGACAGTGAGAAGCCCGGGATAACGCTGGCCTAGGCATCTGGAGGCGGGAAGAATGGCAGGACCTTCTGCAGAAAGAGGAAAAGTGGCGAGAGGGGGCTCTGGGAGAAAGAGGAGGAAGTTCCTGGGGGGAATGTCGAAGCCAGGCTCTCCCGGGACATTGATTGGAAATGTCCAGTTGGCGAGTGGGGATGCAATGTTAAAATTCCAGTGAGACGCTGAGGAGACTTTAAAAAGCCCCTATATTGTAGATTTCGACCATGGTGCGCTTTGGAGTCTGAGAGAGGTGCTTTAAAAACCAGAAAATGGAGTGTTAGAGCTGAGAAATCCTTGGAAGACATGAAATGTTGGAGTTAAAGAGCTCCTGGAACCCAGGATGTGCAGCTGGAGCCGTCGCCTGATCCGCGTTTAGTTTGGAGAGCTTGAGCCGGGAGGGGGGAGGCTGGTGCAAGTACAAGGAGATGCTTCTGAGTTTTAAGTCAGCTCCGTTTGCTGGGTGCCGCCCGGGCAATTACGGAGCAGAGCAATGCTCGCCACGCGAGAGACCCTCCGCGTTTGCTCCGTCTGGGGCAGAGACTGAGCGGGCTTGTGGAGGGCGACTGATGGAGAAGAAGGGAGGAGAGTGTTCGGGTGGGGAGGACGGAGCAGTAGGGAAAGGGGGACAATAAGCGGGCGCAGGAGCACAGGGAGCTGTCCAGCCACACCCGAGCCGGGGGAGCACCGGGGGAGGGGGTGGGCAGGAGCCGGAAGAGTTCCTTGGCGTGCTCCTCTCCCAGAAAGGCCCGAGAACCCTTTCACTTTCGCTTAATTCTTTTTCCGCTTCCCAGACACCCTCGAGGACAGCAGAGGCCCCGGATGGAAGCGGGAGCAGAGTCTGTGACTGGGGCCGAGACGTTGGGGATGCGGGAGAATTCACGCAACTCCCCAGGGAAAGACGCCCCCCCCAACATACACACACACACACACACACACACACACACACACTCCTCCTGGCTCCCGGCCCAGGCCCTCCCACCCCCTCCCCAGCTCTCAAACACACCCCAGGGACTCAGCCCCGAGGAGGCCGGAGGAACCACCCGGGGCCCAGAAGGTGTTTTCTGTTCCTGGGCGGGCCGGATTTCTTGCCGCCCATTCGGTGTCAGCCCCTCCGCTGCACCGCCTGGGCCTCCTTAACGCTGTCCCACACTGCGTCACCGAAGCTTTGTGAAAGACACAATTACAAGCGTCACGAGACGTTGTCTAATTAGGGCAGAGATTTTGCCAGAATGACAGAGAGATCTTTAATGCAAAAAAAAAAAAAAAAAGGTTTAGACACAAACAACAAGATAACTTTTAAATGCCAATTAATTTCAGATTTTGTTTGGAGCAATTTATTTTTAATGGATCTAATTTTCCCTCTCATGCTCCCATTTTTCCCTGTTCTCCCATCCCCAACCCGCTGACTATGTATTCTGTCTCTCAGTCCTTGTAGAGAGTCTATAAAGGGATCTATCTCATTGTCCCTGAAAAAGATTTCAGAACCTACTCTACGGTGCTCCCCAAAGCGGCAAAAGCTGAGAAAGGTGAATGCATTTGCGGGCGTGCTCCTGGCCATGCGGGACAACTCCTGTGTTTGAATAGTCACACGGGCGCAGAATGGACTAGAAACTGGGGGACTCAAGTTGGATTCTCCTCCCGGCTCTGCCCCTTTTTAGCAACAACATGGCCTTTCAGAATCTCCATTCTCTCCTTTGTCAAATGGGTCTTATGATGGAAAATAAAGAACTAGGAAAAACCAAGATCAACTGGGAAATAAGTAAACAGATTGTGGCATAATAATGACCCTTTAGAGATGACAAATAGGAGTCATTCAGAAAAAAACATGGAAATGCATATAAAATAATGTATCAGGAAATAAACAAGGGGCAGAACAATATATTCAATAATTTAAATAACATAAATGAAATGCTGAAAGGAAACCCTTAACTTCATTACAGTGACCAGTTTTGATATTGTAAAACAGATGAAGAAATATACTTGTCTCCTCTCAGTAAAAAGATTGGGGACCAAAGGGACAGAATGCTGTATACTATGTAAGATACAAACATTCTGTCTGTGGGCTCTGTTTAACTGTTTTCTTTGTTCAGTGGGTTAAGTAGATCAGAAACAGTTGACTGGAAAACAAAAACCATGAACCAACTTTAAAATAAATAAAAATAAAATAAGGTTCATAATCTCCATTCTTTTTGTCTCACTAAGTTCATATTCAAGAACATAAATTAATACATTACATCAGTATAATATTATTCCCTATACAGGCTTTAGTGTCATTTGGCTAGACCGATCATTCATTTGGAGTTAAAGTGCTTAGATGATAAATTAATGTGTGACAAGCATAAATAGGGTAGGACACCTGCCAACAAGAAGGTCAAAAACTAAACAAAATAAAAAGTCCTCTATAAAACAAAATATCAGTGGCAAACTATTTGTGTTAGCAAAGAAATGGAAGCAAAGTGAATGCCCATTTATTGGAGTCATATTACACCATAAGAAAGGAGGAATATGAAAAACTCAAAAAACTTAGGCAGAAAGAAGTATATAGAATCTGAAAAACAATATATACAATGACAACAATAACAAAAAAGGAGATGAAAATTGACAGGCAATCTAATGCCATATAATTGTTGACCACTCTTTACTCTAGAAAAGAAATGATAGCATCCTTCCCTTTCATACATGGTAGCCTTGGACTTAGAGTAATGCATTTATTTCCAGACATATTTATAGCATGGGGCAATTTTGCTGTGGTTTGATAGAGTCTGATTCCTTGTGACCCTGCAGACCACATTCTCCATGGGGTTTTCTTGTCAAAGATACTGGATTGTTTACCATTTACCTCTTCAGTGGATTAAGGCAATAGGGGTTAAGTGACTTGCCCAGGGTCACACAGCTAGTACACCTCTGTGGTCATATTTGAACTCAGGTCTTCCTTACTTTAAGCCCAGTGCTCTATTCTCCGAGCTATCCAGCTGCTTGTTGGCTTTGCTGTACTTCATAACAAATGGAAGAACCAATGAGAAGTATGCATATGAAAATAAAAGTAACGAGAAACAAAAGGAAATCAATAATTTTTGTTTAATGTGAAAGGGCAAAATGGTGCATAAACTATCATACAAATTTAATGTGTGCATCAATTTCACTGAACCTTTATTTTACTCTTGTCTTTTTAATCTGCAATATAAGGGATGGCTTGCTAGAGATGGAAGGAATATGTTTAGAAAATACTGTGATGTAATAACAAAAATAACCAATAATAAAAAGATAAAATGCTTAAGGAAAAAGCAAAAAAGAAATATTGAGATAAATGAAATTAAGGACTGGCCTATGTCAGAGATAGTATAGTTTCAGTTCCAGATCATTACCATAAAGTGAATATAGAAAAAAAGCAAATCACATGAATTTATTGGGTTCCCAGTGCATATAAAAATTATATTTACACTATAATGTAGTCTATTAAGTGAGCTATAATATTGTATCTTAAAAATGTATATATTTTTATTTAAAAATACTTTATTATTTAAAAATTCCAACCATCATCTAAACCTTCAGCAAATCACACAATCTCTTTGCTGGTGAAGGGTCAGGCCTCCATGTTGGTGGCTGCTGACTATCAGGATGATGGTCGCTAAAAATTGGGGTGGCTATAACAAGTTTTAAAAATAAGGCAAGAATAAAGTTTGCCGCATTGATTAACACATCCTTTCACTTGAATGCTTAGACAGCATTGTAGATTTATTAATTGAGCTCATTTTTATGTTGTGTTTCAGGGAATAGGGAAGCCAGAGGAAAGGGAGAGAGGTAAGGGAATGGCTGATTAGTGAAGCACTGAGAACCCACACCATATTTGTTGATAAAGTTTGCCATCTTATATGGATGCAATTTGTGGTGTCCCAAAACAATTTTATTTTTTTAATTATTATAGCTTTTTATTTACAAGATACATGCATGGGTAATTTTTCAGCATTGACAATTGCAAAACCTTTTGTTACAATTTTTCTCCTTCTTCCTCCCACCCCTTCCCCCAGATGGGAGGTTATTTTGCTGTACAAAAAGAATTGGACTTTGAAATAGTGTACAATTTAACCTGTGAAGGAAATCAAAAATGCAGGTGGACAAAAATAGAGGGATTGGGAATTCTATGTAATGGTTCATAGTCATCTCCCAGTTCTTTCGCTGAGTGTAGCTGGTTCAGTTCATTACTGTTCTATTGGAACTGATTTGGTTCATCTCATTCTAATGATGGCCACGTCCATCAGAATTGATCATCATATAGTGTTGTTGTTGAAGTACATAATGATTTCCTGGTTCTGCTTATTTCACTCAGCATCAGTTCATGTAAGTCTCTCCAGGCCTTTCTGAAATCATCATTTCTTACCGAACAATAATATATCATAATATTCATATACCACAATCTATTCAGCCATTCTCCAATTGGGTATCCACTCAGTTTCCATTTTCTGGCCACTACAAAGAGGGCTGCCACAAACATTCGTGCACATACAGATCCCTTTCCCTTCTTTATGATGTCTTTGGGGTATAAGCCCAGTAGAAACACTGCTGGGTCAAAGGGGATGCATAGTTTGATAACTTTTTGAGCATAGTTCCAAATTGTTCTCCAGAATGGCTGGATGTATTCACTATTCCATCAACAATGTATCAGTGTCCCTGTTTTCCCATATCCCCTCCAACATTCTGCATTATTTTTCCCTGTCATTCTAGCCAATATGACAGGTGTGTCGTGGTACCTCAGAGTTGTCTTAATTTGCATTTCTCTGATTAATAATGACTTGGAGCATCTTTTCATATGGCTAGAAATAGTTTCAATTTCTTCATCTGAGAATCGTCTGTTTATATTCTTTGATCACTTATCAATTAGAGGGTGACTTGATTTCTTATAAATTAGAGACAATTCTCTATATATTTTGGAAATGAGACCTTTATCAGAACCTTTGACTGTAAAAATGTTTTCCCAGTTTATTGCTTCCCTTCTAATCTTGTCTGCATTAGTTTTGTTAGTACAAAAACTTTTCAATTTGATATAATCAAAATTTTCTATTTTGCGAGCAATAATGATCTCTAGTTCTTCTTTGGTCATAAATCCCTTCCTTTTCCACAGGTCTGAGAGGTAAACTATCCCAAAACAATTTTAATAGTAACATCAAAAATCACTCATCACAGGTGTAGTAATAATGAAATAGTTTGAAATGTTACTAGAATTATGAAAATATAGCAGAGATGAGATGTGGGCACATGCTGTTAGAAAAATGATGTCAATAGACTTGCTTTATGCAGGATTGACACAAACCTTCAATTTGTAAAAAAAAAAAAAAAAGAAAGAAAGAAAAAAAAGAAAAAAAGAGAAAAGAGAAAGAAAGAAAGAAAGCGAAAAAGAGAAAGAAAGAAGAGAAAAGAGAAAGAAAGAAAGAAAGAAAATAAGAAAGAAAATCATAGTATCTTCAAAGCACCATAAAGCAAAATGCAATTAAATGAGGTATTCCTATAGCTTCATAGGCACTTAGCCAAAAAGCAGCTGATTTGGGGTAAGAAGATTTAAGGGGAGAAGAAAGTGGCAAAGAGGGATGGGCATAAAAGCTTGACTTGGAACACGCATGGGTGGGTAGCCCTTCATAAAAAACGTTGAGAGCTATTCTCTCTACAGACAGGTTAACGCAGAACCTCAGGCTCCACATAGAGCCACCATTTCTGCTAATAGTGTAACTGCATGTCCCAGGTCAGGGTTTGTGGGTGGGGACCAGGAAAAGGGTATTTTTTCAACTGTTGCTGTCTTTAGTGATGCAGAACAGGATAATTACTATCAGTGCCTCTTATTTGTTTTCGTGTTTTACTTCCCTGGACATGAGGAATTCTCCTTCTTCGCTGGGGGTGTTTGTCAGGGAAGCAAAACTGGCTGAGCTGGAATAGAGGTAAGCTATCTTGTGTGGACTGAGGGAGAACAGGAAGGCTTTCTCCTCAAGTCACGTCTCTGCCCTTACCCTGCTGGGCAAGGAGCCCAGAAGACCTGACATTAATGGAAGATTGCCTGGCAGGAAGACCGTGAAGCAAAAGCTTGGAAACAATTCAAGACTGGCAAAGTCCAAGCACAGGGACCCATCCCAAAGAACAGCCAGTGACACAGTCCAAAGATCAGATCAGGAATCCACCAGAGGAAGTGAGAGATCCGGGGCAGGGGTCCCCAAGTATAGTTGGAGTTCAGAAGGAAGAACAGTAGATTCAAGGTGGGGTGGGCAAAATAACCCAAACTGGTTCATCATCTTGGAGTGCCCTTTCCCTACACAATAGAAGGCACCATTGCGTGTGTATCCTAAAGAGATCTTAAAGGAGGGATAGGGACCCACATGTGCAGAAATGTTTGTGATGGCCCTTTTTGTAGTAGCTAGGAACTGGAAATTGAGTGGAAGGAACTGGAAAGTGAATGAATGCCCATCAGTTGGGGAATGGCTGAATAAATTGAAGTATATGAATGTTTTGGAATGTTATCGTTCTGTAAGTAATGATCAGCAGTATATTTAACATATGTCAGATTACTTGTCATCTAGGTGAGGGGATGAGGGGCAAAGGAGGGAGGAAAAAATGGAACCCAAGGTTTTTCAGGGGCAAATGTTGAAAATTATCTATGCAGATGTTTTCAAAATAAAAAAGCTTTAATTAAAAAGAAGTGATAAGCAGGCTGATTCTCTCGAGAACATATATTCGACCTTCGTTTTGCTCCCAGAGATAGCTCTAGTTATTTTATTATATGGTGGTCATCATCTCTGTCTGAGCCACACATGAGGTTCTCCCCAAACTGGCCATGAGCTTGGAGGGAACCAAGAAGGGACATACACACATCTGTACACACAAGCACATACACAAAGACACACATATACTCACGTGTGCACACACAAATACACACACACACATTTTGACTATTCAAAATTGGCAACATCTAAATGGTGAGGGGTTCCTAAAACCAGAGAGTCTTAGTGGGGGAAGAAACTTTACACTATAAAGTTCTGCTTCCTTATTCCGAGGCTACGGTGAAGCAATTTGCTTACAGTGGTCCACTCTGGCAGAATTAGGATCAAACCCATTTCTCCTGTTCCTACTCCATGAATTTTGCCACTAAACCAAACTGCCTCCCTCTATATTATCATGTCAAGCCTCTTTCATCACTCTCACTGAAGACTCTATGACCCTAATACCCTATTAATGGCACTGGTTCATTCTAGTAAAATTAACTGACAAAGGAAAGTTATGGAAAGGATTAAAGCAGGAGAAACAGCCTTGAGAAAGGAAAGGAATCTATCCACCATACCCCAGTCCTCCATTTATTTCATTTATAAATTTCACAATCCTCAAAATAATTCTATTACTATCCCAGTTATAGTCAATATGTCAGCACCACTGGTGATAAAAAGCCATCTAGTACCGAGTGGCAATGCTTCCCAACCCCCAAACCAAAGTCAGCATCAGACAGAAGAAATCACTTGGCCCACATTTTGATTCGAGGACAGTGATGTTCTACATTGGGATCATGAGATTATAGCTGTAAGGGACCTCTAGTCAGAGGATCATATATTTAGACCGAGAGACAAACAGAGAAATAGATGAGAAATAGAGATGATCGAGATAGAGCTGAACAGAGAGGTAAAAACAGAGTTGGAGATAGATAGAAAGAACACATATTAAGTGCTTACTATGTATAAGACCTTGTGCTACATGCTGAGAAAACAAATACAAACAAGCAAGATGGTCCCTGCTGTCCTAAGGGAAATTACATTCTATCTGAGAAAGACAAATCATCAAAGGGTGCTGAAAAGGTTGGAGGGAGGGAAGATATACTGCATTACGGTGGGGATTCAGCAAGAAGTGGTATGGCAACTATCAAAGCCAAAAGATCCTGGGTTGGAATCCAAGATTCTGGAGGAAAAAATGACTAGATGAGGAGACTGCTAGAAAGTAGCTGGAGGGCTCAGTTCCTCAGAGCCAAGGGGATGGGGAGCAGAGGCAATAGCCAATGAATATTTATTAAACACCTATTATGTGTCAGGTATGGGGCTACTAATTGGTGGGACCAAAAGGAAAGGAGACCATCCCTGCCCTCAAGGAGCTTCCAGTCTAATGGGGAAAGATAACATACAAAAGGAGACATTCGGGAAGTGCCGGAAGAGAAGTGGCAGGGGCACTGGTGTCGTGGAGTAGAAAGCAACAGAGCAGCTGATGAGAAATGAAGTCCAAATTCTAATGGGATCGGTGCTGAGGATGGTATTTAGAATGAGAAGGGACTTGGAGGAAGCCCATTTCATCCTTCTCTTCATTTTGCAGATGAAAAAGTTGAGGCTCAGAAAGGTTAAATGTGGCCAAGCTAAGATTTGAACCCAAGCCATCAGGGACCAGATCTAATGTTTTCCCACTACACTATATAGTCATGGAAGCTGGATATTTCATACGTATAGTATCCACCACAAACTCCAAAAGGAAAAGAAATGTCCAGTTCTGAAATCAGAAACAGCCCACAATAGGATGCCAAAGCCTGAGGTCAAAAATCAGGAGAAAATAACCATTTTTCCAAAGAAAGAAGGAAAATTTATGTCAGCGTCAATATAGATAACTATACAACCAACACATAGAAAACTGGGATCAGAACCAGGAAACTAGAGGCTCAAGTTTCATTTCTTATCTATACTGGCTGGGTTACCTGTTACTACCCAGTACTCCAGCAAACCCTGACTGAGACTTGCAGAGAAGTTGCCAACCTGCATTGGTGTAAGGATTCTTTCCATGTGAAAGTACTCTAAATCCATGAAATTACAAATCTAATTTCTATCCCAGTCCAGATTTTTATATATGTACATATGCATATATTTTATATATGTATATGTGTATACGAAATAAATATATTTGTAACTGTATTCTGTGTGCATAGGTACTTAAAACTGAGCTAAGTCTTTTTGGACACCCTGTGTATATCATGTATACACACACACACACACACACACACACACATACACACACAATAAGAAACAGCTAGGGATCCACACAGTAAAATGACTGCTTTAAAAAATGAAAAAGTTTTGAATTGCCACTATTAGCAGAAGACACAGACCCAAACTTACCTACTTACTTAGTCACTAAGTCAAGATATTCTTACTTACTTACTTACAAGATACTCGAGAGCCGATGGTTTTTCTATTACACTAGAGTAGGGTGTGTGTGTGTGTGTTTGTGTGTGTGTGTGTGTGTGTGTGTGTGTGTGTGTGTGTGTGTCTCCCTGGAGTTTCCATAAAAAAATGCCTGTTTCATTAGAAAATATTTTATAAGTTCTTGTAATTACCACAGGTATAATTCA
Organism: Antechinus flavipes; assembly: GCF_016432865.1. Taxonomy (NCBI): domain Eukaryota; kingdom Metazoa; phylum Chordata; class Mammalia; order Dasyuromorphia; family Dasyuridae; genus Antechinus; species Antechinus flavipes. The sequence goes on from NC_067403.1 coordinate 6,725,808, forward strand.
CAGTTCTTGACCACAGCCCTTTTCTTGAATTGCAACAAATAATATGCTAATTCCTTCCCTGGTTAGAAATAAAATTTCTTTGCATCTGCCCCATGGACTCCACAGGCCACAGTAAGCCCTCCTCCCCAGGACTCTGCCTTTCTGGGTATGAAATTACAGAAGCATCTTCAATAGGATTTATAATGCTTAGGAAAATCATTTGGGCAGTTAAGCATATTGATTAGAGCAAGAAGAGATCTGAGGATGGAAGCTGGCTATGGTCTGAGTTTAGGCAAGAGGGATGAGGACTTACACAGAGAGTATGGAGTGGAGGAAAAGGAATAAATACACAAAGGATATTTAGTGGTGGAAGTGATGGGACCTGGTAATTGATGGGAGATGTGATGTGAGTAAGGATGAGGATGAAACAACTTGCAAGCCTGGGTGCTGGGAAAGTAGTGCTACTCTCCAAAGAGTTAGAGAGAGGAGAGTTTAAGGAAGAAAATACTGAAGTCTGTTTGGAAAAAGAAGAATTACCTAATTGGAGATGTTCAAAAACAGTGGGTGCTGTGGGAATGGAGCTTAGGAAAGATGGGGCTAGCAATTTAGATCTGGGAATCATCAACATAGACATGAAAACTAAATTCAATGAAGGTAATGAGGTTGCTGAGTTTTATATGGTAATATTCTTAACCTAGAATCTGTGAATTTTTTTTATATTTACATATGTCTTGGAAATTATATTTTAATATAATTTGATTACTTGTTAGCTTTTATATTTTATTTCATACTTTTAAAAGGCATTTTTTCTGAGGTGTCTATAGACTTTGCCTGACTGCCAAAGGGATTCATGACACAAAAAACGTCTCTCATATGGAAGAAAAAGGGAAAAGGACCCAGGAGCAAGTATTGAGAAGCATGGATAGTTAGGGAGTCTAAGATGTATGAAGATCTAACTAAGAACACCGAGAAAGAGTGGGCTGATATGAAGCAGGAAAACTCATAATCAGCCTTGTACCAAAGAAACAAGAGAACAGAGGATACCCCAGAAAAGAGGATAGTCAATAGTGTAAAAGCCTGTAAGACATTAAAGGGATGAAGACTGGGAAAGACCACTAGGTTTAGCAATAAAGAGATAATTGTCATAAAAGTGGGGAAATGACCTACATGTGCAAAAATGTTTGTGGCAGCCCTGTCTGTGGTGGCAAGGAACCAGAAACTGAGTGGATGGCCACCAGCTGGGGGATAGCTGAATAAGTTACGGAATATGAATCTTATGGAATATTGTTGTTCTATGAGAAATGATCAGCAGGGTGATTTTAGAAAAGTCTGAAAAGACTGACATGAGCTGAGGCTGAGTGAAGTGAGCAGAACAGGAGATCATTGCACACAGCAACACCGAGATCATGTGATGAGCAACTGTGATGGACTTGGTTCTTTTCAACAATGCAGTGATCCAAGGCAGTTCCAAAACACCTGGGATGGAAAGTGCCATACACCTTCAGAAAGAGAACTGTGGAGACTGAATGTGGATCAAAGTGTAATATTTTCACTTTTTGTTGTTATTGGTTTGCTTGGTTTTTTTTCCTTGTGTGTTTTCCCTTTTGATCAAATTTTTCTTATGCAGCATGATGAATATGAAAATATATTTAGAAGAATTGCACATGTTTAACCTATATTGCATTGCTTGCTTTGAGGCGAGGGGAAGGAAGGAAAGAGGGAGAAACATTTGGAACATAAGGTTTCACAAAGGTGAATGTTGAAAACTATCATTGTATGTATTTGGAAAGATAACACAAGCTTTCACAAAGGTCAATGTTGAAAACTATCTTTGTATGTATTTGGAAAGATTAAAAAAAAAATTTAAGACCTATGACCTAAGAGCAAAGAGAAAATTAATAAAAATAAAGAGTTTATTTTTGGAAAGGCTATTTTCAGCTGGTTGATGCTATTCAAGTCAGATTGCATGAAGATTAGAAAGAGAAAGAGAGAAGGGGAATAATCAACTCTAAATGGTTTTCTCAGTGAATTAGAAATTTAGGCTTTCTCAAAGAAAGGGAAGAGTACAGCTAGCAGAAATGGTCAGATCAAGTAAGAATTTTTTTTAAAGAATACATGCATCCCATCATCTTCAAACTTGGGGTATTATTGTAAGTTTGAAGATCTGTATTGATCCCTGAGAAGATATGGAGGGTGATCTGCAAGAGCATTAGAATTACTTTATTCATAGAGAAATCCATCTTGGTTTTTTTTTTTTTTTTCATCAGATTAAATAAAATTCATTGAAGCATTGTTAGTCTGAATGCTTGCAAAGGATCCCGGGATCTTTTATCTTTTATATAAGGATCTGAGTTATATTCTGATATGGTATTGCAGATGAATAGTTTAGCCCAGAAGGGGACGATAGCTACTTTAAATGATCAGGGGAAAGGCAGTGACGTGTTTGCAGGCTGAAGGGGTGCAATCTGTAGAGAGGGAGAGATCAAAGATGAGTCATTCAGTAAGAATGCTACTGGTGTTTTAAATACAGTTCCTGGAGGAGAAAAAAACCACCCATCTACTTATTCTCTCTGTTGTTCTCAGGAATATTTTGTCTCTTGCCCTTTGGTTATCTTCCCAGCACTTCATCATTTCTTCTGAAAGTGAATTCTTCCACAATTCACCTACAGGCTCACAGATTCATTGAGTTCTAGACCCATGAGCTTGAGTAATCCAAGCCCCATCCTTTTCCCTTCACAAAATTAGAAAGGAGTGCCCAGGGAGGGAAATAATATGTTTCAAGTCACACGGCTAATGAGTGGCAGGATGTAGATTAGAATCCAGTTCTGTATTAACTAGTCCCCCATATGCAAGAACCAGAGTGGAAAAAAATGGAGAAATGAGACACAAGGTAAAGGTCATTGAAGCCCAATTAAAGCTCTCCCACCCCACCGACCCCCAGTAAGCACACACATTTTTTTTTCATTCCTCTTCTGTCCTTTCTTACTCATCCTTTACTTCACTTCTGAAATGCCATGGAAGGAGAATAGGCCGGTTTGGGGAAGTTACGGAGAGACAGATTTGATGACAGTGTAGGGAAGAGGAAGGAATAGAGCTATAATTATGACTACTGTGTTTAAAATGGAATGCGTTGTCTCATAAGGAAATGAGCACCCTGTCCCTGGAAGTCGTCAAACAGAGACTGCCCACCCTGTCATAGTTATCAGGGAGAGGATTCTTGAATTAGGCGGGAGCTGGAACTAGATGACCTAGTTCTAATTGTCTACAATTCTAATTAAAGATTCTTTGGGTTTAACAATCTGCTCGCTGAAAGAAACAATGCAAACATCCACCCACTAGAGGAGATTAAGTCATTCACACCTTAGTGTGAATTATTTTACCCCAGTAATTGATGAGCAGCTGGCTGCCTGGATCTGAGAAGCGGCAGGAAAGCCTGGGTCCAACCCTCTCATTCGGGTGAAACCGAGACAGGTGGAGGTGGAAGCAGTGGCTCAGCAGACACCCAGACGCTCAGTCCCTGTCCAAAGTGCTGAGCTCACAAAGACAAGTAAACATATAAACAAATAGCCAGTCTGGGCAGCCCAGGAACTTTGGGGGAGCACAACGTGCCTAAATATAAGTAAAAACATACAACTTACCCCTTCCACGCAGAGGCAGTCGGGGCACTTGGCCTCTGAGATCTGGAAAATCCTCGTAAATTTTTTGTCCCTATCTTCATACTAAAGGAAGTCTGAATTATTGTTATTAAAAGATAAAATATGTTGATGTCATATAAATACAGAAACTCGGGGATTATGAGCATGGCCAGAGAGCAAAAGTAACATTGGTTTCATTCTCATCCCTGAAAAATAAGTGGGGAGACAAGCAGGGGTTTGGGCAGCAGGGGAGAGAAGCTGTGCAGCCCCAGCCACCGAGGCAGGGAGAGCTGAAGTGCTGGATCTAGGCTAGCTCCAGAGGGATGAGCCACGTTTGAGGAATTCATCCTCCCCGACTCAGTCCCCAACCATTTATTAGATGCGCCCTGTGGGCCAGGCCCTCTGCTAAGCCCCGGAGACGGACAGGAAGGCAGAAACAACAGCTGCACCTGAGAAGCGTGCCTTCTGAGCGGCAGCAGTCTCAGCGTGAGCGGGTCACCAGGGAGGGTGGGGAAGGGGTCAGCCCCTACGTGGGAGGCCATCGCGGAGGGAAGATGGACCCAGAAAGGCTCAGCCCTGGAAGACAGAGGAAGGAGAGAAGCACGAGGGGCAAAGAAAAGGCAAAGAAAAAGACATGTCATGTGTGAAGGAGAGCAGGAAGGTCAGAGTGGCTGACCCAAGGTGAAGTCGGGACCAAACTAGGAAGGCTAGCGGGTACTTTGGATCCCGAGGAGTCGGTGCTGGAAGGATGTGGGTTCAAATTCTGCCATATAAAACATGTGACCATAAGTCGGCTAACCTTCCTTTGCCAAATGGATATAATGAAATCTGCCCTGCAGCAATCCCCTCACCAGGACGATGTGAAAATCAGATGAGATCAGCTATGTAAAGTACATCATAAACCAAGTGATACATGTCAAGTTGTGGTAAAACTGTATTGTTATTACTACAACGGATACGTTTCAGGGATAACATTATTTCTATGAGAAATTGTGCTTTGAGTTCTTCTCTCCTGGAGTCACAGACAGAGAGTCCATGGTTTGAGGCAGAAACGGGGGAAAGAGGAAAGAAGGGAACCTACTGTGTGCCAGGCACTCTGCTAAGCCCTCTATAAATATTTCATCTGATTCCCACAATAACCTGCTGTTCTTATCCCCATTTTACAGTTGAGTGAAGTGAGATGAATTGACTTTCTCAGGATCCCACGGGTACTAGTGTCCACAATCGGAATTGAACTTTGGTCTTCATGGCTTCATGTTGTCCAGCCCTTGGCCCACTGTGCCGTCCAGCCGCATCTCACTCCTGCTGCTTAAAAGTTAGTCTCCCTGTCCAGGAGAACATCCCTCTCTATGCAGGGTTATCAAATTGTATCAAATCAAGGGCGAGAGCTCTTGGAGGTCGTTCCTCCTGAATGTGAATTAGTGGCAGGATGTAGATTAGAATCCAGTTCTGTATTAACTGAAGAGAAAATACAGATCGATCTCTTCCTAAGTGTTCCATATGGGGAGAACCAAGGGCAATTACTCCCTAAGGGGCATTAGACATTCTCACAGCCTATTGATGGAGATTGACCTTTACTAAGTCCAGTGAGACTTGGGAAGGGATGGCCTGTGACTTTAGACAAGTTTTACCCTCAGTTTCCTTATTGATAAATGAAGAAGTTAGTGTGGATGATCCCTAAAGATCCTCTAGTTTCTTTTTCTACCATTTTTTTTTCCATTTAACATGTAGTTTTCTTCTGATTTGCAGACTTTTTTGGTCAAGTTTCAGTTCCACTCAGAATTCATGATTCTGATTCATGAAACTGAAACTTTAGGTATTTGAAAAACATCATTTTGATTGTAGAAAAGAATGTTTAACAGATATTAAATAAGGTAGAAAACCTTATTGGATACCGACTGAGCATGAGTGAATCAGAAGTTTAGAAAAGTTATTTCCTTTAAAATGTGATTTTAAATATTAAGGGGTGAATGCTTAGCAGAATGTACTTTGTGTTTTAAGGCATTTGAAAGAAGACAAGTTATTATTCATCTCAAAATAAAGTGGCAGAGTTAGAACTCTGTATGATTCAGCAATCAGCAGCCCCTCAGAATCCTGTATCCCTCCAGGAAGAAGCCCACACTTAGAAGCCTTATCCACCCTCATCAGGAAGGAAGCTTCCAGTACCAACTCTCATCCAACATCATGTTCTCATTTTCATCTCTCCCTTTTAACTAACTCTTTGCCATTGGTCTAGAGGAAACAACACTTAGGTCTAACTTTCCCTTAACTCTGTCATTCTCTCAGACTATCATTCTATATTTCTCTCTACTTTCCTAGCTAGATTCCAAGAAAAAGCCATGCAAACTTGTTCCTCCCATTCATTTTTCAACCACTGGCAGTCTGGCTTTGTCCAGATATTAGCTAGAATCCCACGGTCGGGTTAATTTGGGGACCTCTCTGCTTTAGATGCTTAGTTCCCAATTTCTGGGTCTACACAATTTTCTGAATGGTTCATCCTATGGAACTTGAACCCCAAATCCTAAAGCTATGGCTCAAACAAGATGGATGTGTTGTTACAGGGATTGTTTCTCAGAACACTAGACAGAGTCTGGGCCGAAAGCGTTCATACTTCTTCAGGATCCGGGGCTATTTCCATCAGAATCTGAGATGACATAGTGGTCCAGATGCTAGGAGCCGGCTGACTTACGTGCACACTCCTGTCGGTACCTCAGTATACCTGGCTGTATCAGCTAGGCTGGTTTACCTGCCCTGTGAATGGCAGCTGGTGGAAATGTCTGGCCCCATACCAATTACTTCCCAAGATGATGGCTTGAGGAAAAGGCTGGAAGTAGTACTGGATATCTAGGGCGATGGACAGAGAGTGGGGAGGTGCTATTTCCAGAGTTCTTGAGCTGGACACCCTTCCCTCAAGAACCCATTGGGATATTCCCAAGCAGTTTGGGGGGTAGAGTTCTTAGTGAGTCATTTTACATTTCATCCAAGTGCATTCTTTTTCTCTCTAATTGTGTCTTTCATTCTGTGAGCAGTAGTACTATTGTTGTTACAGGACTAGACACATCATACTGACCATTATAGGGACCTTCTTGCCATCTCCTTAAAGTGCTGCTTCTACTGATGGACACAATAGGGACAGCTGACATGAAATAAGGAAGCTTCCCTTCCAGCCACCCCGAATTCTGCCCCAACTACTGGCTGATGCTGAAATCTGAGACATCACGCCACAATATTTCGCCATGCCCTCACACAATTCACAACACAGTGGCCGTACGCCTGGTGACGGGACTTACAAACACTTAGCCCGTCCGGTCCTTAGTTATTCACTCAACCCTGGGCCGATATTGAAGCTTTTCCAGTTTGGTAGGACCTGCCAAAGCATGAGCTCCTTTGATACATCCTTTGAGAATGGAGGATTACACTGGAGCATCAGAGGATGAATTTATGGATGCACTACACGTAAAAGTAGGCTTGCGTTATGGAATAAATCCCAATTTTGGTCATGGAGAAAATGCCTAATTAAGATAAAGGGTGAGGAAACTCAGTGTGTAACAACTCTTGGCTCTTTGAGGTTTCATTCACCTGCTGACTCAGGGGTTCAGAGGAGCAGGGCACTCCCAACTGTTTAGTAACAGTTGAGTCACATATTGCATTGCCAGAACTAAAATAAAAGTGAATAGTAAACTGGGTATGAGGTGGAAGATGTGGGAGAGCTCAAAAATAAAACCTTTTATGCACATATATTTAAAAGGGCAGCTCATAAGAAATGACTTGTGAAATTTGCCCAGTAGCATAGGAAATCCTGTATAATCTGAAGAAAACTGCAGTAAAAAGAATGAAGAGGGAATGATTTTTTTTTAAAAGATTACAATATGAACAAAAACAACTCTAAAAGTCATCCAAACTCTGAATAATTGTAATGTCCCTTTCTTGGTCCCAAAGAATAGATGATAAAATATACTTCCCTCTACAAAGAAGAGAGATATGGGATTGAGAATGTGGAATTTTGTATATGGGGTTTGACTTTTTCATTTTGTTGGTTGGTTTTTTCATAACTTTTTTATAAAAGATTATTCAACAGAGAGTGAGTGTAACAGGAAATCATTGTGATATGAAAAGAGAATGTATCAATAAAACCTAGAAAAAATGAAATAAGAGCATTCTGCTTTTTTCTATACTTCCAAAAAGAAATGCAGAAATCCAGCACAGGAATACTCACTGGTTAAGATTTCATTTTTTAAAATCTTCATCTATGTCTTTTGTTTGAATTCTATGGATTTGTTATCATTTTATGCATTATGGTATGTAAAGCATATACTTGTGTCTTTTAACATTTATTTGCAATTTGTGCCCTAGAACAAGGTCATTTTTTTTTCAAAATTTCATAAAATATCTAAGCAATTTGTGTTTTATTTAGTGGACCCATTCAGAAGTCAAAATAAGTGTTTTAGCGCCAATTTCTCAAGCTATTTCTTTAATTTTATATTTTCCCTTTGGCTTATCTTTTTATAAAATTCATCCAATCCTGAGAAAGGAACATTAAATTTTCTTATTAACATTGTGGGTCAGCTAGGTGGGCTGGTGAATAGAATTCCAAACATGGAGTCATATCCATGTTTCAAATCCAACCTCAGACTCTAATAATCTGTGTGACCCTAGGAAAATCACTTCATTCTGCCTCAGTTTCCTCATCGGTAAAATGAGTGGGGGAAGGAAATGGGGGGGGAAGAGGGGGCACTTAACTATCTCAAGAAAACTCCAAATGGGTCACAAGGAATTGGACAATGAAAACAACTGAAAAACAATTACCATTAGGTTACTATCATATCTTTTTGAAATTCAACCAATTTTTTCTTTGTTATAATTCAATGATAAACCATTTGGAGCATTTACTATAATGTCTGCTTTTTTTTTCATTTGATGTTCTCAAGTTTTATTTTTATTCTTTTTTAAAACAATTTTAAGTGATTTCTTATTTCTTATAAGCGATAGATTATGGGATTTTGCATTATCTAATCTGTCACTCTTTTGTTCTATTAGCATATTTAATCCATTCAGATTTAAGATTGCAAAAGATTTGTTTTCCTAAAGGTGTATATCTAGTAATATTTTTCTAAACTAGTAGGGTTTTTAATTGTCACCTTTCAAATTATTTTATTTTGTCTTAATTAATTCTGTTCCTTTCCTATTTTGAACTTTTTAATTTTGTTTCAGGATCTTTGTACTTATTCATTCCTTCTTTAAATCTCTGTTTTCTTCTGGAATTAAAATGTCTGAAATGGCAAGTTTAACCATCCTCTTCTGGACAATTTCTATTGTTGTCTTTTTATCCCTTATCATTTTGTTCATTTTTTTTCTGTTTTATCCCAATATTAGAACTACCATTTCATGAGAAAAGTAATCAGGATAGAGATATTGCTCCACAGTAGACATTTCTGCATGTTCCCACTTGTGCATTCCAGTTCTACCCCTTACCAATATGCTGTTAATTCACTATAAGAACCTTCTGAATCCAATTTTCCCTGTGCAACAAGAAAACTGTTCGGTTCTGCACACATACATTGTATCTAGGATATACTGTCACCTCTTTAACATGTAAAGGACTGCTTGCCATCTGGGGGTGGGGGGTGGAGGAAGGGAGGGGAAAAATCGAAACAGAAGTGAGTGCAAGGAATAATGCTGTAAAAAATTACCCAGGCATGGGTTCTGTCAATAAAAAGTTATTTAAAAATAAATAAATAAATGAAAATTCACTATAAGAGTTATGACTATAAGATTTATATGACTACAAGAGTTATGATCCTTTGGTCACCCATGGGTTTTGTTGTCGTTGTTTGCTGTTGTTCAGTCCTTTCAGTCATGTCTAATTCTTCATGATCCCAGGTGGGGTTTTCTTGGCAAGAAGATGGAGTGGTTTACCCCTTCCTTCTCTAGCTCATTTTACAGATGAGGAAACTGAGGCAAACAGGGTGAATTGATTTGTCCAGGATCACACAGGTCAGATTTGAACTTAGGAAGACAAATCTTTCTGACTCCAAGTCCAACATTCCATTAACTGTGTTGATTAACTGCTCCCTATCCATGAGTTCAATTACTGTATATTTCTAATTTCCTTCAGTCCTCCACTTCTACTCTCCTCCTTTATACATTTTCTGCATTTTAGTCCTGCAAAATAAATTAATATACCTAGAAAAGATTGGTCCATGATGTTTGGGGCTTGCTTCTCCACCATCATTTCTCCTATTTCTTTAAATTATTCTTTCACCTTTATTCCCTTGTGAACTTTTTCAAAAAATCATTTTTTAAACTTGATCTATATATTTCTCTAGAAATGGTGAAGTTTAAATTTCATTACTTATTCTCTTCTTGGAAATTGTGTGTCTTTTTCTTTCTTGTGTTTCCGATGTTTGAGATATTTGAAAGTAGAACAATCTGCTAGGGGGGTTTTGTTTGTTTTGTTTTATAGGATCCTTCAAAAACATTTATTTATTGATTTCCATAATTTCTAATTGATTAGACTCAGTTTGAAAGATGTATTATTTGAATTAATTCCTGAAGCTCTTTTTTTATTTGGAATATAATATTCCATTTCTGCACGGCTTTCTGAAGATGCAGAAGTCTTGTCATATTCAAATTTCCTTTCTTTTATTTTTCAAAGTCTTTTTCTTTGCCATTTATGAAGTTTAATGTTCATTACTGGATTTTTTTTTAAATTAGCCACTTTATGTCTTGAAATTTGAAGTATAGTTTTTGTTTACAAAAGTGTTATGTGGGTTCTTTAAAATGTTTTGTCTTTCAGAAATTCCAAAATGGTTTTCCTGTTTATTTCTACACTATGTTTTTCTACACAAGTTTTTCAATTTGTCGTGTTCTTCTGGGAGGTCTATGATTCTTAAGCTGTCTCTACTCAGCCTGTCTTCAAGATCAATGATCTTTGTTCATATAAAGGTCATGTGTTTAGTTAACATAATTGCTTTTTGCTCTTCTTCTTCAAAATCATCTTTCACTTCTGAATTCCCAGTCTTTTGTTTTCTCTTTGATTTAGAGAAATTTGCCAACATGGATAATAATGTTAATTATTTGTCCTTTGCAGATCATTAATTCTAGCTTTAAATATCTCTCAAGACTTTTGTTTCTCTTGGGAATCCATTGGGTTCTGTGTTTCACCATCTAGCTCAATTCCCTTTGTCTTGCAATACTTATTTAGAGAGCTTTGTCGTATTTTGTACATTTTAATATTCATCATCCCATCTTGTTTTGACTTTTTCTCTTTTTTAAATATTTTCTCTGGGTTTTAAATAGATTTTTCTTTCTCTTGAGAACTTAGTGGTTTTAGCCTTTGCTCTAATATCACTTTTAGGACTTCTTTTCATTTGACAGTGAATGCACACGCAGGGCTATAAACTAAAACTGCTACCACCTCCTTCCTCTCTGAAGAACTTACTTTTCCCCAGCTTCAGGCCACGCTGCAAACAGCCTCTGGAGCTCAGGCCTGAGTCCAGCAGGATTGCAACCCCCTTCCCTTCGTGGCCAGGATGCTCATGCCCACCACCCCTCTTGCCTTAATTCCTCAAATCCCTGACAAGGCTGAGTCAGCATCTGGTGATTAAGACATGGTCTCTGCAGCTCCCGACCTCGGAGCCATCCCAGGCAAGGGAAACCTGGTTTCCACTTCTTCTGTTCTTCCTCCTGCTCTATGTTGGACCGGATTAAGTCAGTATCTGGTGCTGGCTGGAAGAGGATACTGAGAGAAGAGAGGACTGGGGTGAGATTTTTTCAGCAGAATCTCTGGAGTGGGAGAGAAGTCCCAGAGCCCCCAATCTGTCTGTGTGGACTCTGGGGGCATTAAGCCTAATGGTGGAGCTGCTGAGGGAGTGAATTATGCACTGTCATTCCCACCTAATACTAATGAGTAAGGTCGGATAGGTGGGCTTCTTGTCCCGTGAGTACGGCTGTCATTTCTCCACCTCTGGTGCATAAGTCCTTTGTGGCCAGGTGTTATTTTTGTTTTCCTGAGACTCGGGGAAGACTGGAGAATATGTCTAATTCTTAGCCATGCAATAATATTGTTTCTATTAATGAATCTATATTGTTCCTGAAGCTGCCCCATGCCTTCAATTGTGCCTCAGCCCTCTCATCATATATTAGCTGGATACTGGCTTGTCTACATCCTTCATTGAATGTGGTACCCAACTCTTCATAGTGTATGTAAATCATTCTCAATAAGTGGCTTTTCCATTTCTCTGCCATCCTTCAATCCTCTTCAATACTTCAAAAATGAGACCGATTCTTAGGTGTGTAAGCCATTCTATCATTCCCCTCTGAGCTGAAAGACATCGAGCACAAGGAGCAGAGCTACTCCCAGTGGTATAAAATTTAATGTTTCGTGAAGGTAGCATGGACAAGCACTGGACTTAGAATCAAGACCTCTTGCTTTTAATCTTGGCTTCTCTGCTAGTATTAAACCTCTTGGTACCTCAGTTTCTTCATCTGCATAGATGAATTATCAATTATTTTTCTAGTTATGGTAGTAACAGGTTGCACTGAGACATCCTCACCCTCTACTCTTTCTTCACAATGAAATATTTCAAAGAACGTCAAATGTCAGATGCCAAATTGTGTGAATACAGTTGGCGTATATAAGACAGAATTTGGCTTTTTTCATTATTTTCTTTTTAATTTATGGAATTCAAACAAGCATTTCCATAACATAATATAATTTAAAAGATGATTGCACATGAAACTACAAACTCTACTAAGATTATTCTGTTTATTATTTCTTTCTCTGGATATAAATAGTATCTTTCTTCTTATGTCCTTTATGGTTAATTGGGGTATCTATAATAGTCAAAATGACTTATTCCCTCAAAGTCATTCTTAAAGCACTATTGTTGTTCCTCTATACAATATTCTTTTGGTTCTGCTCATTTCATTTCTCATTATTTTGTGCATCTTCCATGTTTTTTTTTTTTAAATCATCAAGCTCCTAATTTCTCATAACACAGAATTTTTCTTCCATTAGCAGGGGGTAAGATTATTACAGTAGCAGAATTTATGGCCTTTGCTTCATTCACATCATGGTTTAGGGAGATTGGCTGATTGGATCTTGCAGGGAAGAACCAAGGGTCTGTAATGTAGCCCATGAGGACATAGAATCAGAAGACCTAAGTACTGTGACCTCAAGTAAATCACTCCAGCTCTTGGTTTCATATTCATCAACCACAGAGGACTAAAGCACTCCTGGGTTCTTATGAAACATAAATAAAATAATAGAAAGTTTGTCCATCTCTGACACATCCTATCTATGTAGAAGACCCTTAATTTCTGTGAACCCCCAGCTAACTCTAACACTTGGAAGTTATGGTAGAGGAAGGGATTTCTGTACCAGAACATCCTTATCCCAGTGAAATAGCAGGGGAAGAAAAAGGAGGAAGAAGAGGAGAAGGAGGAAGAGGAGGAGGAAGAGGAGGAGGAGAGGAGGAAGGAAGAGAAGATTTCGGATGATTGCTACAAAGCTGTGATTTTGAAAATTCTTAAAAATGTGATTCTTAAGAACTGAGACTTATCATCCAACTAAGTAGCTCAGCTCCTCTGAGCCTAACCAAACAAACTCGGTTTCCAAGTTTTTCCCTTTTTTCAGAAAAACAGCAAGTGTTACAGTAACATTTCCCATCCAGCTTTGCTTACGTTTTCCATTTTGAGCCAGGTGAAGCAGCAATAAATGGTGAACAAAGAAGACTAGCCTATAACCAAAAGACTTCAATAAATAAAACGTCAAGAGAAATGTCTGAATAATCTTTCTCGTATACCGTGTCCTGGTGAGCTTGTTGGTTTAGGCTATATTATGTTACCTGCTCAGTTTCTTTTGATTCTGAGACAATTAACTCTTTCACAAAGGGAACCATAGCTATGATTGGAAGATTAAATGATCCCAAACATGCCCAGGCCTGTTTATTATAAATCCTGCTTTGGGCCCATGGGAAGTGACTGGCACGGAACTGAGTCCAGCTGGGGAGCTGCCTTGTAATGTCAGGAAGTTTCTTGCTCATTGCTCCAGAAAGTGGCCAAAAGCGAAGATGGGGCCCGAGGGCCTTTCCAAGTGGACCATCCGGCCGGCTTTCTCTCCTGGATTTTGTTCTGCTCTCTCACGTTTGCTAAAAGCTGCCTGGCCGTGTCACTGCCAGAAACAAGTCCTGTCTCCTTTCCTTTTTGCTCCTTTGCAGTGTTCGTGCACGGCAGCCTCCAAGGGCTCCTTTAAGCAGGGATGGAATGCGAAGAAGGCTGGTTCAGAACTCCGGTGCAGGATGTGATTTTCAGGGCTGTAACTCAGCCATGAAATTTTGCTCCAGGCTGAATTTAACATGCCAGGTCTGGGCTGAGAGATGAATTTTTCATGCATTTATTTTATTTCAAAATCAGATGCACGGGCTTCTTTTTTTCATGAAAAAAAAAAAAGGATTTTGCTCATGAAAGCTGAGGAAAACATTCACCCACAAGCTTCTCTCTAGACTGCTGAGCCCCAAAGGCAAAATCTCGAGTTAATATCAACTGAGATCATGCAGGATCTTAAGTAGGATTCCTTGTGGGGGACTGGGGAGGGGGCGGCTAGGTGACATAATGGATAGAGAACAGGGCCTGACATCAGGCCGACTCTTCCCGAGTTCAAATCTAGCCTCACTTACTAGTTATGTGACTGACCCTGGGCAAGCCATGGGCTCCTACTTGCCTCAGTTTCCTCATCTGTAACATGAGCCGGAAAAGGAAATGGCAAACCACTCTAGTATCTTTGTCAAGAAAACCCCAAATGGGTTCACAAAGAATTGGACAAAACTGAAACTGAACAACAATCGTATGTAGAGATGTAGACACAAAAATAGGAGATAAGGGCAAGGGAAGTAAAGGAAGATAGAAAAGGGAAAAATCCTTTCTTTTTATGAAATACTGGTGAGATCAGAAAAGCAGAGCTTCTTCAATTTGTGTTATGCAGCCCTTGGGTAGACTGGTCAAATCTATGCTCTCTTCTCAGAATCCTGTATTTAAACCCATAAAAAAGTACATAAGGATACAAAAGAAACCAATTATATGAAAATACAATGATCAAAATATTTCAGTAAAAAAGCTCACAGACCCCCAAATTAAGAACCTTTTAGAGCAATTTTTTCAGTTAAGTAAAATAAATAAATAAATAAATAAATAAATAGTGAGCTTCTTTAGAGCAGAAACTGTCTTTTGCCTATTTTTTATATATCCAGCCCTAAGCACAGTGTCTGGGATATGACAGATGTTTAATAAATGCTGATTGATGCTGAAAAATTAAATGCTAAATACCCAACTAAAATTTCCAAACTTAATTGGATTGGAAGCTAGTGACCCAGACATCCCACGTCTCATCGAAACAAGAGTTTGTCGCAAGAACTTCAAACAACTTCCCCAGACAGAACCAACCTTTCAGAAAATGTTTCCCTTTCCACCCTCCCCCTCTTTAACCTTGCTCCTTTCTATTGGACCTGAATTTGCCTGTAAAAAATGGAATAAACTGAAGGTGGGGGGGGGGGTAATAATGCATATAATTGGCCACACATATTCCCTGGGAATAATTTTGACCTTGATCCAGCTTCCAAAGCTTTCACTTATACTCATGAGTTCCAGAAGTAGGGGAGGAAGATGCAGGAAATTACAAGGAGAAAAGAACCAGGAAAATCCCCAGCTCCCCAAGCGGTCTGTTTGTCAGAGGGCTCTCCTGGTGACCAGCGGCTTCCTGATTCCACACCTGGCTGGAGCGGGGACTCTCACCTGTGGGGACCTCCCCTCCTCTCCTCTGTTAACAAGCAGCCAAATGCCCCAGCAGGTGAAAGGAGCTGCTAATTTGTACTATCAGCAAGCTCTCTCCTCATCAAAGGCTTTTAGCTTTTCCAAAAAGCAATTAACTCCTAATTCACAATTGTTTGTCTCCCCCTAAATAATGCTTCAGATTCGACATCTCCATAACCACTGTGTGTGCGTCCTTGGCAGCTCCCCTAAAACTCCTGAGGGCTTGGGGGGAGTTTCTCCCCACTTCCCCCACTTTCCCCCAACCCTTTCCTTTTCTTTCCCCCTTCAAGCTTTCCAAAAGCATGTTATGAGAACCTTTCCAGACTGTTAGACCTGTCGGGACGGGGGAGCCCAGAAACTCAGAGGAAGACAGGAATAGGCTGTGGGAGGAAGGCCACGAGCTATTTCCTATTCTGAACGTGTTGGGGAGGATTTCTTCACTGAGTCGCCCCCAAACTGAACAGTATGTATTATTTCAGGGTATTTTGTATATCCCCTATTCAGCACATAGCAACCTGAGAACAGGAACCGGATTTGTTTTTCCACTCTTATATCCTTGGTTCCTAGAATAGGTCCTTGTATTTAAGCCTTTCCTATGAGATTATTTAATTTAATTAAATTGAGTAAAGAGGTGATCAGCTCAAGTATTTAGCCCCGATCAGATCACATATAAAGCACTGTATTCAGTGGCAGCTCTGGCCTGGAATAGATGGTCACTAAGGCCTTTTTAAATTCTTGCTATCTGTGCTTCTGTGAACGGACTTCACTTGTTCAGTCAATAATCCTTTCCGAGGTGAATTGCAGAATAAATGAAAAGGAAGCTGGTGAGAAAAGACTGAAAAGATAGGTTGAAATTGAATGCCCGGTTAAAGAATTTGTTAGGCAATGGGGAGTCATTTCAAGTTATAAAATAGGCAAGCAAGGGTATCAATGTTTTATTATAGCTTTACGATAATATATGTTTTGCTATAGCATTAGGAAAAACACAGAAAGGAAGGGCAGTGATATTCTTCTCTGGTGCTTTACTGGGAAAATGATGTGCTGTTAGATTTTTTTGAGGGGGTGGGGGGGGTTAAATTGAAGAGAGGAAAAAAGGTAGAAGCAAGTTTCACTCAAGGCAAATTGAACCAAGTCCAAAGTGATTAAGAGAATGAAGAGGAAAGATTAAAGAGCTAAAATGTGTAACTTGGCTAAGTGACAAAAAAATAAATGAGAAGCATAACAGTCCACAAATATTTGAAAGGTGTAAATCAGAAAGAGAGGTTTTTTTTTTTTCTTTCAATATGGTACAGGTGCATATGACAGGGAAATTGTACGAGGAAGAAAAATGAATATTTAGCAACAGGAGAAACTTCCCTGGGGGAGGGGGGAAATGGGTTCAGTGGAAGAACTGATAATTAGAAATAAAGAGAGCAGGTTTCTTTTGTAGTTCTTTTTTTTTTTTTCTTTTACCATTTACTGGCTTTATGAATTGGAGGGTGGGGAGATGGAGGAGGAAGTGCAGGCACATAAACTTTCTGAAACCTATAAGATGTTGTGTTCCCATGTCTAATCTCTTCTAGAGAACTTTAAATTCCATGAGAGCATCAAAGGGGCTCCCTGAGCACCGAGAGCAGGTTCTTGTGTCTAGCGGGCTCCCTGATGGCACTGGTCCAGGAGCTCCCTCCTCCATGCAGACTGGCCCTTTATGGATAACTTATGGTCTTGGGGTGTCATCACCCCAAGTCTGCATCACCCGTGGGATTTGGACACCGTGTTCCCTACTTGGAGTCTAGATCTTTATCTACTACCTCTAGTAGTAACAGACCTCATAGTGTTGCTGTTGTTCAATTGTTTCAGCATGTCTGACTCTGTGACCCCATTTGGGGTTTTCTTGGCAAACATTGCTAGAGTGGTCTGCCATTTCTCTGGCCATTTTACATATGGAGAAACTCAGGCAAACAGGGTGAAGTGACTTGTCCAAGATCACATGACTAGTAACTGGGGCCAGATTCAGACTCAGGTATAAGACCTGGTGCTTTCTGCCCCATGGCACCTCCTACCAGCCCTGGCAATGGTAATGGCTATTGTCCTTAATTCCCAGAGAGGAACAAAATAAGACCACCTTTGGGGCAAGTGTTTCTGACGATGGCTGACCAGACCACCATGAGCTCAGAAGGCCCCGCCACCAGATGGGCACAAATAATTCCCCCAGACATTTGGAACTGCCCTGGGGGTAGCAGTCACTCAATAAATGTTTTTGAATGGAAGGCACGATGTACTAAGGTCATAATAATAATAATATGCCAAGGACAAAAATCAGGTATTTTTATATACACTCCAAGCAAAAATAAGATGGAGGTGAGACTAGGACCACTACGGAGAGCTAGTGGGGTAATGTGATCATGGAGAAAGCCCAACTAACCATATAATATACAAATAAAGGGATGGTTTGTGAGCACTTAGGAAGGGAAACGGGGATCACCATGAGCCAGCGTGGGTTCATTAGGGAAACATCATGTCGGACTACCTTTGTTTCCCTGAGAATAAGCCAGAATACAACTCCTGCCAAGGAAGAGATGTGGCCTGCTCCTTTCCAAAAGGGTAAATCAACTCAGATAAAATAATGTGACAAAGGGAACGGTGATCGCTCCAGGTCAGCGTGGATTCATCACCAGCCACTCAGGACAGACTAACCTGATTTCCCTCCAAATTGGGGGTTATCAAGCTACAGAAGAACGCTGTAGACATGGCGGCCTGAGCTTTGCTGAGGCTCTGATAAAAGTTCTCATAGCAGCCTTCAAGAGCGAAAGATGCAGAGTGAATGACACAGTGTTTGGGAAGGTTTGAAAGTGGCCAAACGGCCGGATCAAAAACCCTACTGGGAGCCCCTAAGAGAGTTCTCTAAGATTCTGTCTTGGATCCTTCACTTCAATTTCTTTCAATTCACTTCAGTTCAATAAGCATTTATTAACCTCTTTCTCATGGATAAAGACATAAATAGTCTGTTTATCATGTTATTAGAGTAGAAACTCCCTGATGATAAAAAGGCAATTTTCATCTTAGTATCTTCAGGTTTTGGATAAATTTTGAATTCAATAAATTGATTTTTAAATGAGTTATTTTAAATAATGAAACTTGTGAATTATATAAAGCTGGAAGAAATAAACAAGTAACTCTTAAAATGGTAGAATCATAAAGAAATGGGGGGAAGAGAGACAGAGACAGAAACAGAGATAGACAGACAGAGACAGACAGGCAGAAAAAAGACAGACAGAGACATAGAGAGAAAGAGGCAGACAAACAAAGAGAGATAAGCAAAGACAGAGAGACAGAGAAGCAAAAAATGATTCAAGGAGCTAGAACAATGGAAAAAATTAACAAGACTTTAAAAAATGATTCCTTTTATAAGAAAAACAGTTCAGTAAAAATAAAGAAACATACCAACACATGTTACCTATGTTTGCACCATTCCACACTCACAGTCTCCTATCTCTCTAATGGAGTAAATTTATTTCCTCAGTTCCTCTTCAGAGTCATAATCAATTGTTATATTTATTTATTAGTAGTATTTAGTTTTCTTTTATTGTTCTTTTTTTTTTAATGTTGTTATACTTGTGTATATTGTTGTACTTCATTGGACATCATTTCCTAAAAGTCTTCCCAAATTTCTTTGAATTCCTAATAGCTTTCACTTCTTATAGCATAATAATATTGCATTATGATCATATGCCACAATTTGTTCAGTCATTCCCAGTTGAGCAGCATCCATTTTTCCTACTTTGGTGCTCTCTCGCTGTCTCTGTCTCTGTCTCTGTCTCTCTGTCTCTCTCTGTTTCTTTTTGTCTCTGTTTCTCTGTCTCTGTCTCTTTGTCTGTCTGTCTGTTGTCTCCTTCTTTGTCTGTTTTTCTCTCTGTGTCTCTTTCTCTCTGCCTTTGAATATCAGTCTGTCCATCTGTCTCTGTTTCTCTCTTTCTGTGACTCTCTGTCTTTCTCTGTGTCTCTCTCTCTTTCTCCCTCTCTATTTTTCTCTCTCTCTCTGTTTATCTCTCTGTCTTTGTCTGTTGTCTCTCTCCCCCTCTTTGTCTGTCTTGTCTTCCTCTCAGTACCCTGATTAGCAGTTCCTCATGCCCTCTGCTCTGTGCATCCCCCAGAAGCCCACTCCTTCCACATCCGGGCTTGTAGAACCCTCCCATGTTCCATGGATGCTCCATGGACCCTGCCCTGTGGTGGCGATGGATGAGGAGCCCCTCCTCCAACTTTCCCAAGAAGACTTTGGCAGGATGTCCCTTTTCCCTTGACCACGTCCTGCAGCGGCCCCCACGTGTGTCTGTCCTGCCCCTCCCCTGCCCCACTAAATTGCCAGGTACTTGAGAGGAGGAGACACGGCCTTTTTCGTCTGTGTATCCCCGGTGGGTAACACTGAGCCTCGCACAATAAGTGCTGCAAAAAATGGACGCTTTCACAAAGGAACCTGAGTGCTGTGTAATTATATTGATCAAGCTCGGCCCCCCAAAGAGAAGGGAAAATGCACTCCCTCGCCCGCTTTGCAGAGGGAACAATGCACGTTCGCTCCCAGGTTTATTCAATAGATGGCTAGTTTTGCAGAATTGCTTCCCACCCCCTTCTCTCTTTTTATTCTTTGTTAAGAGCAAGAGCTGGGGGAGGGGATGTCTAGAAATTAAAGTGATGGAAAGATAAAAATATCATTTTCAATGAGGTTTTGATTGATATCAAACACGGGAGGGGGATGAGATTTTTTACATGGCCCCAGAGGAGAAATCAAGGAGAGAAGTCTGGGGCTCCCTGTCGGGAAGAACTTTGTAAGACTTTAAGAGCTGTCCACCTAAAGAGGAGGCTGCCTTGTGGGCTCGAGGCCCTGGGAGGGCTCAGACCATCAAGGGCTCCCCGTCCAGCATGCTGTGGCCCTCTCTGTTCTTAGAACCTCCATTTTAAGGAGGATTCTCCATCCCTCCAGGCTGTAACCCGGACCCCACATCACACCCCTTCATCTCCCTCTGTCCCCCTTTTCAGCTCCCATTTTGTGTTCTCTCCCCCATGGAAAAGCGGGGCAGGGACCGACTTTGCTTCTGCTTGTTTATGTATTTCCAGCACTTAGCACAGGCCCCGCACATGTACAAGTGCTTAACAATAATAATAATAACTTAATAAATGCTGGCTGATTGATCAGAGAATTCTGAAGTCCCTTCCAAGCCGGAGACTCTGAGGTTCTGGGAGTTCCTCAATCCTCACAAGCACGTTCTGGGCCAGAGGGACCCCGGCCTTGGGCTCGGCCACGTTCACGTCCCACTTCTGCTCTTTCAGCCGATAGTTACACACTGGGGAGAGACGGGACCCTTCTCCCCCCTGAAGCCCCAGCGCAGGGGAGAGGGCTCCAAGGAGTGGGGCTGTCCGGGATCCAGGACCCTCCGTGACTCGGCTCTGGAGGTTCGGTAGTGGGGGCTTCGTGGCCCTATTTCACAAGCAGTGAGTCTGAGACGGGACAGAGGACCCGTATGCTTTCCACAGTCAATCACGGGGAGCCGGAGCGCCCGGGCTCCCTGGGCTCCTGGGCCACTTGCAAAGCCTGAGGTCCGCCCTGATCGGACCCAGTCACGCTGTTATGGGCGACTCGCTGCGCTCACAGAGGGCCTGCCCGTCCTGTCTGCGGGTCTAACCCGTGGAGATCGCACTTTTGTCCGGGCGCTCACTTCCCCGGCGTGCGTTGGGCCGGGGGTCCTGGACCCCTTTGGCTGCCCGTGGGGACCTTTTGTCAGAATAAATGTCTTCACATTTATCTATTTTGAATTTTTAGGCTAAAACAAGCATTCCCATAACATAAAGAAAAGGTGAATCCACATGAAACGGCGTAGCTGTTACTTACAACTGGCTATTCCTTTCAAATGTATAATAAAGTGATCATGTCAGTTCTTTTCTTCCCTTTCCCATCTCAGAGGTGAGATTTAAAGTAAATCATTTTTTTTTCAATATTAGTGATTTTTATAATATTGGTTTTTTTAAATAATTTTTTATTGACAGAACCCATGCCAGGGTAATTTTTACAGCATTATCCCTTGCATTCATTTCTGTTCCGATTTTTCCCCTCCCTCCCTCCACCCCTTCCCCCAGATGGCAAGTAGTCCTTTACATGTTAAATAGGTTACAGTATATCCTAGAGACAATCTATGTGTGCAGAACCGAACAGTTTTCTTGTTGCACAGGGAGAGTTGGATTCAGAAGGTAGAAATAACCCAGGAGGAAAAACAAAAATGCAAGCAGTTTATATTCATTTCCCAGTGTTCTTTCTCTGGGTGTAGCTGCTTCTGTCCATCTTTGATCAATTAAGGCTCTCTTTATCGAAGAGGTCCACTTCCATCAGAATACGTCCTCAAACAGTATCATTGTTGACATACATAATGATCTCCTGGTTCTGCTCTTTTCACTCAGCATCAGTTCATGTAGGTCTCTCCAAGCCTCTCTGTATTCATCCTGCTGGTCGTTCCTTACAGAGCAATAATATTCCATAACATTCATATACCACAATTTACCCAGCCATTCTCCAGTTGATGGGATCCCTTCATTTTCCAGTTTCTAGCCACTACAAACAGGGCTGCTACAAACATTTTGGCACATACAGGTCCCTTTCCTTTCTTTAGTATCTCTTTGGGGTATAAGCCCAGTAGAAACACTGCTGGATCAAAGGATATGCACATTTTGATAGTTTTTTGGGCATAATTCCAAATTGCTCTCCAGAATGGCTGGATGTGTTCACAACTCCACCAACAATGCATCAGTGTCCCTGTTTTCTCACATCCCCTCCAACATTCCACATTATCTTTCCCTGTCATTCTAGCCAATCTGACAGGTGTGTAGTGGTATCTCAGAGTTGTCTTAATTTGCATTTCTCTGATTAATAAGGAAATCATTTCTACTGAAACACACGCATTGGTATAGATACATATATGTACCTCTACATACACACACGTATCGATATACCTGTAGCCACACACACCTACATATATCTACACAGGCATCCATGTGAACGTGCGTGTGTCATACATACGTGCACATCACTCAATTCCCAGACTCCGGGTTCCTAGGTTAGAGGCTGCTTATTGGGGATTCGGGGGGAAGGGGCTCCACTCCTCAGCTCTTCCGGGGCCCCCGAGTGTGATCCCCCGCCCCGACGGCGAGCCAGGAGGAGCTTGGAGACCCAGGCCCCACTCTGCACCCAAAGCCGCAGCCTCCTGCTTACTGACCCCGGGACGCGGCCATCGCCCCTGCTCCTCGGTCCCTCCGACCATGAAGTTCCCGGTCCGTTCTGGAGCTGCCTTCTGCTTTTTCTGATAAGGAATGCCAGAGGGAGAGGAACTGGCAGAGCCCGTAAAGGGGCCTCTCGGTGCCCAGAGCCCGAGACACCGTCACTCCTGGAAGCGGGAGAAGCCGGCGAGGCCGTCCCCGCGGCTGCACTTCCGCTCCCTCCTGGGAGAGCCCGGAGGCCCAGGGACGCGCTTGTCCTTCCTGACACCTTTCCTGCCCCGTGTTCCCAGCTCTTTGTTCCCCGAGGAAGCGAGCGGGTGCTGACTGCCCGGCTTCTCGTCAGTGTCTGGCCTTTCCAGGGAAGCGCAGCGGGAAGGAGGCCGCGGCTGCCCCACCCTGGAAGCTGCCGCCCTCCCCCCCCGGGAGGACCTCAGGGTACCCCCAAGCTCCTCCAGGCTCTTCCCAGAGTCGCCCCCAGCAGCTTCCCGGCCGGGGCCCTGCTCGGTGCGGAAGGCCTAGCTTCTCCTGGGCATCCCCCCGTCCCACAGGCCCGCACGGTTCCACACAGATGAAATCCAGTTAAAATGAGCATCCGGGCCAAAGGAGGGCGGAAAGCAAGGCCGCGGCTGCCCAGAGCACAAAGTGCAAGAGGGATCTCGGAAATGGCAGCTTCTACCCACGCCCGTGTCCCTCTCTCTGTTTGGGGCGTAAGGCCGGCTGGTACGGGGCAGACACGGGGCTCAGTCGTTCGATTCGCCTGCCCCGCCCTGGCCATTCTGCCGGACACTCGGGGCAGAAGCGACGAGCCCAGCATTCGGCCAGCCAAGAGCGGACAAGATAAATGCAGCGTAACTCGTTGGGGAGGACCCCGGGGCTCGGAGCATCGGGAAGGACAGAAAGTGGGGACCCTGCCATAGAGAATGGGGCGCTCTGGGACGGGCAGGCCCCCCGGGCTCACAGGAAGCCTCGCCGAGGAGACCGGACGCAGGGGAGAACGATGACTCTGGGACTCGGGGAGCAGCAGCCCCCCCCTCCCCACCCCCGGTCAGCTCTTCCCTGAGTCACTGCCGGCCACAGGCAGCACAGGCCCGAAGGGTGACTCAGGCTTGGACCGCTGACCGCTTCCCACTGACCCCGAACCACGCCCTCGCAGCCTGCAGGCCGATGGCTGGACAGCGACCAGTCTTGTTGGGGAAGTAGGGGAAAAGATAACTCCCATGGGGGAGGGAGGAGGAAGGCTGTGAAATGAGAGAAGGGAGATGGAAAGGAAGGAAAAGGAGGAGGAAAAGGGGAAAAAGGGAAGGGAGTCCAGCTGGGCCAAGGGACTGAGACTTCCTTCTGGGGAGCAATCAGTCTCTGCCGCGCTCTGCCACGTGGAGATCCACACGGTACCCGCCGACTAGATTCACTTGGGCTCAGCAGAACTATCCACCCTCCGGTCACGGAACTTTTGCGTTTTTGGTAAATTAGTCATTTTACTAACGATGATGATACTGATTACTAGGGTAGGGTCAGACTCTGACCTCTAAGCTCCCTTCTTCCTCTAATATTCTACGTTCCAATTCCCAAAGCTTCAATTCCGGCTTCTTCTAGGGCTGGGCTCCAGTAGCCCCTTCTACAGAAGCTCCCTCAGTTATCCCAGACGCTACCAACCGTCCAAGGTCAACTTCCTTCCACTTTGCTATGATGACAGACAGGGAGAGAGACAGAGAGATGAAGGTGTCTCCCTTCTCTCCTCTGCCTCCCATCTTGGCACAGTGTCTCTGCGACCCCATTCATGAGTATCATTATAAATGAAATTATGAAATAAAAGATCCTCCATTATAATTATCAAATAAGTGGTTACAAATTGTGATTGTGAAGTAAAAACAATTCCACCTTTTCCTTTCACTGAGTTGAAAGAACAGCAAGAACATGGTGGAAACCCAGCTTTCCTGTTAGCTGCCTGTGTGACGTTGGGCAGATCCATTTCCTTCTCTGGACCTGTTTTTCATCTGAAATACGGGATCACTAAGGTTCTGGCCAACTCTAAATCCTCCCAGCAGAGTCCTCCACATCCCCACTCACAAATTCAGATCCCCGACGGCCGAAATCTCCCCCCTCCCAGCAGCTGTTCTCTCCTTCAGGACCGACCTGAATGTTTTCATTTCACCAGCATAAAAATGCTGAGGGAAGGGAAACTGGGTAATTTCTCCTGGTCCCGCACTTCCAGGGGCGTAGAAAGAAGCAAATAAAATCACTTGACGAAGGATTTTCTCATGTATTATCTGGGAATTCTCCCAACAGCCTGGGCACTGGGTACCCCGGGTATCGTCACTTCCTGTTACGGACAAAGAAATTGGGTTTGGAGAGCGCTGATCTGCCCTCTGAAGGCCAGGGCCAGGGGCCCAGGCCAGGGCTTCTAGTTTAAGTCCATCTTCTCCGGGCCACAACAGGCTGCCTGGAAAAAGGCAGACCCAGCCAAAGCTTACCGTGCACCCTCGCGGAGACCGGCAGCGTCAGGATGGCCGGGCCTGCTGGGTCTCCATCGCCTTCTTAGCTGCCCTGATTCCCATTATGTCCATAGCAGAGATTCTTAGCTTTGTCCATGGATGGATTTCAGGGTGAACTTGGAAGGGAAGGACTAGCTCCTTATTTTCACTGACCTCCAGTGGAAATCCAGCATCGACTTCAAATACAATAACGTAAGCACAAAGAGTTTGGGCTTTATGAAGGTCCATAACTTAACGGTTCCTGACTGTGTGACTCTGGGCAAGTCACCTAACCCCAGTTACCTCAGCAAAAAAAAAGAAGGGCCATAGATTTGTGGGATTTTCCACCTGGTTTGTGAAACAAAAAAGGTTTCTGATAGAAACGGTTATTTATTTGTTTTGGTCCTTTGTTGAATTCTGGTCTGTTTGGGGGCTTTTCGGGCAGAAAGAAGATAATCTATCCAGGCCCTACAGCAGCAGGATAAATGCCAAGGGCTAAGAGTGCCTGGAAAGGGCTAGAGCCGGAGGCCGTGGCCTCCCAGTCCTACTGGAGGAGGCCAGTCCGGGCTAAGGCTTGGAGAAGAAATGCCGGGAGAGTTTTTCCATGGAGAAGGTTGATGAGGGGGAAACAATCTGAGCTTTGTGAGCGTTCCCAACGAGACATAACTAAGAGTTCCTTTTTGCTCTTAGCTTTCAGACTTCTGGGGTTTTATTGTTCTCAATCAGTTGACCTGGGGCGGGGGGAAGGAAGGCACGGTGGCCCGGGGATCCCTGTTTGAAATATTACCGTCAGCAAGTTTCCCATACATTGGTTACTTTTTATTTGCAGGCCCGGCCTTTAAGACATTGAACGTTAACAATCGGAGCTGGACAAACATGAGTAGAGGCCACCCTTACAAGCACAGAGGCCGTGCCCAGAAGCAGGGCCCAGAGTCTGAGGTAGGCTGAGGGCGGGGAGGGGGCCGGAGGGAGAGAAGGGGCCGGAGGGAGAGAAGGGGCCGGAGGGACAGAAGGGGCCGGAGGGACAGAAGGGGCCAGGGCAGCGTCCCCAGTGAGAGTCCGGAGATGGCGGGAGGTTTGCATCCCAGAGAGAGAGGCCGGACGACGGCTGCTCACAGCGCAGCTTAAGTGGGGGCCGTGCTGCCGTTTGGTGCAAGGCCCAAGGGGAGGCAGCGTCTCTGAGAGCAGAAGGAGAATGAGAGCCTTCAGGAGACGCCCCCAGAGCCGTTTCTACCCCGCTTCTAGGACCTTCCTCAATGGTCAATCCTCGAACCAAGGGCGCCAGGCTGGGCACGGGCCCAGAGCAGGGAAGGAAAGGGCTCCCCTCGCCACCTCGGCCTCTCCGGCCCGGCCGGCTGTCTGCGGCGGGCTTCGTGCCCGGGGGCAGGGGGAGCGTCCGAGTTCTTTCCGCGACTTGCTTCGAGCCCCCGCTCACGGCACGTCTGGGTCACGTTGTGGTGACTCTTACAACTCTGAATTTTCCACTGTTGTCCTACCTGCCGCGAGGTCGGCGGTCTTCCATGTTCCCGTTGGAACTCTGGGGGACAGCGTCCACATAAGCTGCCCCGCTGCCCTGTCCCATCCCCGTCCCCCTCCCGGAGGCACAACCAGACTGAAACAGGCCTCTGGGTGGTCTGGAGGGAGGGAGGGTCACCGCCGATGGGCGGCCCTCCTGGGCCCTATCCCGGGGACTCGGGCCCCGCCCACCGGTCCCCTCTGGCGAAGAGCTCACGGCCCCCCGAAGCTCAGCAAAGGCGAAAGGTTTAGTGGTGAAGCATTTGTGATGAAAGCATGTGCCGTGAGGGCTTCAGACATGACAGCGTCGTGCGCCTCAGAGACTCGGGAGAATCAACGTAACTTTTATAAACGCGCGGGACTCGTGTTATCGGGCTGGCCGAGAACCGAGCCTTCTGCATCTCTAAAATATACAGAACATGTCTTGTGCACACGTGTGCATATGCACGCATACACGTATTTAAAGTGCGCAGATACGTGTACACACAAACACAATGTGTCCACTTGTGAACGCACATACACATACAAATACGGTATATATAAATGTGCGCACGTACATGTACACACACAAACACAATGTGTCCACGTGTGAACATGCATACACATACAAATATGGTATATATAAATGTGCGCACGTACATGTACACACACAAACACAATGTGTCCACGTGTGAACATGCATACACATACAAATACGATATATAAATGTGTGCACGTACATGTACACACACAAACACAATGTGTCCACGTGTGAACATGCATACACATACAAATATGGTATATATAAATGTGCGCGCGTACATGTACACACACAAACACAATGTGTCCACGTGTGAACATGCATACACATACAAATATGGTATATATAAATGTGCGCGCGTACATGTACACACACAAACACAATGTGTCCACGTGTGAACATGCATACACATACAAATACGATATATATAAATGTGCGCGCGTACATGTACACACACAAACATAATGTGTCCACATTGTGAACGCACATACACATACAAATATGGTATATATAAATGTGCGCGCGTACATGTACACACACAAACACAATGTGCCCACGTGTGAACATGCATACACATACAAATACGGTATATATAAATGTGCGCACGTACATGTACACACACAAACACAATGTGTCCACGTGTGAACATGCATACACATACAAACATGGTATATATAAATGTGCGCACGTACATGTACACACACAAACACAGTGTGTCCACGTGTGAACATGCATACACATACAAATATGGTATATATAAATGTGCGCACGTACATGTACACACACACAGTGTGTCCACGTGTGAACATGCATACACATACAAATATGGTATATATAAATGTGCGCACGTACATGTACACACACAAACACAGTGTGTCCACGTGTGAACATGCATACACATACAAATATGGTATATATAAATGTGCGCACGTACATGTACACACACAAACACAATGTGTCCACGTGTGAACATGCATACACATACAAATACGGTATATATAAATGTGCGCACGTACATGTACACACACAAACACAATGTGTCCACGTGTGAACATGCATACACATACAAATATGGTATATATAAATGTGCGCGCGTACATGTACACACACAAACACAATGTGTCCATGTGTGAACACGCATACACATACAAATACGGTATATATAAATGTGTGCGCGTACATGTACACACACAAACACAGTGTGTCCACGTGTGAACATGCATACACATACAAATACGGTATATATAAATGTGTGCGCGTACATGTACACACACAAACACAATGTGTCCATGTGTGAACACGCATACACATACAAATACGGTATATATAAATGTGCGCGCGTACATGTACACACACAAACACAATGTGTCCATGTGTGAACATGCATACACATACAAATACGGTATATATAAATGTGCGCACGTACATGTACACACACAAACACAATGTGTCCACGTGTGAACATGCATACACATACAAATACGGTATATATAAATGTGCGCGCGTACATGTACACACACAAACACAATGTGTCCACGTGTGAACATGCATACACATACAAATATGGTATATATAAATGTGCGCACGTACATGTACACACACAAACACAATGTGTCCACGTGTGAACATGCATACACATACAAATACGGTATATATAAATGTGCGCACGTACATGTACACACACAAACACAATGTGTCCACGTGTGAACATGCATACACATACAAATATGGTATATATAAATGTGCGCGCGTACATGTACACACATAAACACAATGTGTCCAAGTGTGAACACGCATACACATACAAACATGGTATATATAAATGTGCGCACATACATGTACACACACAAACACAATGTGTCCACGTGTGAACATGCATATACATACAAACATGGGTGTATGTGAATGTGTATGCATACATGTATATATACATACAAACATACTACATGCGCATACAAACACAAACAGGTATGTGAGTATATAATTGTGTGTCTATATGTAGCCGCACATACCAACGTATCGCACACAGACACACATAAGCACAGGGGCAGACGCATTTTCTGTGATCCCGCCGACCAGGGCGCTGCCTCTGACTCAGTTGCCTTCTCTGAGAAATGAGCCGCGGGCTCGGGGCCCCCAAAGGTCCCCTCTGCCTTGAAGTCTCCCCATCCACACAGGCTTCTGGGAAACCATGAGGAGGGGCTGAGCCATTTTCCAACCATATAAAGCTCCAATTCTAAATTCTTTCCCAAGAATGAATCTCTTTGGAGAAAATACTGGATTCTCCTGTTCTCAAATTACCCATTGACTACGTTTAAAAACCTGGTCTTCGTCATTAATCACTGCACGCCTCTATTGCTCCTCTGGCTGATCTACGTTTTGCCAACTGTTTACATTTTCAGCAGGGGAACTTTTTAATAAGCAATTTCTAAGTTAGGGATCTGGCTGGGGAGGGGCAACAATGGGAGGGAGTGGTGCCCGGGAGGAGGGGGCAGTGCCCGGGAGGAAGGGGCGGTGCCAGGAAGGAGGGGCAGTGCCAGGGAGGAGGGAATGGTGCCTGGGAGGAGGGGGTGGTGCCCAGGAGGAGGGGGCAGTGCCAGGGAGGAGGGAATGGTGCCCGGGAGGAGGGGGTAGTGCCCAGGAGGAGGGGGCAGTGCCTGGGAGGAAGGGGTGGTGCCCAGGAGGAGGGGGCGGTGCCCGGGAGGAAGGGGCAGTGCCCGGGAGGAGGGGGCGGTGCCCGGGAGGAAGGGGTGGTGCTAGGGAGGAGGGAATGGTGCCCGGGAGGAGGGGGTGGTGCCCAGGAGGAGGGGGCGGTGCCCGGGAGGAGGGGGCGGGACCGTGCCGTCACCCACACACCCACGGGCAGTTTTGGAACACGGACTCAGAGCTGAATCCACCTGGGAGTTGCTCGTTTTCCGGCGGCCCGACTGGCCAGACTGGTTTTTCCCCTGAAGATCCCAGGCAGAGGAGCCAGCCACCCTAAGTCATGCTCTGTGAGGCCCTGACGATGTGCTCGCCGAGGGCTCCTGGGACTTCGTTGGTGGAGAAGTCCCTGAGAGGAGGTTCCCGGCCAGGGCGATGGCACTTACTCCCCAACTTACTGGGACATGCGGAGGGCAAATGACTGGATCAGGGCCACCCAGCCACGGGCTTGGCAAGGTCAAAGCCAACCCGAGCCTCCATTTCTGCTGCTTCTCTATTTTGTTTCTCTAAAGAAATTTTAAAAACCCTGAAAGTAAGCCTTGGACCTGGACCTGGACTTCCTGATCGGTATTTAATGCCTCTGGTTTCCCTGACCTGATTTAGAACATCTCCAGGGCACTTAGAGGGTGAGGACAGAAAGAACCAGGCACGTTAGGGGGCCCAGGGGGTTGAGCGCCTTCCTCGGCTGGAGAAGACCTACATGGGAAGGCCTTCGGCACAAAATCTCCCCTTTCCCTCTCCCCTCCTCCGGCAGTAGGAACAGCCACCCTCTCAGGCGCCCAGGAGGAAGCACTGACTCCCTGTCGAAGTCGGGAGGAGCTGGGAGAGCCTTAATCTCACGTTGGAACCCATCGGGGCCCTCCAGGCTGGCCTTCCCCCTCCAGACCCAGCAATCGTCTCGGGAAACACGTGGCCCTCCTGAACTCTCCACTTTACCAACAAGAAAAATGGTTCCTGAAGATGGAAAGCGGTTCGGTCAGGGTCACGTAGTCGGTGACAGAGTCGGGCTCTCCGATCCCAAATCCAGGCCTCTGTGGAGTCGGGACCAGTTTGAGACAGTCCAGTGCTAATTATCTTACTCGTTAGAGTGTGGAACTCTAGCCGGTAGCCTTTCAGTCATATAGTTCATATTACCATATATACTGAAAGCAGTAAAACTCTCACCTCCTAATCCTCCCCCATTTACCACTGACTGCTCCATTTTCTCTCCCCTAATTCACACTGACTTTCCTTCATTTGGCTGATACCAAACTTGCATTTTGTGGGGAGAGGTAGACAAATACAAGCCTAAAGATAAACAAATATATTATGGCTCTGCCCTCATTACCTGAGTGTATTAAGAAAAATTACTGAATTTCTCTGTCCTCGAGCCCTTCGTGTGTAAAATTAAGGGGTAGATTAGATGAGGTAAATTCTGGTAAGTGTTAAACCATTGCCTCACCCCCCAAAAAAACCCCAAAATGCATATATAACATACTTTTAAGTTTAACCATTATTATTCACATTTTCTCTCCGACTTTCATAAGCCCAGACAATCCACAAAATGCCAGTTCAGTCCCTGCTCTGTAGTGTTTACTGATCTCTGAGAAGTCAATGTTCCCACTGAAAATTTAGCAATGGCTCTGGAGAACCAGTTTGAGCTGGCTCTAACACACAGCAGGTCTAGACTCAAAGGTCCATTAGAGCTCCAACCTTTGATATTGAATTTCTTGGCAATGCTGGCAAGGGTGAGAGCCTTTACCTATAAAAGTACAACATGATTTATTTCCTGTTGTAAAGCAGGAACTCTTCCAAACCGAAGCAAGAATATGGGCAGGATGAGGGACCTCCTTCTGCAATGATTTCAGGGCCCGAGGAAGACACCCCCATCCCAGATTATCCCTCCCTCTGAGGACCAAAATTCCGCTCTCTGGGCCCTCATTAAACATGAATCCTTTTATAAAATGTGAACCACTTCTGAGGGGCAACAGCTTAACTCCCAAGTACAGCAGTATGAATACGTTGTCCTGGATATCTCCAGGACTCTAACTCTTGAAGCATCTCTTCTTCATCCTCAAGTCCTGATGAGCTCTAAGATTTTCTATTCTAAGGAGGAATCCTACAGGTGTGCCAGCTCAAAACATCCACAATGGAGGCTGTGCTCTTCCTGCCTAATTCTGCCGCCATTGCTCCCCAATCACCTCATTTCTCACTAGGATCACACTATCCAGGCCACCCTCCTCTCTGATAAATGTGGAACGTTTTATATATGTTCTCTCTCCCCCCCCCCCCCGTAGCTAATTGTCCATTCCACTTCCACAATATGTCCCTCCTCTGTCCCCTTCCCTCCATTTACAAAACATTCACCCCATTTAAATTCCACAGACTTTTCCCTTGGAGCAGGAATCCTTAATCTGGGATGCATGAACATGGGAGTGCTTTTAATTTTGATCACTGTATTCCAATATGATGGTTTCCTCTGAAGTATTTCATTTTCTGCATCTAAAATTTTATTCTGAGGGGATTCACAACACTTCCCAAGGAGCCCACTCCCCCAAAGGATAAGTGTCTCTGCCTTATGCCCTTGTAGGAGCTCCCAGGGAGCAGCAGTCAGGTTGTAGCTCCTGTTCCCTAGATGGGACTTGTCCATTCCTTTGGGTAAAGAACCTCCATGGCTCCCCATTGACTCCCGAGTAAAATTCCATTGCCTCGGGTTGACATTTCAAGCCCTTCACGAGCTGGCTCCGGCTTATCTTTCCAGGCTTAGTTTATGTTACAGCCCTTCATACCTCCTGGGTTTGGGCCAGATTGGTCGGGTTCCAGCCAAACTAGAACATTTCTCTCTCACCTCCGTGACTGTGGACAGACTGTCCTGCCAGTCTGGAACGCATTTCCTACTCCTTCAAACTGGCTCGGGGCTGCCTTAGGTGCTCTCCTAAGTATTCTAGATCACAGCAATGGGCGACTCCTCTACTTATCTGTTATTTACTCATCTATTACATGCTGTGTCCCCACCCTCCCCTCTCCCCCCAAAGAGAAATTCCTAGAAAACAGGAAACAGTTTCCCAAAAATCATAATGAGAACCGTGCACACAGTTGGTGCTTAGTAGATGTTTACTGAGTTGAATCGACTTCTGATTCTCTGAGAGAAGCAATAGACAGCCGAGGGGCTGGGGACAGGATCTGGGTGTTGAAGAGAGAATGAAGCAAAGACCTGCTCATTTACTGCCCAGCCAGCCCCAGACTAGGGTGTTGGAGTATTTTCCATTTTAGAAAACCATTCATCATTTAAGTAGGTGACACGACAGCAGCACAAATAAATGGCACCTTGGTCTCCAACAGCGCCTTAGTCAAAATTTAAAACTTGATCAAAGAGAGATGAAAAGCCCTTCTGTGAGATCAAACGGCCCGAGCCGGAATCAAAATGCACCAGACTTTCATTTGACCTCGGAAATTTCACAAAATGCCTCAGACTCCGCAGATGGATGGCTCTCTCCTTCCCAAAAGAAAAAGAATGGATCCTTTGTCCCTTTGTCCCTTTGTCCCTCCCCTCACATGCAGCCCTATCAAGTGCACTCATAGTCAGGGCCATTTGGTACAACCCTTACCCGAGCCACAACCCCTCTCCATCTTCTCTCAACTTCCACTTAAAGACTGGCTGGTGAGACAGGCCATTGCTTCGTTGGACAGCGCTCACTGTGGAGTCAGACTTGCTCATCCTGAGCTGTGAAATCCCAGAATTCCAAATCACGGCTCTGACTTTCAGGCACTCACCACGAGACTAAGTCATAGGTCTGCTAGGGAACCTGAAACCCCTGGACGATCGACATCACTTATAAAAGAACAATCCACCCCCAAATCTCAGGCTTTGGGAACTAGAATGTTCCTCAGCCACCATCTAATCCAAGCCCTTCATCTTATAATTCCTTAACTAAAGGGAAAAGAGGGAAGAAAGCTATGGAAAGCCACTCAGGGAGGAAGGAGAAAAGGCAATCTGTATATATTATTGTGGCTCCAAATTCAATGTTTTTCCCACTATAGCATTCAGCAGACAGAATTTATCTGGAGTATCTCTCCAGTATCTTCTACAATTGATTTCTTCCTTCCCAACAACTAATGATCTCTGTGGATTGGCCCATTACAGGGATCAACCATCCCTGAGAGTTCCTAATTCTCAGAGGATCCCTCTCCTCTTTCATCTGGGTTTATCTGCCCAGCTTTGTGGCCTTCTTGAAGTTGATAAACCAATCTGTGATGATAGGAGTATTTATGGACAATAGAAGAATTAGAGAATTTGGAATCTGAAAGACCTGAATTCAAATCCTCCTCAGATATTTACTAGTTGTAGAAAAGTCATTTGAGAGATCTCAAAACTCAATTTTCTGTTCAACTGCTTCACTTCAGTTCATCTGCAAAATGGAGATAATAACTCCCATCTCATAGTTTAGGGGTGAGGATTTGGCAGCATAACACGGGCACTGTATTAGACAACACTTAAAGTGATCCATTTTTAAGCACCCAGCTTGAAGTACATAACAGGAATTTACTGTTCAACTATTCCCCTACTTGGGCAGGGGAGAAGGAGAAAAAAAGGGAAGGAAGCAAAAGATTGATCCCACTCCAATCTTGAAGGGATTTCCAAGAATATACCACAATCCACACATCCCTACAAAATGGATGATGAAGGGGTTTGATTTTCATGTTTTGCATTATTCCTAAAATCTCAGTCAAATTCCAACCTGGAAGACTTAGCCTACTTTGTGTGGTGTGACAAAAGCTCTGAGATTTAAAATAATAATAATAATAATAGCTAGCAAATCATTCCCTCTTTCTCGCCTCCATTTCCTCACCTGTGGAATGGGGATAACAAGATTTGCACTATTTACTTCCTCATTGGAGTTAAACCCTATAAACGGTTTCTAGGATTGGGAGGCATACAGCAGGAGCTTCGTAAGCGTTTGCTGAATTGCAGCATTTGCACTGAAATAACGACCTCCCCTTCCAGCCTCTCCCTCAGCAGAGCCAGGCTTTTAGCCCAAAGCTGAGCAGTACCTGACTTGTAAAGGAAGGCGACCCTCCCTGGCTCTAAAAGGTGTTTAGGAAGCTGAGCAGAGATGAGGCAACCTCGCAACACTTGGTTTGCAGTGACAGTAAAAGCTTTGAATGCCCTTTCAGGATGAAAGCCATCCTATAAAGGGCAGTCCCCACTGGCAGCTCCCTCTGAAGGTGGGGCTAAACCAGAAAGAGCTGAGGTCTTTCATCCAAGGATCTTAAAGCACTTTACAGACTTAATCCAAGCTACCCTCCCTGAGGCAGGAAAAGCGACTTTTATTGTTCCCATTTTACAGGTGGAAAAACCAAGGCTGCCCAAAGCCAAAAAGTTAATGGGTAGGTGAGCAAAGACTCTAGCTCTTGCTAGTCTGTTCTAAATGCTGGGTGAGGTTCCAGGCTAAAGTGTGTCACTGAGCCAGCAGAAGCACAGGAACAGGACCCGTTTCAGGCAGAAATTGCCAAGCAGGTGAGGACAGCCTTCGTCCCTCACAGCGGCTCCTTCTGGGCCTTCTCCTTCTCCCAGCTCCCCTCCTGTCCCGGGTGCTCAGCGCGGTGTCCCCCAGCTTCCCAGGCCAGCCCAACCCCTTGGACCACTTCATTTGCTCGTTCTCACACTGAGGGCTCGAAGCGTTTCCCCCGGCGAGGAGAGCTGGAAAGGGGGAAAAGGCAAAGCTTCCTGCTGTGAGAAGGCTGTGAGAGCCAGAAGGGGCTGGAGAACATGGAGCAGGTGATCCTAGAACCAGAGAGAACCTCCGAAGCTGAGGGGAGAGAGCTCTGCAGAGGCATAACTGGCAACTTTTGCAGCTGGCCATCGCCCTCCTGTCCCCGGGGCCAGGCATCTGGTACCTCCAGGCACCTGGTACCGCCCAAGCACCTGGTACCACCCAAGCACCTGGTACTGCCCAGGCATCTGGTACCGCCCAAGCCCAGAGGGCTAGCAATCCAAAGGTTCCCTAATTCTGTGCTTAGATGGGGGTGCTCCAGGGGGGCAGGGTTTGGGGGCTCTGCTGGATCTCCCTGGACATCCTCACAGCCTGATGAAGGTGCAATGGCGGTTCCCCATAGAACAAAACAGGTTCTGGGCTTTACAGCCAATGCGTCAGGCTCAAAGGTCCGGCTGCTTCACTTGGTCTTTAGCTCTGTGCCACAGGAATCAAACCACTGCTCCCCAAAGACGGCCCTCCACAATGTCCCTCACGAGTAGCCTCTGCCAGAAGACCCCTATTGACGGAGAGCTCACTCTCTCCTAAGACTGGCTCTAGTGGGTAGTCTAATGGTTAGCTAGTTTTTTCCTTACCAAAAAAGGTTGTTGACTTTTAAAAATATCGACTGGTTGCTGCTAGTTTTAGCAGAAAAAGTCTGAACAGCCCTACACACTTAAGGCTAACTGCTACGTGCTCCCAAAATCTTGTCCGGCATAAAACCGTGCCCAGTTTCTGGAGCTAACCCTTCTGCAGCTGCTCGGATTCCCTTCCCCGTCCTGTCTGCTTTCCCTTCTTTGCAAACTTTCTCGCTGTTTAATCTCCTCTCTCAGACGGGCTGCCCACAGAGGACCCCAGTATTCCCACGAGGGGCTGACTAGGACTCCTAGTCTGGGACACTTGAAGCCCAGGAACTCGAGCAACTTTCTCTTTGGAAATACGCTAGTCCCTGAGGCTGAGCTTAAATCACAGGGTGATTATTTGTTATCTGGCCATGTCTCCCCCATCTTGTTCCCGGAGGCTGACTTTTTGAACCCACATGTAAAACTTTCCATTTGTTCCTCAGCCTTAGAGGGTAGAACACAGAGAACGCCAGAGTTAGAAGAGAAGGGATAAAGCTGGAGCAGAGCCAAAGTCAGAGCCTTTAATTCACCAAACACTTATTTAGCTCCGTCTGTGTAAGAGCTAGCAGGAGCCTTCATGAGCGTCTAGTCCAAGCCCTTGAGTTATACATGAGGGCACCGAATGCAGAGATAGTTCACTCGAGACAGCTCGGAGGCCATGTAAGCCCGGCCCCTGCATCCTCCAGCTAAGGAAAGTGAGTGCCCCAGAGATTAAACAACTCGATCAAGTTCGGAGCATGGAAGCTAAGACTGGCGTCCAGGCTCTCGGAGATGACATTTCCACTTCACGCTACACAGACCGAGTGGATGTTCGCGGAAGGCTCTGGACGTTCTGAGCAGACTCTACACATCAGGGACTGGCGGAAAGTGTACAATTAAGACTAGAAGAACCAGGTCTGCGATATGGCTCTGCCATTGGCTACACACAAACCACCTCAACTCTCCAAATCTCAGGGGTTTTTATCTGTAAAAAGGGGGTTAATAAGCCCCTGAATAAGGTTGTTGCAGAGGAAACATTTCCCGATCATCCCATCGGATCTCACGATGACGCTCTGGAGAGAGCGTCCTCTCCATTTTCCCCAGACTGAGGTGCAGAACGGAGAGGAGCTCGACCCGAGACAGGACCAAGTCTCGGAGCTCGCCCGGAGACAGTCAGGACCAAGTCTCGGAGCTCGCCCGGAGGCAGTCGGCGACCAAGTCTCTCCGAGGCAGATTTCCAATCCGCGTCATTCCTAAATCCGGATTCACCTCTCCTTCCACTACAGCGTGCATTCCTCCCAGAGGAAGCTTATAATTAGCGATAATATAGAAAGCTGCTTCTTTTTTTCCCCTCTGATATTGAATTAGTGTTCTTGGCTAAATATATCTTGTCTTTGTAGCCCGAGAAGCAGATAAATGGTATATTTAGACTGATGATTCAGCAGTAAGGAAATATTCCATTGGAATGAAAATGAGTTTGGTTGCGAGGACTCTTCAATAAGGTTCCTCTGACAAACGACTTGAAGTTCCAAACTTCTGAATTGTGTTATAGTCAGAGCTATTGATTTGACCTCGGGCAGGTTACTTAATTGCTCTGCCTCTTAATGTCCTGAACCATCCAATGAGGGTGACACTTTGCTGGGTGCTATTAGGTTGGGGACGGAGAAGAAGCCGGTAATTAGCTGGAAATGCTAGTCTCTGACCCGACCATTCAAAATAATTGAATGAAATGGGTATTCTTGTACCCTAGCCAGTTGAGAGAGCTGGAGATAGCATCTGAACAATGAGAAGGTGAAGATTTATGGTTCTTCTGAGCGCTGACAGAGTCAGAGTTCAGCAGAGCTTGGGCAGTTGGGGAATCCTAATGGATGAGGTAACTCCTCACTTAGGCCCGACTTGAACTAAGCAACCAGTAAGCTCTTCTGCTGCATGTTTCCAGATGGAGGGAGACATTCTCCTTCTGATAGTCTCTCAGAAGACTAAGTCACAATGCGGGGACACAATGTCATTTAAGTGCTAGCTTTTAATCAAAGTCACTGGGCAAAGGAGACAAAAGTGGGCCAATGCAGCAGACAAAGCACTTCCCTCAGGCCAGCTTGGAAAAGCTGAACACCCTGAGCAGAAAAATAATGGTTCATTAATCCTTAATTCCACACCATTCAGTTCACTAAAGCAAATGATTATTAAGCATTTCTTGTTCCAGGCACTGGAGCATATATGAAGTTTACATAAGATAGCACAAGACCAGCCCCTGAGTTCAAGAAGCTCACAGCCTCTAAGATTAGACACATGTAAGAGTACAGCAAAACTCCCAAACCAGAGTGTTCAATCCCTCTGTACTCAAGATCATCATCTTCGAGTGTTGGAGTGGTCAAAAACGTCAGCACTCAGCACTTAACCCAGCCATAAACTTCTCTCTTTTGTTTTTTTTTTTTTTATTTTGCTTTTGGATCCAGCCTCCACATGCCTGGCAAAGATCTGATTAGGTACTGGCTCTGTTAAAGAAGCTCCAGGGACTTCCTTCTATCTCTGGGATAAAATCAGTACTCTTCTGCTTAATATTTAAAGCCCCTTACATTATGACTCCAGCCTATCCTTCCAACTTTATTTTAAATTAGTTTTCTTTACTCACCTTATGGCCAAAGCAAATGGATCTGCCAACTACTGCTCACACACAATATTACATCTTGCACCTATATGCCCTCGTCCAGGTCTATAATATCCTCCTTCTTCATCTCTACCTCTGAGAATCCCTTAATTCCTTCAAATCCCGGCTCAAGTACAGCTGTACAGGAAGCCTTTCCGCATCACCTCCGGGACAACTGGACTATAGTGGAAAATCCAATTCAATTGAATTCAATCAAAGGCATTAAAACATGAACAAAACAAGGTGATGTGTATATTGTACAGTAGGAGGAGATCAGAATCGTAAAATAATTCTTTGAAAAAAATACTTACTCGTATGTCATAGACCTTATGGAAGCATCCAAGGGATGAAAGAAAAGGGAAGGGTAAATCAGGGAAGGCTTCATGAAAACAGCCAGGAGGATGGATCCTCCAAGTAGAATGAGCAGAAGAAACAAGTTCAGATTGTGTTTGGTGGACAAAGAGTTAAGTCTAATTGGTCAAGACATAATATAGAGGGATACAATGAAGCCAGAATATTAGGGTTACACCCAAGGATAGAGAGTCCTGAATGCTCAACAAAGGAGAAGCTGAAGATTTTTCAGCAGAGGAATGACATGATGAGGGTCATGTATAAGGAAGGTCAATGGGCAATGGTCTGAAGGAAGGAAGAGTAGGAGGAGGAAGAATTGGGAGGCCATTGAAATAGTCCAGGTAGACTTAGTGAAGAGACCTGGACTGGGTAGATAACCATGTAAATAGAGAACAAGGCATTGATGCAAAGAGTTAATGTTAAGATTGACCACCCTCATTTGGTTTCCATGGATACATACCTTTCTGTTTTCCTTACATTTCTGTTTATTTTCATTAAAAATTAACAGGTGTGGTGCCTTATGGATTTCATGTAGACTACTGTATTAAATTTGAACACAGATGCTTGCTTAGGAAGCTCTCCAACATTCTCAGGGCAGAGAAGGAATTGCCCTGCATTAATACAGGGACGTTTCCTCACCTGAGATTTTATTATTTGGGTGAAATTATGGGTTCGGTCCCCATCTCAGTCCCTGTGCTAATTTAGAGAAGCTACCTTAATAAATCCTAATTGTTTTTTAGCTTATTTTATTAAGGGAGAAACATAAGAATTTGGCTGTGTGAAAGAACTATGGGAAATGAGTGTGCACCACAACATAGCATTTCCACTCCTCTTTTTGTCTGCTTGCATTTTTGTTTTCCTTCTCAAGTTATTTTTACCTTATTTCTAAATCAGATTTTTCTTGTGCAGCAAGATGACTGTATAAATATGTATGCATATATTGTATTTAACATATACTTTAACATATTTAACATGTATGGGACTACCTATCTAGGGGAGGGAGTAGGGGGAAGAAGGGGAAAAATTGGAACAGAAGGTTTTGCAAGAGTCAGTGCTGAAAAATTGCCCATGCATATGTCTTGTAAATAAAAAGCTAAAAATAAATAAATACAATAACAAATTAAAAAAAAGAATTTGGCTGTGTTGACTTGGGAAAATACTGTCTCTCATCAGAAGCCATGGGCTGATTCCTTGCTTTTGCCCCTTCCCTGTGTATCTTTTTTAAAATTTTTATTATTTTTATTTTTTTGTTTTTCTTTTTTTTCCCCCTGTATGTCCTTGACTAGTTGTTTAACTTCTCTGAAACTCACTTTTCTGATCTGTAAAATCAAGATAAGGATACCCAACCTGGCTCATACAGTAGTTGTGAAGATCAGATAAAATGATGGATAGAAAACCCTCAGGAAACCAAAAAGCCCGATAAATATGTCAATTAATGTCACCAAGGACAAAGATGTAAATCTGCTAAATTTCCTTAAATAGAAGACTGTGAAAGATCAATCATTGGGTTGTGATTATGAAGGTCCCTAACTTATGCAGAACTCAATAACAAAGAAGACCCAGGTCCAGCCTTCTTGGACTTTACAGTCTCATAGGAGTTGCACAATAATATGTACAATTAAGTTACAGATATTCAGTGATGATAGTCAACTAACAATTACCGAGTCTGGGATCAGGCTCAGTGCTAGGGGCTGGATATACCAAAAAAAAAAAAAAGAGCAAACAAACAAATAAATAGTTCCTGCCCTCGAGCAGCTCACAGCCTAATGGGGGAGATAACTATCTGGGTCCAAACAGATGGATGTGGACAGGATCTCAGGGGGAAGTACCAAGGACAGGGGGGACTGGGAAAGGCTTCATGAAGAATGCAATAGATTAAAAAACAAAGTGTTTTAGAATCTCAGCTTTGAACCAGACCTCCAAAGTCAGCGAGGGCTCCCTGTACTTGAAGAATATGCTCTCAAGGAGTCCTCCATTCTTGTTTGAAGACAAAGAGAGTGGTCACAAGGCTGCTGGGAGTTGACTCCAGATCCTCAAAGTATGAACTTATTCATTCTAACAAGAAGACAAAACTATAAAAGGTCTAGTTTTGATTTTTTTTTTTTTTTTTTTTTTACAGATTCCATTTGAAAAGCAATGTGGGACATAGGATCAAAAATACTGACTTTGGAGCTGAAAGAGCTGAGTTTGGATCACATGTAGCTCCACTAATTGTTCTCTCTACCACATTGAGTATGTGGGACGTCAGTTTCCCCTTTTGGAAAACGGAGGAGGGGGACCAAAAGACCTCTAAGGTCTCTCCTAGCTCTAGATCCTATGATAATCCAGTCTTTTCTTAGAAGCAGCACAGCTTGTCTTTGGAATCCTCAGTTCCAATAACGAAAGGCAAAAATAACAAGGATAATCAATCTCATCCTCTCTCCCACAGATCTGAATATTCATTTAAGCAGCACTCCGCTTTTAGAAATGTCCATGATTCCTTCAGCTCGAAGTCCAATAGCACAATGCCAGGCTGGCAGTCTTTCTGGGAAAACTCTCCTTCGTCTGCCCAATTTGGTTGATCCGGACGATGGGATTTTTTCTTCCTCGCGATCCCTTTGAGTGTGGCCAAGCTTCCCCATCACTCCAAAACTTTCCTGTCTCTGCAGCTTTAATCAGGACACAAATGTTAATGGCTCTAACCATCACCCTTCTCTCCATTCGTGACCAGCTATGGCCTTCTTAATCCCCGCTGGTTCCTCGTGGGGTATTGCTTGTATTTCTTCCCTAGAGACAGTGAGCTTGGGAGTGGGTTCTCTACATGACCAGCACGGTGCTCCCTCCACAAGCAGTCCTTGGAATGAGAGGTTTGTGGGCTCTTACCGGAGCGAGCCGGACGTTGGTCCAACCGAGTCTGAAGTCCCGGACCTGAGCGGGGCCAGTCCCTCTTCAAGTTCAGGATTTCAGGTGGATGAACGTGGCCGAAAAGGGCCCGGATTTCAAAGAACTCTGAGGAGGCCCAGTAGTTAAAGTGTCCCTCAAGAGAATCAAAGATGACGCTGGAAAAGTTCAGGGAACAATTTGGGTTTTATCACAAGAAACATGTGATGAGCCCCGGAGTCCTGCCAAGGGCAGACAATGTGCCCTTTAACCCCCCTCAAGCTGGGGAGAGAGGACGGGGCCACATAAGCAGCCCAGGGGAAAGTGGGGGGCTGTGATCACATCCAGCCTACAGCCCAAAGCCCGGAGCAGCTTCGTGCGCATGGGACATTCTGCCAGGCAGGGTCAGCAGCCCTGGGAAATGGCTCCCAGTGGTACCGCCCAGACCCAGACAGATCAGGCTTCCACCGGGGCCTGGCGCTCAGCACTGCCGGCCCGGCCAGCGACTGCCAGAGAACTTCAATCAGTTGATGTTCCTCCGGATTTATTCTAAATGTGCACATTTAGCTGTCGCTCTCCCTGAACGGATAACTGCTGGAGGGTGGGATCCCAGCTGCTTTCAGCTTTATTCCTTAACACCTAGAA
This sequence comes from Antechinus flavipes, assembly GCF_016432865.1. Classification (NCBI taxonomy): domain Eukaryota; kingdom Metazoa; phylum Chordata; class Mammalia; order Dasyuromorphia; family Dasyuridae; genus Antechinus; species Antechinus flavipes. The sequence continues at coordinate 6,768,514 of NC_067403.1, forward strand.
CCAGGGGTAGGAGCCTGCTAACTATTTGTTGCAAAGTTTTAGGTCTCTTTGTTCTCATCTGATAAAGGGCAGAGTTGTTCTAGAAGGTCTTTAATTAATCGGATAATCTGTGATAATCAATCAGCAAGCGTTAATTAAGTGCCTATCATGTGCCAAGTATTCTAACAGGCCCTGAAGAAAAGACCAGCAAAATGAAGCAATCTCTGCTGTCTAGGAGTTGATCATGTGTGGAGAAGATAGCGTGTGGATACATGCAGACACAGAAAATCAAAAGGGAACCCTATAGTATTTCTAGTCAAATTAGGGAGGAAGGGCGCGCGGGAGCGGAAGTCGGGGGGACTGGGGAGAGGGATTGAACCACCCGACGGCATGCGGCTTTTCCTGGAGCGGAGCTCAGCGCGTCTGGGGGAGGGAGCCGGCCGAGGGGAAGGCGCAGAGGCCGAATGGGGGCCCCTCGTGCGGCGCGGAGGAGGCTGGGCTGGCTGGCCCGCGGAGCAGGAGATGGGGGTGATGGTTCAGGCGGGCAGATGGGTCCAGCGGAGCTGGGAAGGATTCCCGCAGCCAGAGAGTTGGTATTTTATCCCAGAGGAAGCAAAGAAGTATGTTGCGGGGGGGAAGGGGGAGGGACTGTCCTTCACTTAAGGAAAAGCGCTGGCAGTAGTGGAGAGGGGGGGTTGGAGAGGGCGGAGACTGGAGGTCAGGAGCCCCGCCGGGAGGTCGGTGCCCTGGCCCTCCAGGTTTGCGTCTCAGGTCTACACGGGATCCGCATTTGCTGCCCTTCTTGGCTTCCTCTGTAATTTCATCTTAATTTCCCACACGTCAGCACCCTCATTATAAGATAACGATCCTGGGTCTGACTCCCCAGAGCTCCGGGGTCACCCCCACCCTCTCCGAGGATCGCCCGGATCTTGGATCGAAGCCAGAAAGGTCCCAGGAGGACTTCGTGTGCAGACTCTAGGTTCTCTAGGCCCAAAGAAATGTAATGACTGGTGCACAACACACACACACACACACACACACACTCACACTCACACACTCACAGTCACACACACACACACTCAAACACACACTCACATACCACAAACACACTCACACACACACTCACATACCACAAACACACATTCACATACCACAAACACACACTCACATACGGACTGCAGGGAGCCCAGAGCAGTGGCAGGACTGGCCCAATCCTCCCACTGAACGTGAAGAGGAGGAAGAGGGAATTAAGCGGCCAGCCCCCAAAGAGCGGTGACAGACGCGGGGAGAAGGGGCGCTGGGAGACGCCTGGGAGAGCCCGGGGCTGCCCTGTCCGCTAACGCCTCCCCTGAACGAAGGGGGCTCGGTGTGGACGCGTCTGTGGAGCGCTGCCTCGCCCAGCTTCACGAAGGACGGGGAGGCGGGGAGCCGCCCCCTCCCAGAACCGGGAAACGGCACCGCCCGGTAAGCGGCGGTCAGCCCCGGAGACAGACACCCCGACGGGGTTTCCGGCGCGCCCCAGTTTCGGTCCTGATTTTCTCCCCGTTTCCTTTCAGCTCTCCGAGATCCTGAAGCCTCGGGAGCCAAGCCCTCTGACTCCGGGGTCTCCCCCGTATTGCTCCACCCCCCAGCATTATGTCTCTCCGCTTCCCCACCCGCCTGCCCTCCTCACGGCGGACTTCCGCAGTCCTTCAAGGCCCAGGAGCCCCCTGCGCCGCGCAGTCCTCCCTGAGGCCTCCGGCCCTTCTCAGATGCTCCCAGCACCGCCCTGCTGAGGTCTCTCCCAGCCCCCGGCCTCCTGCCGTCCCATCTGCGGGCTCCCGTCCCCCCGGCTGCGCTGTCAGCCTCTGGATCCCCAGGGCCGGTGTGGCCCACGCAGACCCTCGAGGAACAGTCACGGCTAGCTGGCAGGGCTGGCCGCGGGGCCCTGAGCCCGGCTTTAGCTGCCCCGCTTCCCTTCGGGCCGCCCTGGCGGGTCAAAGCCCCGGGTGCCCAGGCTAGGAGACAGGAGGAAGGCCGGAGGAGGCTCCCTCTACTCGCCCAATCAATGCAAAATGCTTTCTTCCTCCTAATTGCCTCCCCTCCCCCTCCCCTCCTGCTGAATATCCTTGATCCCATTTTTTAAAATCCTGTTCTTTCGGAGGTGCCCCCCCCCCACCATCTGTTGCCACAATCCCGTGTGTCTGGGGGAGGGCCAGCTGGCACGCGCAGAAGGGGCCGAGCGCCCGGGTCCCCTGACGTGGCGGCTCCGGGGAGGAGAGGCGGCCTCAGAGGGCCCGCCTCTGCCCAGCTGCAAAACCCATCTTCCGATCGGAACGGGCGGCCAACGTGATCGATCCGCAGCCACTGCGTGCTCGCCCTCCCCCATCCCTCCCACCCCGGCCACTACATCCTCACCCTCCCCCCGACGCACCCCTGGACCGCCACGACGTCCTCGCCCTCCCCCGACCCGGGCCACTACATCCTCGCCCTCCCCCCGACGCACCCCTGGACCGCCACGACGTCCTCGCCCTCCCCCCCTCCGGGCCACTTCGTCCTCGCCCTCCCCCGACCCGGGCCACTACGTCCTCGCCCTCCCCCCGACGCACCCCTGGACCACCACGACGTCTTCGTCCTCCCCCCACCCCCCGCCCCGGGCCACGACGTCCTCGCCCTCCCCCCACCTGTCTGGTGCCGTCAGGCGGAACAATGAGGGAGGCCGAGTCCCGTCACAAAGGCGGCAGCTGCGCTCCGGCCGGGGAGGCCGTGCGGGAGGGGCCCGGCCTGGCCTCCGGGCCTCGCTAATTTATTTATAGATGCGCTACCTCTTTCTGGGCCCATTGAATGGAAATGCCCGAAATGCATGGAAATGGAGATCACGCCCAGCCTCCCAAAGATGAATGTATCTGCTCAGTACAGATGTCTGCCCTCCCCCCCCCCCCCCCCCCCCCCCCCGGTCTCGGACACCAGTGAAATAACGGGAAGGGTAAATGGGTCTCTCCGGAAGCGCTCGGCGGCCTTTGCTCCTGGGCCCGTCAGCGTCCCAGGCTCCGGACTCAGTGACGGATGAGCGCCACCGACCCGGCGCATGGCACTGCCCCTCATGGGGGCCGGGGATGGCACGGCAGGCGCCCGGGACGGAGAACGGGAGCAAAAACAGCAGGCCCTCCATCCGGAGCCTTGTGGTCTGCAAAGCGGTCTGCGAGTCACACCCCGACCCGAGGGTTCCAGAGCAGCCGGGTTCTCACCCGGACCCCGACCCGAGGGTTCCAGAGCAGCCGGTTCTCACCCCGGGGTCCGGGCCTGGGAGCCCAGAGCAGCCCGTTCTCACCCCGGACCCCGGGCCTGGGAGCCCAGAGCAGCCCGGTGGGAACTCTGGCTCGGGGAAATCTCTTGATCTCCCCCAACCCCCGTTTTTCTGTTCATTAAATGGGGTCACGGTACCTCTACTACTTACAGAGTGGTTGGAAGGGAAAGGCCTTGGTCAATCTCTGGACTCCACCCTTGGGGGACTTGTTAGCCCTGATCCTTTCTCTGGGGCCATTTGGGGGAGCACAAACAAGAGGGAGAACCTCCAATCGATGAGTTACAGCAATAATTATTTTAGCCTCCCGTCTCCAGAGATCTCCGGGGCTTCCTCTCTCATCCCCTCCCTCCATGCGGCATCTGTGGAAAGCCGACAATTCCCTCCTAACGAGGTGATGGGTCAAATTTCCCAGCAAAATCTGATTTGAAGGCTTCTGCTGGGCCCTTCCCAGGTGCCGCTGATGCGCAGGGATCCCCAGGCTGCTGTCTGATTTGCCGGGCCAAAGGCCCCAGAAATAATCCAATCAGACTGAGCCCCAAGACGATGGAAAGCCCTTGGTTCTCTTGGGATAACGCCAGTTATTAGACTATCCCACCGTATCTCCTGCGGTCAGTCAGTCAAGAAGCATCTATTAAGCACTTACTATGCGCCACACAGTGTTCCAGATACCGGAGAAACTAAAAAAGGGGGGGAGGAAACCAGTTTCTCCTCCCAAGAAGCAAACATTGTACTGGTGGAGCCCGTGTGTAAATACCAGGTGCATGTAAGTCTGTGTCATCCAATAACCTCATTATTTACGGATGAATAAAAGGTCCAGGGAAGGGACTTTTTTTCAAAATCAGAGGGTACCGGATCATCCACCTGGAGCTAAAAGGAGCTTTAGAAGTCTGAAAATAATGCCTTCTTTTTATTATAAATGGGGAAACGGAGGCCAAAAAGCCCAAGATCATTCCTGAGGGTGGGAAGTGACAGAAACAGGCTCTTCAGGAGCTAGAATAACATCCAAAGTGAGATCTGAATCCAGACGGGGGCTCTTCCAGGACACCGTGCTTCTCTTTATCATCTAGAGACATCATGGTGCTGATCTTTGCCGTCAAAAATCCCTCCTCTGGCCTCCTACCCACTGTGCAAATCGTTTAACTTCTCTGCCTCAGTTTTCCTCAGGGCCGCACTGGGGGACCTAGAAGGGCCCCTCTGGCTGGACCTTTTTCTTTTATTTGACCAAGGAGAGAACCGAGGTCACAATGTCCATGTAGGATTGAAGCCTAGATTCTCCAAATCCAGGTTCACTTAATACCTTACTCCGTGATGGAAAGATCTCCCCTTCACCCCCTTCTGTACTTATCCTGGGTCCTGGGACAGTACTCTGCATACAGCAGAGCCTTAATAATGCTTTTTAAATGTGGGGTGAATCATCCAAAGGGTAGCTAACCAATTATATTAGTGCAAATTTAGCACTTTATCAGTTTCAAAGTACTCTTCTCCTAATAGCCCTAAGTGGGGGTAGCACAGATATAATTAACACCATTTTACAAATGAGTAAACTGAGCTCAGCGAGACTGAGTCATTTTCCCAAGTGAGCCAGTTAGGCCTGGAACCTGAGTCTTCCCTTCCCCACGAACATAGACAGCCTCCCTCGTGACCCTCGGCAACCTTTATTTTTAACAAAGTAGGTTTTTTTCTTTTTTCCCTTTTTTCAAATTTCCAATTTTTATTTTTATTTATATATTTGTTTATTTTAGTTTCCTTTGTTTTGAGCAGGCTCTCTTTATGACTCAAACGTTGTAGAGATTCTGATGAAAACATGGACAGACTAAAAGGAAAATAAGTTTTTTTAAGAAGGATTTGGGGGGGAATTTGTGAGTAACCTAAAAATTGAGTTGGGATGGACACAGTCACCGTAGTTGTCGCTCTGGGAAAATAAACAAATATTACCTTCAGGTTGACCATTTCTCAAGTTAATCTACTTGGATTCTGGAGCTAGAATGACCACAAGAAAGGACAGTGTCTTCTGCCGTCCTCCTGAAATAAGTTAGCCGCAGCCTCCCACGAGCCTGGTCTCCTGCCCCAACCCCCTCGTTTGAGGTCCAGAGGGAGGAAACGGCTTGTCCGAGGGCAGACGCTGAGAGACCCCAGAACTGAGTTTGGGAACGCGGCCTCCACCTATCCCAGGTCTCCCCCGTCTCTTTCGGGAGCCATAGGAATAATCACGTGACCGTGACAGGCAGCTGGCCCCCTGCCCTATTATCTGAGCCAGCCTCCAGCCTGGTTCATTACAGCCAATGATCACTAGAGACAGAATAAGGCTGTCACCTGCCCCAGCCTGACAGGACTCGGCCATCTGTACCCCATGGTCCGAGGTGTAGAGGTCACCGAGAGGGGTCCGAATGGGAGGTACGCGTCTGCTTACTGGCCTGACAGATGACTGGGTCATTAAGGGGGTAGGGATGGACTCAAAGCCAAAGCCACTCCCTTGGGAAAAGCAGTCCAAGAAGCCATGAAAGTGTGCGGCGGGGCTAGTCAGAGCCGCGCTCTGGGGCTGGAGTAACAGCAGAGCAGCCCCGCGCTTGTCCGGTCCTGTCTCCGTCGTTTACTGGCTCCTGACCCGGGAGAAGCGTTTGACTGTCTAGGAGCCTTCGCTGCCTCCCATAAAATTACGGGTTTCGTTGGACCACATCCCCTGCCCGGCGATGCCTCTGATCCCGGGACGGGCAGAGGTTCATTAGGGGCCACATTTATGTGGGACTTTGATGTTTACAGCATGCTTTCCTCACAACATCCCTATGAATGATGTAGATAAGTAGTAGAGAGTAGTAGTATTCCCATTTTACAGATGGGAAAGTAAAGCTCAGATGGCAGTGTCATGTGGGACTCAAACAACTTCTCTGATCCTGTTTATTTCTGCTTGACAAAAAGATATAATATGTGTCTTAATAGACATCCATATTCCAAGGCCACAATAATGATAATTAATAATGATACTATATTATTATAGAATTATATCCTGTTGCCAAGTGATTGAGAAGGGATTTCCAGTGTGTTTTCAACTCAGGTCCTCATACTTCAGGGCTGGTACTCTAACCACTGGACCACCTAACTGCCCCCTTGTTTTCAATTTTAATGATTATTGTGTAGTTTTTGCTTCCTTTTCAATCACTTGTCTAGGGTACCTTTAGGAACAGAAAATACAGATGCAGGATTGACGGTCTCATTTTATTTTGGGGAGTCTCCGTGGCCAGGTGTCAGCTGTAGAGATATATCAGGTCACCTAATACTGAGGACTTCATATAGTTACTCTCTGTCTTCCCCCCTGGCTTGAGAAGACATGGCGAGGGGAAGAAATGTGAGGGATGAACCAGGAAAGGTGGAGAGGGTCCAAGTTGTGCCTTTAGTTAGCAGAGAAAGAGCTTGAGTTGGTGCTAAATTAACCAAAAGCTCAAGGGCTGGCAGGTCAGATAAAGCACACTCCAAGTGCTGAGAGTCAATGGCTTTGTGATCTCACCGATAGGGCTTCCTGCCTCCTCTGGATGGGGTGGCAACCAATACAACCAATGGGCTGGCTCTGTCTAAAAAGCTGCCCCCCAAAAAAGTTTAAAACTGCCCCCCAAAAAAAGTTTAAAAGAAAAAATAAAAAGCTGTCCCCCCAAAAAAGCTTTAAAAAATAAAAAAACTGCCCCCCAAAAAAGTTTAAAAGAAAAAATAAAAAGCTGCCCCCCAAAAAAGTTAAAAATAAAAAGCTGCCCCCAAAAAAAGTTAAAAATAAAAAGCTGTCCCAAAAAAGTTTAAAAGAAAAAATTAAAAGCTGCCCCCCAAAAAGTAAAAAAGTAAAGAGCTGCCCCCCAAAAAAAAGTTTAAAAGAAAAAAGCTGGCCCAGAAAAAGCGTTCAGAATGGGAGCTGGGGAGATTTAAGAACCCATCATTTGGTTGTAATGCGTGTGGGAAGGTCTTGCTCTAGAGAGCAAACTTTCCTCTACACTAGAGATTTCAGGCTCGGGCGGCTGAATCCTGGGCCTGGAGTCAGGAAGGTCTTAATTTAAACCTTGCCCCCAGTAGCTGCGTGACCCTGGGCCATCACCCTGAATGGCTCAGTTCCCTCATCTCCAAACCTTGGTCACGGGGCCCTGACCTTCCCGGCTTGTTGTGGGGATGAAACGAGAGACTCTTCATAAAGCCCTTTGTGAGGCTGAGAGCAGACCATAAACGCTGGCCGTGATGATTGCCAACGTGGAAAAGCCCTTGGATCCTTACTGGGAGTGATGGGTGGAGGCTCCGAAGCCATGATCTAGGAGGCCTTCCCAATAATTAGAGCTTGGCAGGGAGGGGGTCCCCTCTGGGGGGAGCAGAGGCCATTTATCAGGCGTGTGGAGGAGGGAGGCTTTGTTCAGGGACCAGTTGGACCGGATCGCCTCCTCCCAGATGATCCCTCGAGGAAACTGAGGAACACAGAGACTGGGACTTTCCAAAGGCAGCGACAGCAGGAGGCGGATCCCAGCTCCCCTCTCCTGACTCGGCTTTTTGTCGGCAGCATCCTAGATCTGGGCTCTTCTCCGGGTTCATAGTTTTCTTTTTCACTTAAGCTTCACCTTCGTTCTCTTCCTCTTTTGTTCCTCTTTCCATCAATGCTCTTATTAGATGAAAACTCCCCAAAAAGGGACAAGAGAAATAGCAGGATTTAAAGGGGGGCTGGAGGGAAGGGGACAGAGAAGGGAGAGAATTAAAAAACCCATTAATGACACCGAGAGACGTTTAGTGAGCACCAAGCAGCTGAGAAGTTTTTCCGTTTCCTGTTGTTCCGCTAACATTTTGCAGAACGCCCGAGAGGAGCTCGCAGAGCCGGTTCCGAGGCGAGCCAATTAGTCTGAGACGTTGGTTCGGAAATGAAAGGCTTTCCGAGCGGCGAGCAGTCCCTGATGTGGCCATCTCCACGAATTCATTTGGAGCCTTCAGAAATCCCCGCTTTCCTCTGTTTTAGCTCTGAATGTTACACTGAGAGGGTTTATTTCCCAGGGGACATCAGGCAAGAAAAGCAAAGTGGAGAGGATTCACATCAGGGAATAAGCATGTGGGAAGCACTTACTTTGGGCCGGAGAATTCGCCGGCACAAAGACCAGGTAAGGGGGTTTGGGTCTGGGGTATCCTGTGGGTGAGGGGGCTTTCCCGGTGATCAGCGCCCCTTTTTTCCATCAGTCGGGCCGGATTAATTCATACTATTCTGAGGAACGAAGCCATGGGGGCGGGGCCCTGGCTAGGCCTTAGGGTCCTGGGCTGGCTGCATGCAGTGAGTGGGGGGAGTTTGCACCCACTCGGTGCCCAGGGCAGAGTCCCCGGGCTCAGTGTGCCAGCGGGGCGATGTCTCCGGAACTCTAGGGATGGGCCAGTGCTGTGACGGGCAGGAAGGAGGCGGGTGGGGCAGGGGATGGTCAAGGTCCCGCATCCCCCCATGTAAGGGGTCCCCCCCAACACACCACATCCCCGAGGAAGAAAGCGGCGCTGATCCGTGGGGCACAAGACTGCAGGAGCCCCGAGGTCTGAGGCCGCTTGGAAAAGCCACAGATGTGGCGCGTGGCCTGGGCCAATCCAGGTGCCTTCCCGGAGGGAGGGGGGTGCCGGTGACCCGTGGGCACTGGCGGCGAGGAAGGCTGGAAACCGCAGGAGAGACCCGGCCTTGGCCGTCCCCAGTGATCCGGCCGTCTCCGTCCTTCCCAAAGAGTCTCGCCCACAGACTCCAGCCAGGGGTCTCAAGGGCAGGGCCCAGACTGGATCCAGACATGACCGTGTCCAGGGACAGGTCCCTAGTACAGGCCCAGAGTCTTCGGCACCTGCGTTTGTCAGGGCCTCGGAGCCGGGCGAGTCCTCACGGCGGGGCTTGGCTGATTATCTGCTGGTGGCCGGACTTAGGAAAGGGCTGGAGGAGACAACCGTGCAGACCAGGCTTAAAAGTAACAGCCGCCCTCCCAGCTCTGTGCTAAACCCTTCCCGGGCACCGGGGGCACCCGGAGCTTCTCCCCTGATGCACTCTGAACTGGTATAAGGCGATCCCGCCAGGGCTGCCTGCCTCTGCCCCCTGGCCATCCAGCCCTTCCCAGCCTGACCATCCCAGCCGGGGGCTGAGGTCACACAATCAAGCAGTCATCGAGCGGCCATCAAGGCCTCCCTTGGGCCAGGTCCTGGGCTGGGGGCTCGGGGAAAATCACAGATGGCGAGACCCTCCCACTCCCAACTTATATTCTAACAGGGAAGGACGGACGTAAACATGTATAGGATAAATATAAGGATAAGGAATACAAATAAGCCCAAAGCAGTGAGAGAGGGAAGGATCTCACAGCAGGAGAAGGAGGAGGAAAACAAGAAAGCACCTGCTATGTGCCAGGCCCTGGGCTAAGTACTTTACAGATATGGTCTCCCTGGACCCCTAGGAGTTAGCTGCTATGCTGTCCCCATTTTGCTGCTAAGGAAGACAGGGCAAGGAAGTATCTGGGGTCGCTCCCAGTGGGGTCTTCCTGGCCCAAGAGCCAGAGCTCTCATCCCGGCCCCAGCTCAGGAGCTGGGAGTCACTCCTCCGCTTCCACGGCCCTGTCCCCTCCATATTGTGGGAGGCGGCCATTGCCATCGGGACTGCGTCCACATGTCGCAAGCGGAGCAGGAGCCAGCAGTCCCTGGTCCAGTTCCTCCTGTTAGGTGGGAGGGAGAGGACGAGCAGAGGAACATGGCTTCCTGGGGTCGGGGGGCCGCTGCTGGGCTTTCCAGCCGTGTCCGGCTCCGCTCGACCCTTATAAGGCCCCGGAGTGGTTGGCCATCCCCTTCTCTAGCTTGTTTGACAGGTGGGGAGACTGAGGCAAATTGGGTGGCCCAGCTGCCTGGGGTCAGGGCGACTAAAGTAAAGATAAAAAGCACTGGAAAACAATAAGATAAAGATTAATTCCTGAGATTCACCAAAACAATTCCCAATCATAAAATATTCCAAACCTCTGTGGCAGAGAGAGTTTATTTTTTCATCTTTGCAGTCTGGCTGGGAGAGAAGGGGCAACAAAAAGCATGATTTTAGTGTCAGGCTCCAGGCTCGGGGGCCGGGACACACTCCGGATCGGCCGTGGCCAGAGGCAGGGCAGGGCTACAGGATAATGAGGCAAGACTTGAAAGACTGGCCCGGCTCTTAAGTCAGCAGAAGCAGCAGGTCTGGAATGTGCAGAGGCTCTGGGCAGCTGGGAAAATAACGACTTCCCGGGGGCCCTTTGAAGTTTGTATTCCGAGAGCTGTAAGGGAAGGGGGGGGAAGTAGCCGGATCCTTATTCTACAGATGCCACAACTGAGGCCGTTGCCGTTTCTTTCCCCCACTCAATTTTAGTAATCATCAAGCAAAACAAAAATTCTCCCCAAAACTCTCAAGATGCCATCAACATAAAAAATGAAGAAAACCTAAACCATATTGCAAAATTCATCACCATCTGGGGGAGGGGGTTAAGTATATGTGTGAGCTTTTACAAGGTCATAAAAATACATGTTCTCTCCTTTTTCTTGGGAGTATTTTGAACAGTTTTCTTATTGTCACACTTAGTATTTGCCTAATGGTGTTTTATACTTACTGTTGATCTCCTGTACTTACTCGACTTAAGTTTTGGATTTTTCTTTGTATTCTTCATATTTCTTATTGTCTTTGCCGTAACAATATTCTCCACCCCGGTTGTCCATTTCTTGAATTTTTAGTTTTTTAGGCTTTTTCAATTTGGAGTTATTATATATGAAGCTAAGGCCTGATGTCTTTTTATTATACCACTTATTCATTTTCTTAAAAAAAAAAAAAAAACTTTTTAAAGCTGTGACTGTGGCCAACAGATCACCCACCAGCAAAAGAAGGAGCCGGATCACAAACCAGGAGACTGCTCAGCCTCCCGATTCTCGGTGGTTCCGATGGTGACAGGGCCCAAGTCGGCATGGCCACTGAGCTGATGTGCAGGAGCACCTGGCCGGGCTACAGAGGAAGAAAAGGGGAATCACGTCCTTTCCGTGTACTCAGATGATGGGAGCCATGTGCAGGCAGGGAGAAGAGCCGCAGTTTCCAAACCTCTCTGCCTAAACCCTCAGCCCAAGCTCCCTTTTGGTTTCAAAACCTTGCTGGGTTGATTGGGTTTTTCAGGGACGTGTAGCAATTTCTATAAATATAATATAAAGTACTTTGGGGAAGGCAGAAACTTGTATTGTTTCTAATATCCCCAGAATGCATATAATGCCTTAATTGTCAAAAGCGTAGAAAATAAAAAACAAAATTCGATCAATTATAAGATAAAACAAAACAAAAAAGAAGTTAAAAAAGAAAGCAAAATGAAGCAAAACAAGATTAAAAACAAAATAAAATAAAATTTTGATAAAATCAGATGCTTTTGGGGGCCGGGGCAGCTATCACAAAGTTTACTTTAATCAGAATATGGGTATCCCTATCACTGAAACAGATTGCAGCCCCAAATTACAACCAAGGCTGGGCAATGAAAGTACTAAAATAGGAGATTATGGGGTTTCTCCCCCACTCTTCCTGCCTCATATTTACTAATCTTTTCCCTACAAGGACAGCGAGGGAAGGTGAATCCTGGAAAAGGGAGAAGGAAAAAGGAGACTAGCAGAAATGGGTACGCTAGCCTTCTGCCGGCTCCACTGCCCCTGTGGTTAGACTGTCTACCGTAATAGGACAATACTGATAACTAACATTTATGTGGCACTGACTGTGTGCCAGGCACTGTGCTAAGCACTTGACACTTATTTCATTTTCTCTTCACCACAATTCTGGGAGGTAGGTGCCATTGTTGTCCCCATTTTACAGATGAGGAAACTGAGGCAAAGAGACTTTCTTAGAGTCACACAACTAGTAAATTTCTGAAGCTGGATTCGAACTCCTTAATTCTAGCCCACGGGGCTCTCCCCTCTGCCATTCAGAGATGGCGCTTTTTACCACGGCAACAAACCCACCTCCCCCCCCCCAAAAGTCCTAGTGGACACACGTGTCTACACTTGACACCACATGTGTATGGGAAAAGTTACCAGAGGACCTGGATTCAGATCCTGCCCGTGTCACTTGCCGACTTTGGGTGGTCCTTAAGCATTCTAAGTACGGGGATTATTTTTACTTATAAAGCAAGAATCTGGCCCGGCTCTAATGGGCTCCAAACCCACCCCTCGGACACTTCTGCTGGCTGACTGCGCTTATCAGAAGCACAACAGACCCCTCCAGGAAATATGAGGGGGGGTCCCTGAGAAGTAACGCAGGGGTGAGCAAAGGGAAGAGCCCGCGGGAACGTTTGTAAAACCTAATAGTGACGTGAGCACATGCAGGTTTGTGTGCACACATGTGTGTCCCTCGTGTGAACATGTGTGTTGTGTTTATGTGTGTGGATGCACTGCATGCATGTGTGTGCGTGTACATGCATATGTATTGTATATGTATATAAGTATGTTTCTCATGTGTGTGTGGATGTTCACACATGGTTCTTGGGCCAATCGTCCCCTGCCTCCTCGCCAGCTCCAGAAAAGTCCCCAAGTGTGGAGACCAGTCTCAGCCTCCGTCCTGGGAGCTCGGCGGGGGGAGGGCTGGCCGTGCCTCCGTTAGCCGGGACTGCTGGGATGCTGGGAAGGAGCCGGCCAGGACCACATCCAGCCAGACACGCTGAGCCTGGAACGCAGGGCGGCTGCGGGGCAGCGGCGGGGGCTGGGAGGTCCCCGGGGTCCCACCTTCGGGGCTCCCTCCTTCCCATGATTATTCATCGGGGAGGCTCGGCCGGCTGAGTCAGTAATTACTCCCCGCCTGGGCCTGAGTGGGTCCCTTCCCCTTTTGGAAGAACTGGGCCCGGCACCTCCTGCTCCCTCCGGCTTCCCGAGCCAGCGTCGGGCACCTGTAACTGGGCGTCTCCAAAGCCTGCCCAGGACGAGACACGCAGTGGGCGCTTTACCTGGACCCGGTTGGTCATGGGTTCGGCTTCCTGGCGTGAGCAAAAAGGCCACGGGCCCAGAGACCGAGAGCAGGCCTTTAGAGGGCTTCCCAGGAGCAAAAGGCAAATATTTACTCAGCTTCCGAGCCGTGCTGTGCTCCAGGGGCCACGGCCCCAGCTACAAAGAAGAACCGGCTCACAAAAAGCTGACGTTCTGACGGCGGCCGAGGAGGCGGAAAAATACAGTCAGCAAAAAGGGAACATTCGTTCTGTTCGGTCACTTTGGTCCCGGCCGACTCTGGGTGATCCCATCTGGGCTTTCGTGGCAGAGACACTGCAGTGCTTTATCATTTCCTTCTCCGGCTCATTTTTCAGATGGGAAAACTGAGGTAAATAGAGGGAAGTGAATTTAGTCATATAAGTACAAGGTATCTAAGGTTACGTTTGAACTCGGAAGATGAGCCTTCCTGACTCCAGACCAGGCCCTCTATTCCCTGGGGCTCCTCGCTGTCCACACACACAATTTAAGCAATTTTCCTGGGTAGATTTTGAATTCCAAGAGAAAAGTAAGGTCTCATTTTTGTCTCTACATCTGCCAAGTCCCTTCCCCTGATTGCCTCAGTTTTCTCGTCTGTAACATAAGCTGGAGAAGGAAATGGCCGAGCCCTCCAGTGTCTCTCCCAAGAAACCCCGACATGGGATCACGAAGACTCCAGCACGAATGGAACGACTGAACAATAACAATGCAGGGCTCGCTGCGGACTTTCACAGAAACACGGCCCGGTGATTCCCACACTTCTAGAGACCGTCCCACACTCCATGGTCAAGTTGGCTCTTGTGATATTCTACAGCCCTACTCTCCTCCTTGAAGGAAAGAAAAGCCCTCTGGGATATATCATTTTTAAATGGAAGGAATTAATCGTTTTATTATTCTAAATAATAATTTAAAATTTTTCAGGAATTGGGTACCAGCCCTTGGGTTTGGAAAGCCTTCTAACAGGTTTGAGAATGACAGGCTCCCCGACTCAGGATTGAGCTGTAGCCCGAGAGATATAGAGGTTCTCCCCAGCGGCAAAGTCTTCCTGAGGCTGCTTCTTAGAAAAAAAGTAGGGGAGGCCTGAGGACATTTGCCAACATTGAATGACCCACAGATTAAATATCTAATTTTACTTTAATATCCAGATGGTAGCTAGGAAAATTTGACACTCCTGTCCCTGGAGAGCTAAGCCTTCCTTAATCATCCCTTAAAGTTGATCCTGTCTAAGAGAGTATCTTATTCATACTTTGTTTGCTGCTCTGGCAACTTATTTTAGGAGACAATTTCCATTTATACAAATCCTCCACATTAGAGCTATCCAGAAGTGAAATAGATTTGAACCCAAGCTAGTCAGTGGGCCCGATCAGGATCCTGGGCCTCTGTTGTTCCTTTGTCACGGCTGCTTTTGCACTTTCTCTTAATTCTTGGTATGTTCTACCATGTATTTATGCATTAAATGCTTTTTGCATTAAAATTATTGAGTAATTAATGCATGTTTGAATGTTCATCATCTCTTTTCTGCCAACTTTGTTGAGGGCAAGAGTCATTTCTCATTTTCTTTGTAGCTCCCCTTCCAACCAGCACAGTGTTTGAGGGAGGGATAGAGAGACAGAAGGAAGAAGGGAAGAAGGAAGGAGGAAGGGAGAGAGGACAATGACAGATTAAAATTCACTCAGAGAAGTATAATCAGAATGATAAGAGCAAGACATAGAACATAAGAAATGGTTGAAAGAACTTTATGAAATAAAAACATTGAATGGAGACATGAACGCTGTCTCCAAATATCAGGAAAGTTCGTTCATACCTTTGTATGTTCAAGGTTTGTTCTTTTTGACACCAGAGGGTCGGACTGGGACTATCAAATGATCATTGTTGGCAGGGGAACCGATTCCTGTTCTCTGTGAGAAACCAGATCTCACGGTGAGAATCGCCAGCAATGGAACGTGCTGCCCCACGGAGTGCTGAGCTCTCCATCCCTGGCGTGGCCAAGCGCCCACTGAACAATGATTGTTCTGCCACAAAAAGAGAAGAAACTCGCTCGAGTGGGAGTTGGACAAAATAACTTTCATAACTCAGCCTCAGCTCCATTTGAGCCTTTTCTGCTCTATGCCCCGGCTGCCAGTTCCTCCTTTCCCCAGACTGCCTTGCATTTATTTTGTATAGACGTTGTATCCATGAATAAGCAATTTCCCCAGGTAGATTATGAATTGCAAGAGAAAAGTAAGGTTTCATTTTTGTTTCTCAATCTCCAATGTGTAGCACACAGTAGGGAACTAATAAATGTTTGTTGATTAATTCTTTTATATTAGGGGAAATAATCTAAGCGCTCACATCTCTGATCCTGACAACAATTCCGTAAGGCAGGGTCTAAAATTTCTGTATTTTACAGATGAGGAAACTGAGAGCAACAGAGGCAAACTAGCTTTTCCAGTATAACACACTTAGGGATCTGAAACCGGGTCTTCCTGATCCCAGGTCAGTGTTCTCCATGGAGCCTCTCAAATCAATCCAACGAAGGATGGAATTAATCAAATTTAGAAATAAATCATCCTCCAGAAATCCTCCTTTGAATTTTATTTATTTCCTTCCGTCTTTATCAGCCTGCTGACATGCCTTCTTGGTAACAGCAGTACTCCATTTAAAATGCATGTGCTCTAATACAATTATCACTTTGGCTTCCTCTACTAGGCAACAATGAATCACGACATGCACGCTCTTCACTTAACTTATCCACCCAGCCATAGACAAGCTTGTTTCATTTCTAAATGAAGCACTCCTCCACATAAAATAAAATCTGACAGTTTTATTTTCCAGGCCAACATACTTAGCATTATAGAGCACCTGGGCCCCGGTAGCCTTAGAAGACTAGGAATTTATTTCCTTCTACTACCTAGTAACTCAGGGAGTGCCTTAGTGACCCTCCTTACCCAGCCTGCCCTGCCAGATGACAAACAGTGGCCTCCTGAAAATGGAGAGTGTACCTTGCTATGAAACGGCCTTCGTCCAAATTAAAATGCCCACAGCCCCGAGTGAAGGCCAAAGACTTGGCTGCTCTTCAAGGCCTACCTTGGGGAGGCAAGCGAGGGTAATGCTTGGAATGAGCCCCAAGTTCAACTCCTGATTCCACTATTACCTCTGTGTTTATGTAAAACAAATCACTTCCTATTCCTGACCTTCAATTTTCTCATTTGTTATTTAAAAAAAAAAAAAAAAAGAGGAAGTGGGACTAAAATGAAAAAGGAGAGATCATAATATGGTTAATGCAGCAGTGTCAAAGCCAGATAGAAATGGGGACCACTAATCCATACACAGGGTTCCTTGTGGTTCATATGTCGATTTAATTTGAAAACATGTTATACCTTATTCTCATCAGAACTGTCTCAAAGAGGAAATAACATACACATTCAGTATGGGTATAGAAATCTATCTTATCTGGAAAGAAAATAGGAGGGAAATGGGATACAGGAAGGAGGGAGAGTGCCAAAAGAGAGGGCATATTGGGGGAGAGAGTGGTCAGTAGTAAAATACTTTCTAGGATGGACAGGATAAAATGAGAAAGAAATAGAATAAATGAAGGGAAATACACTGAGCAATAGTAATTGTAAAAAGAATTTTGAAGCAAGTTTTTCCAATAAGATTTTATTTCTTAAACTTAAAGGGAACTGAGCCAAATTTATTTAAAAAAAAAAAAAACTATACCTCAATTGATAAATGATCGAAAGATATGAGTAAAGGCCCAAAGGGCTATAAACTCATGCATATCCTTTGACTTAATAAAACCACTACTAGGCATAAATGCCAAAAGAGATTTTAAAAAAAAAAAGGAAAAGGACCTATATGTATAAAAATATTTGTAGCAGCTGTCTTCTCAATGCAAAGAATTGGAAGTTGAGAGGATGCCCATCAACTGGGGAATGGCTGAATAAAATGTGGTGTGTGGTTGTCTTGGAATATTATTGTTCTATGGGACATGATGAGCAGGATGCTCTCAGAAACAAATCTGTAAAGTCCTCCATGAATTCAAGCAAAGTGAAATGTACTGTATATAAGGTAATAGCAATGTTCTGGAGTGACCATCTGTAGATGACTTTGCTATTCTCAGCAGTACAATAATCCATGATTACTTTGAAGGACTTATGCTGAAAAATTCTATCCATACCCAGAGATGAAACTGATTGAAGTTTCTCTCTCTCTCCCTCTCTCTCCTGTCTCTTTCACACTGTCTCTCTTTCCTTGCTTTTTTCTTTCTTGAGATTTTTTTTTTAAATCAGGGTGGGCGATCTATGTTTTCTTTCACAATATGAGTTACAGAAATATTTTGTATAACCTCATATGTGGTTTCTTAATGGGTACTGGGAATGGAGATAAGGGAGAGAATTTGGAACTCAAAAAATTTAAAAACATATATTAAACTTTTTTAATGTAATTGGGGAAGCATGTTAAATTTAAAAAATAAAGTTTTATATGTCTAAAGTTATACTTTATTATACCTTATCAGGGGTTATAAATGTTTTATTGTATTTCTATTTATTCTGTTAAATATTTCCCAATTATATTTTAATCAGATTCATTTTCAAAAGTGTTGTAAATCACAGGAGGTCCATGGGATCATGTTTGATATCTCTGACATTATAGACAGAATGGGGGATTTGGAGTAAAGAAAATCTGGATTTTAATCTCACCTCCTTTTGTTTTACCTCCTTTTGAGAGAGAAGGAAACTAAGATCTGAGAGTGTTAAATGTACTTGTTCTAATCCACATAGTCAATAACTGATAGAACCAACACTGGATAGAGCCCAAACTCCTCCATATTTCTGGACCTAAGCTATATATCCAAAGCCATACTGAAGATCAACTTCCGGGGAGTGGGGAGGAAGAGGCAAAAAATAACGAAGTAAAACAATGTCCTTTAAAGAAGCAGGAACTCTCTTAGAGCAGAACCCTAGATAGAATCATTCTATTAAAATAGAAAAGAGAAAAAATATTACTTTGGAGATATCAATAAATTTCAACAATTATTCTCAAATAATTGTGTAAAGAAAAACCTTTTGTCTGGGATCTAAGAATCTTTAGAACTAGAAGGGACCTTAAACTATAAACTTAAATTATAAAACATAAATTATTAGCATTATTATTATTAGTGGTAGAAAAAAGACTGGCTTCAGTTGCAGTTCTTATGTTGGGAGGTCAGAGCTTCCGTGATTAGTTTTACAAAGTAAAAGCCAATGACATAATGACCACATCTGCCATATGTGCTTCACATTTCACCCCCATAGTCTGCGAGAGGAGATCACATGCTTCCTCATCATGCTTCTGGCACCGCCATCGCTCATGACAGTTCATCACAGGTCAATGGCTATTTAGTATTCTTGTCATTTATATCACTGGAGACCTTGAATATATTGTTCTCAAGGTTCTGCTTTCTTCAGTGTGAACCACTTTATCCGAGCCTTCCCATGTTTTTCTGCATACCTTATATTTGTTCTTTCTTATAATAAATTATCTCTCATTATATTTTTATCCCATGGGATGTTTATTCCCCAATCAATGGATTCTCAATGTGTTTCCAGTGTTTTGCTATCACAAGACTACAAAGAATATTTTGGTATATACTTTTGATGGTCTGGATACTAAGGCTCAAGAAATGCCCCCGATAAGGAAGAAGAAAAGAAGGAAGGAAGGAAGGAAGGAAGGAAGGAAGGAAGGAAGGAAGGAAGGAAGGAAGGAAGCAAGGAAGGAAGCAAGGAAGGAAGGAAGCAATTTGCTAGGTAAATAGGCAAAGAGAAAAGAAAGCAGGAAAGCATTAATTAAACACCAACTATGTGTTAAGTACTTAAAAATATCTCATTTGATCTACCCTGTGCCACCAGCTGTTCAAACAGCATCAAGGTAATAGAAAGAGCCTTGGATTCAGAGACAAATGCCCAGGGCCTAAGCCTAATTCAAACATTTACCAATTATATAAACTTGCATAAATCTAGTCACTTTTCTTCCCTCCACTTGCTCCTCTCTAGAATGGAAGTGTTCATTCTTTCTTCTCTTACGTGGTTGTTGAGGACACAGTACTTTATAAAAACTGTAAAGTTCTAGTAAAAAAAATAGCATTGACTTTTAAGAATCAACACAACATGATGAAGAAGTCGCCATTGATCTTTTTGCTGTTGTTTGGGTGTCTTAGATTCAAACAAGCCGATTGTTTTTCGCTTTCATTATTATTTCTGTTTTGGTCTGTGCTGCCTCATGCAGGTGATTGTATTTCCAGCAAATTGACCTTGGATCTAAAGGGCTGGAAGCAGACCAACAGAGGAATGAGAAAAGGCACATTCAGTTCCCGAGGACCGCAGCCCCAGTGCCAAATGAGGAACACTTAACTTCAAGGGAACATCAAGAAAGCTCTTGCCTCCAAGCTAAGAGTCTATGGAGAGAGAATGTTGTGAAGGTGAGGAGGGAGTGGGGGATAAAGTCATTTTAGAATGAGTGATGGGTGCAATTAAAGTAATTGAGAATGAAGGACTCAATTGTTGAGACAAATGAGTCAGCAGCAAGTTTAACAATGAAACTCCATTCCATGTGGTGTCTCTCAAATCCTCATTTCTTTTCAAAAAGTGTTTCACTGACAAATCAAAGCTTTAAATCTGTTTAACGCAAATAATATCAGTGGCAGATGATTCTTAGAAGTGCTCATATAAGCTTATGTGTTTCTAAAATAAAGAACATCATCAGCTACATCCATGACTTGTAAAAAGTACCTTCAAGACTGTAAAGTTAGCAGGGAAAGTGGACAATCCCACCCTCATGCCTTCGTTCTGCTCATGCCACAGGAGCCAGCCTTCTCTGGGGACAATTTTTGGAGAGGTTATCGTATTATAACTGCCACATTGGCACATGGCAGTGCCAGGACAAGACTCTAGTTTCCTAGGTTCAGTGATGCCCTTGGAAAAGGAAGGGGTTGATCATCGGAGACCCTGGAGGGGAGGGGAGGTACCCGGTGTGAGACGGATAAGAGATCCCTAAGTGCAGTAATATTATCCAGTAACAGCAAGGATAGTTTAATTCTATCCCTGATAAAATTCAGAATGTCGTGTCCCCTCATCGGGCTCAATTCCTTCTGTAAAATTAAGAGAATCCGGTTAGATCATCTCTAAGAAATCTCCCTACTCCCTGGTTTTACGCCCCTTTCCATTCTGCCCAATATTACTCAATGAAAAAAAAATGCCCCCGATAAGAAAGAAGAAAGGAAGGAAGGAAGGAAGGAAGGAAGGAAGGAAGGAAGGAAGGAAGGAAGGAAGGAAGGAAGGAAGGAAGGAAGGAAGGAAGGAAGGAAGGAAGGAAGGAAGGAAGGAAGAAGAAAAAAAGCTTAATAATATATATAATACAAAGAACAGTCATAGTTATCTTTAGATGTCTCATTGCCAGAGGACCAAAGGAAATAAAACATATACCCCGTCTCCTGCAGGTGCTCTCCAGTCGGATCTGGTGGAAAAACCCATGGATGGGACATCGGATACGCGGTGAGTTTGCCTCCTGGGGAAGAAGAGTCATTCCTGTGGGGTTGCATTAATGCTGGGAATATGGGTAGGGCTCCCCTCAGAGGAGGTCCCTCCACTCATTGGGCTTTTAAGCTGCTTTGCTGGGCTTTTGCATAAAAGAACACATTTTCAGAATCAGTGCTGTAGCCCCTGCGTCTCACTAGCTCTCAGTAAAGGGTGTTTCAAATACATAGTTTATTTTGTGAGCACAGTTGAAATGATGGCTACAGTTTCCCCACAAGCTGACCATTTCTGTTGGCTCCAAAGCTGAGTTGTCTGAGGAACTGGGGCAGCATTTATCCAGTTTCTACCAAAGGAATATGGGACAGAGACGGAAGTTATGGGAAGAAGGAGAAGCAAATGTTCCACAGACATTAAGCTCCAATTTCCAGTATGATCCACTTGGAATCAGTCATCAGGAGCCCTGTGCATAGTGGCAACAAGAAGATCTGGATTCAAATCCTGCCTCTCCCACGCTGGCTGCGTGACTGTACATAACTCAGACTCTCGATGACGCGCAGCAGACTAAAGGTTCCAGGGCAGTCGCGTATGTGGAAAGAGTTTCCACAATGGGGAGTTCCCTCTACAGATGAAACCACAGGTACAGACCCATCCCACCCCACCCCAAAATAACAGGGATGTTGACATTATTCAGATTGTATACAAGAGAGATTCTTCCAGTTTATGAATAGGTGAGGCTTCTGCCTTTTCACCTTCAAACAATTCACGGTTTCATCACTGGGGATTCCCCTTCTTACCTTAGTGCATGATCCTTATGAGTTTCTGTGGCCAAAAATAACAATAAACCATCAAGCCCAACCCTTCGAGGATGAGTCTTTAAAATCTTCCCTAGGTTGGTCCTTGGGAACCATATACCCGTCCATCTCCCAGTATGTTCTAACAGGCTTTCGATCCTGGTTTAATCTAGTAACCGGTTTTCAGAGTGGAAAGGACCTTAGAGATGATTTCAGCCCATCTACTCTTGATAAATGAAAAAAAAAAAAAAAAGGAGACTCAGAGAGGCTAAAAGCCTTTTCCCAAGGCTACCCAACATAGTAGTAAACAAAAGTGCCTGAGTTCAAACTATGGTCTTTCAAACACGGGTTTGTTACTACTTTATACATTCTACTTATTTAGCCTTCAAGAATCCAGGACTATCTAATTAAGCAAAATAAAAGTTTTTGCATTGAGTGAGACAATTGTGTTTAGGGACCATAAAACACCCTACATAATTCAATTTAATATAATTAGACAAATATTTCTTGAGTATCTACTATGTGGAAAACCCTGAGCTTCACCTGGTTCAAATTGTAATGAAGCCATTACAACCAAGGACCCCGAATCCCTCAAGATATCATTACGAATCTGACCTTTCCAGTGATTGCAGGAATGCTCATCCCATTTGCCAAGGAGAACCCCCCAATTTGAGAGTTAGAAAACATCTCAGCCATAAACTGCTCCAACCCATCCAGGACTTCCCATTGGAATATCCCTGACTAGTGTTTGCCCCATCTCTGTCTGAAGGAGAGGAGTAAAATTGGAGTAAAATCCAGTAGGAGTAAATGTAAAGTCATGCAAGTGAGTACCAAAAAAATCGACTCCATAAATAAAAATGCAAGAGGAATCCTCCAAGTAAGGAGAATCCACTCCCTCTCCGGGCAGCCCACTCCACTTTCGGTTGTTGGGACATTTGGATTCGTTGTTGATTTTTGTGACATCGAGTCTCAACTTGCTTCTCTGTAACTTCCCATTGCTCCTGATTCTGCCTTCTGGGGCCAAACTCAGCAAATCTAATCCCTCCTTTCCAAAACAGCCCTTCAAATCCTTGAAGTCAGATTTCATGCTCCCCTTCCCTCCCTGATCTTTTCTCTAGGCTAAACGCGCCCAGTTCCTTCCATCAATCCCCATCTGCCTTCAACTTGCGCCTCCAGACCAGCTAGAATGGTCCTTTCCAGTGAAGTCTGAGAAGGAGAAGTAGAGTGGGATTATCATCTCCCCATTCCCGGATACTATGTTCTTCCTAACATAGCCCCAAATGACGTTATGTTTTGTTTCTGCCACATCACACATCTGGAGATTTTGAGCTTGCGATCTACTGAAACCCTCAGATCCTTTTGAGAACAACTAATGTCTATCCATGCCTCCTGCATTTTTAGATATGGAGTTGATTTTTTGTATCCACTTGCACGACTTTACATTTATCCCTATTGAATTTGACTTTATTACATTTGGCTCAAATGTTCTAGCCTGTCAGGATCCGATTAGCTCTCCTCCTCAGATATATGTCATCTGCAAATTTGATGAGCATCCCACCTATGCCTTTATCCAAAAGGTATAAAAGTAAATCAATAAACAAAACAAATAAATAACATCATAATTATATATTATACATTACACATCTTATGTAATATATAATTACATATTATATAAGAATAAAATAAATAAAATTATATTTAAATGTACAAATAAAAAATTAATGTTTTTAATATGAAGTAGCACAGAACCATTTACAGCTGCTTTGGGTGATCCCATGAAGACTCCCTGCTACAGTGAACCAGTCACTACTCTTTGAGTCTAGATTGTCAACCAGTTCTGCCTTCATCTGATGATATAATTATCCAATTTATAGCACATCATTTTCTTCATGTAAGTACTGTGAACTGTTTTATCAAAAGGTTAGCCAAAATCTGTGCAAATCACATATTTCTACAACATTGTCCTCATCTGCCACTTTAAGGAATCTGTCCAAAAAGAGAATAGCTAATCGTGGGATCTAAAGACATGGAAAGATTGCTTCAAGTATTCATGAGCCTTAAATCACCATCTTTCATCAAGAAGAACAATCTCTACTTCTAACTACCCCATTCTATTTAAGCAGCTCCTAATCAAAACTTCTTCACAACTAGTCTAAGTTTGTCTTGCCATATCACAGCTCTCGTTGGCTAACTGTAACAACCCTGCAAGTCACAGAATCTCCAAACTGGAAGGAACTTCAGAAGGAATCCAATTGAAACCATAACTGAACTCGATTTTTTTTCTACGTTAACTGACAAAATCCAAAGACTTTTTCCTTCACTCACTTGTCTCAAGACTTTCCATTCACTCAGCGAATGGGAGCTCGCTATCAGAATAACTCTACTTTGGAACATCTCTGCTGGTAAGGAAGTTACCTTCTGTCCAACCTAAATCTGCTCTCACCCCTCTGAGCTTATTTCCTTATTCATGAAATGGAAGTAATATTTGCACAATCTGCCTCACGGGATTATTGTGAGAAAAGTACTTTCAGTCAATCATTCATTAAGCACATATTAAGCGCATGGTGTGTGTCAGACATCACAGAAGACTGTGAGGATACAAAAACACAATGAAATCATCTTTTGTAAATCTGTTTTTTCTATTTAAGCATGAGTTATTATTACGCTCCAATACTTCAAAGGAATGGTGATATCACCAATGTGGACGCTACCTTCATCCATGTGGTTCACAGTCCAGCTGTGTCTGAATATCCCATGAATCTTTTGTTTATTTCCTGCCAGAAATCCTGCACTAGAGAGTCTCCCCAAAAGCTTTAGCTTTATTGCTATTAGGTGGGTACCAGCAACCTGCGAGTTCATCACCCGTTAACCTTCCTTCGTGCTCGCATCATAAGAAGGCTCCACCTTTTCCCCCAGCATTTCTCTCTTTTGTGTTTGACTACTTTTCCCTCCCTTATACATATCTTGGATAAATACTGCAGACAGACCATGAGCTTATCCCAGAACTGAACAGGAGCAAGAGATTGGGCTGGATTGCATTGGGAAAATTTCATAGCTTTGGGCTTGAATTTCTCTCAACAACAACAACAGATCTCTTTATCATCCATAGTCTTCAAGGGATGTTTGTGAATCATGGAATGCCATCATCTCTGAGGCATCAAAGTTGAAGGTCCCCCAAAAGGCAGCGGAGAGACATGCAGCGGGCTCACAGAGGCTACGGCATATCGCCAAGAAGGAATTACAGATAAAAAGTGATGATGGTTATTGTTCTGTCCTATTCAGCCATCATTTCATTCATGTTCATTCATATTGCAGTGAGATCCTGTAATGACCGCGTATTTAAAATCAGCCGGAGTCAGGAACTCAGGTTAAGGGAAAAATCTTCAGTCTTTATTCAAGTGAAAAGGTGAAAAAAGATTGCGATAGCAATATGGGCAAGAAAGATTGCGATAGCAATATGGGCAGCTGCGACAGGAAGCCAGCTAGCAGAGCAAGTGGGGTCCGAGCTCTCCTCCCCTTCCTTTTTCACTCCCCTGTCTCCACCCACCAGAATCATCATTTCCTATACAACACATCAGGACTTGCACAAAGAGTGGGGCGGGGGCCGTTCTTTCTCCAAGCTTATGTATTAATAGAGTATGATCCAATGACTATTTAGCCTCACGTGCTTGGGACCTCAGTGCATCAACTCAAGCCTCAGCCCATTACAAGATCCAACTCTTCATGTGCCCATTTGGGGTTTTTCTGGACATATGGAGAGCCATGTTTGTATGCATGGATGTATCTACATATACATATAGAATTCCTATGACTCATTACTATAGGAACTCCCTCTATCAATGGCAATAATGCAGTCAAGAGTCTTAGAGAGTTGCCTTGGAGGCCTAAATGGTTTTCCTGGGCTCACATAGTCTGTATGCATCAAAGGTAGAATTCAAACTGGTGTCCCCTTGTTCTGACTGCGACTCTGTCCACCATACCACCCTGCCTCAATTTAGCCTGTGACTATAAAAATACATAGTAATAATAATAGATAACATTTATATAACTCTTATTATGTGCTGAACACTTTGAAAATATCCCCTTTAAGGATCACAGCAACTCTGAGGAAGAGGGGTTATTATTCCCATTTTACAGGTGAGGAAACTAAGGCAGGAAGATTTGCCCAGGGCCACAAAGCTAGACTGGAACTCAGTTCTTCCTGGAGGGAGCAAAGTTAGAGATAAAGTTGGAGACAGTTGGCATCTCTAACCTTTGCTTCAAGCCAGAGATCATAGAGGGTGTGGTGTATCAGAGCCAGCTCAAACTAGTTCTAGAAAGCCAATTGTTAAATTTTCAGTGTGAGCATTTACACTTCAGAAACGGGTAATCCTTATGAAGCAGAGCTTTAAGTTGTTCTTGTGCTTGATTGTTAAGACTTAAGAAAGTGATACACACGCACACAAATAAATAAATAAAATAAAAAATAAAAAATAAAGAAAGTGATAGACAAAATGCTAAAAACACAGATTAAACTGAATAGTGTTTTCCAGGGAAAGCCAATTGTTAAATTTTCATTGTGAGCATTTACACTTTCGAAATGGGTAATCCTTATAAAGCAGAGCTTTGTTAAGCTGTTGTTCTTGTCCTTGACTGTTTAGACTTAAGAATTGATAGACAAGATGCTAAAGATATAGATTAAAATGAAAAGTGTTTTCCAGGGAAAGCCAGTTGTTAAACATTTACCAGCATGCCCTTGATTTAGAACTGAAAAGAACTTTAGAAGTCATTTAGTCTTGATTTCTTTATCTTATAAAGGTGTGTTAAATGGTTTTCCCAAGGTCATTCAACTAGTATGTGTCAAAATTGAGATTTGACCCCAAAATAATAACACTCATCAATAGCTGCCCCTTAAGCTAGCAGTTTCAGAATTCAGACATAGGAGAAAATGAGAATTAGACAGTATCTTCTGCTACAAACTCATGCTGCTTATTACCCAAAATTTTAATCTATTTTTGCTGCTTCTAAACTCCCCCCCCCAATATTTTCCAAGGATCTGACATCTATTCTCCCTTTTAAGATGCAAAGGCTATATTACCTAATTAATAAAACACACGATTTTTTATTCATATGCACTTCTGTAGACTGACTTTTAAAAAAGAAAGAGAAAAATGAACAAAAGCTTTCTGAAGATGGGTCACGAGGGAATGATCGGCAGCTCTCACCATGCCAAATAGCAGATTTCTAAAGGCTTGTTCTCTTTGCCAAGACAATTTCCCCAGCTCAGAGAGTCTATTAGCCCTCCCAGGCCAGGCTCTGAGAGAGACATGTCACCTTCATGGCTCTCCGAGCCAAGAGTGGCCTGTCAATGTTTAACAACTGACTGGGGATAGAGGAGGAGAATGTACACACAGCTCATGTTTAGATTCAATCGCCATTATTAACATTAATCTCCATCATTTTCTAAAATCTAGACGATCAACGGAACAATAAACCAAGCCCTAATTTATGGTGTTCGCTGATTTCCAAGGCATAAATGCTCACGCTAAAAATTTAACAATAAGTTTTCATGCATGGTAAGAACATACCATGGCTCATTGCACCAATTGAGACCCTAGATTAATTAGCAAAGGAAACCAGAGAGGTATATTGCAAACAAGGCCATGAAAGGCATAAGATCGGCATTCAGCTCCCAGCTCTGAGCTTCCGAGTTGTGTGACTATGGAGAAATCCCTTTACTTCTCTGATTTGGTTTCCCCATCCATAAAGAATATTTGTAGTGTATAATTCAATTATGGTAAGGAAAGTATTTTTCAAATCTTAGAAGAATTAATTAATATCATCGGGCAGGGAATTAGACTAGATGATTCCTAAGATCCTTTCAAAGTTTATGATTCTAGAATATTTTTCTTCATTTTGATACATTTCTGTGATTTCATTTGTTTAGGAATTCCCAGTGTGGAAATTCCCCTCAATGACACAGATCAGCAACCCCACTGGAACTAAGAGAACTACTAGAATAAGGCACTGAAAAGTTCCTAGTCTGCAATGATCACAAAAGTAGTATGTATCAGAGTCACAATTTCAGCCCACATGTTTCCGACTCCAAGCCATCTCTCCTCTGCATCACTCAGTGTTCTATCATTATGAGCAATTCATTTATATATATTTCTTCTTCTAGTATGAGTGAGCCAGTGATATTCAGCCTATCCTTGTGACTGTAGGAACTTCCCAACCACATTTCAGGTTCATATTTCTTTTGCTACAATTTGCTTCTTCAAAGCCCGGTGAATAGCTGGGGAAACAAGAGGCCGAATGAAAGAGCATCCCTAGAAAGAGGTTCAGGAAGAGAAATTCATTGGTCTCTAGAGAAAATATCATCAAGGACTAAAACCCTAAATGGTCCGCCTAAACTACTAAGTGCTATACAAAAATTATTTAAGGATGCACCAGAATTCTGGTACCCAGTAGATCTGTTTTCTCAAGTGATTGAGTAACAATCTGAATGGACAGATAATTAATGAGATTTCCTTTATTTGTAATCTCTGTACTCTATCGATACGCAAGCACATGTGTTTTCATCTGCCTCAGCACCTATACATTATTTTATTTTAATTGGAGAAATAAAAGCACAAGCCGAGAGCGTATAATAGTTGGAATGCAAAAGTGGGTCCCAAAGTAATCTCTATTAATTCCCATATTTCTTCCCTACACACACACACACACACACACACACACACACACACACACACACACACACACACTTTTCCTTTCTTTGACATGGATTTCCTGATTTTGAGTGGAATGAGGTATGAAAAGCACACAAGGGCTGGTACATTTCAAGTCAATCAAGGTAATTCTTTAGGTCATTACTTAAAATCCCAAAGGAAAATCCCTTAAAATATCCCAAAGCCAGTTGCTGCTCAGAGGGTCTGAGTCACACATGCACTGAAGAATGTGGATCTAAATTGCTTCCTTTTCAGGACGGATTTTTATTTCCATTCCCACCGATACCCGGCTCAGCCCTCCCTCACTTCAGTCCAACTCCATGGACAAGAACTCCAGAACCTCCTCCTCTTAACGCTATTCTCGAGACCACATTAATCATGTCAGAGTTGAAATGACTCTGGTGGAATGGAAGCCCCCTGGATTCGCGTGTTGCTTCACTGCTGACTTTGCATCCCAGACTCTCGGGGCAACTAGGTAGCACAGTAAGTAGGTAGAACGCTAAGTCTGGGTTCAAACGGGCTCCTGGACATTTAGTAGCTGTATGACTCCGGACAAGTCGCAGCTCTGCTTGCCTCAGCTACAAAAGATCTGGGTGGAAAGGATCCACCGCCCCGATCTCTTTGCCAAGGAAATCCTACAAAGAAGCAGACGCGGCTCAAAAAGACCAACCCTGTTCAGAGATGAGACAAAACAATGGAGAAACAACCAGCCTCGGTTAGGAAAGTCGGCTTTAAATCTCGCCTCTGACGGCCGCTGTCTATGTGATCACGAGTTGTCGGTGAATCTCCTTATCTGTGAGAAGAAGACGGTCAGATTTGTGGCTCTTCTGTCCAAGAGTTGTAGGGATCCACGCAAAGTTTCCATTAATCCCCATATTGAGTAGATGGGAAGCCTTATTCTTAACGCAATTGTACTTAATGAAATTCAACAAGTGTTTATTAAATGTCTGCTCCACGACACAGTGTCAGTAACTAGAAATTGTTCAGAGATCTGCTTTCACCCTAAGGAATCTCCTCCTTTCTCGGCCATTCTGCAAAATATAGAGAAGGAAACTGAGGTTCCTCTCCAAGATGGATTTATGATGGTATGACCAATTTATTCTTACCCCACACTGATTTACCAAAATATTTCATGGGACTTTGACCATAAGTAATGACATATAAGTATGAAACCAGAAAGAATCATCATCAAAAAGAATATCAAAAGCTACGGGAAATGATTTCTCATCCATCACAACAATTACCTCTATAAGAAGACTTGGATCAAAATCCTGCCACTGCCACCTATTTCCTACATGACCTTTAGTAATGTCCTTAACCTTTCTGGACCTCAGTTTGCTTAGCTGTAAAATGAGTGAGTTGGACTAAATGACCTCTACCATCCTTTCCATCTCTAATTCTGGGAGCCTGTTCCTGCCCAATAGCTTCTTCCTAGTGCTAGAGAATTCCCTAACTTGTAAGACATCCCATTTCTTTTTTGCAGAGCTCCGAAAGGTTTTTTTAATATTATCTTTTGTTTTTACACTGTCTTCATTTCTGAACTTATCCCTCGTTCCCTACTCAGCAAACCATCCCTTGTAACAAAAATATTAAAAATAAAAAAAACCACTTCAACAAAACTAAGCAACATGTCAGGACTTTCTACCAGTAACTGCGATATTCCACACTCAGATTCCTCCATCTTGCCAGAGAGAGGAGAAAGGAGCATTGTTCTTTTCTCTGAGGTCAAGTTTAGTTATTATAATTACATGGCATTCAGTTTGGGGAGTTTCTGTTCCTTCTGTATACATCATTATAGTCGCTGTGAATATAGTTTCCTGGTCTTGTTTCATCCCTCTACATTGATTCATATATATTTTCCCAGATTTCTGTGGATTTCTCGTATTTTTGTGTCTCACAGTTGACCGGTATTCTATTACATTCACGTACCATAATTTGTTCAGTTGTTCCCCAGTCAGCAGGATTCTACTTTGTTTCCAATATTTTACTACAACAACCAAAAAAAAATGGAGCAGATCTCATTTTTAACTTCTTTATACTGAGCAGAATTGTGCCTCCCTCTATTTTCCATCCTCTGATGGGATCTGCCCTCTCTGAGCTACACAGATTAAGTTCAAACCCTTTTCTGCATGAGAGCTCACACCAGCTTTGAAGACATCTATCATGGCTACCCCAAGTCATCTTTCTACCCCTTAGGTAACCATTTCCATTTCATTCGGCCGCTCCGCCGTTCCCCACAGAGAGCTCAGAACCTCCCCGTAGCAGATGCCACTTTAATACTACAGCCCGTTCCCTCCTCTGACGCAGTTCACAACCTCTGCAAGGCTTTGTAGTCAATTTAACGAATTGTGTGGTCCCCCAAATCCATCCCCGATGACGGGCTTTCTGGAGATGAAACTCCTTGAACTCGGCCAGCTTTGTCCCTGGAAGAGCGGCAGTGTTCCATCACTGAGTCGGCACATAACGACGCCGTCAACAAATACCATCTATCACTGACCACTCACAGTAGGAAAATACCAAAAAGAAGGCAAAACACTGAGCACTTAACATAGAGCTGGAGAAATAAAACGACACAGATCAAAGGACAGAAACCAGACCTGTAATTTAATTAGTGCAGGGCACTTCCTAGTGTGAAGGGATTCTTTATACTGATTGCAATGGCAACATAGAAGGCTTGGGAAATGATCGAGAACCCCGTGGGGTCACTCAGGCAGAATGTGTCAGAGGGAGGACTCCCTGGCTTTATGGCCAGCTCTCTCTATCCTTATGGTATATTTTGGAGCAATTGTGATTAAGGAGCGCTGCTTGATGATCACTGTAGCAAAGGCCACGGCCACCAGGATTTAGTGAGGATATCATTGTGGGTTAGGTTTAGTCAAAAAACTTCAGTGTAAGAAACAGGACTCACGATGAGTCCTGAACAAAGCTGAGGGTTGGATGGAGGACCATGGGGAGACTCTTCTTTGGGAGAGAAAAAGGGAGAGCTGACACCCAAATTGGAAAGCAGTCTGGATAAATGGAAAAGTGACTTGGGAAAGGAGGGAGAGGTGAGGATGGGGGGATACAGGAGCCAAGTCTCCTCATTATTCGGCCCTTATAGATGTGTGTATGTGTGCACATGTGTGTGTAATGAAGCTGCGTGTTCCTCCATGTACCAGTGCTGGGGCTTATATATGGTGCACATAAGTCTCTTTTATCTCTATATTTATTTATAGCATATACATCTACGTATATAATACATATGTGTGTAGTGTGTGTGTGTGTGTGTGTGTGTGTGTGTGTGTACGTGATAAATCCTTGCCGAACGTCCAGTTGACCCTCCAGTCTGGTGGCGGACATTGCCAGTATTTGTTATCATGGTTCCTGTTTGTCCCCGGCATCAGCTGACTGAGGATGGTACAACAGGTTGGAGACGCCCTGACCTCCGGCAGAGGGTCCCGGCTGGGGAACTGTGGCCTTGGGAAGGGTGGGGAGTCCTGCCATCAGATACTAGAGACAGACCTAGAGGGTTGTTCCACCGTGGGACCTCCCGCCATACAACTCAAGGCATCAAAATTGCATCATCTCAATCCCAAATCTCAGGGCTGGGAAGAATGTAGAGATGACTTAGTTCGACAATCTCAGGCTCAGATTACGTATTCGTTTTAAAATATATAACACTTATTTACTTGGATCCTTACCCAGACTTTGTTCAGATAAATATGGAAGCGGGAGGGAAGAACTGCATAGAATGTCATAAGATTCAGTGACAGGAGAGGTCTGAGAGGCAATGGAGTCCACTTTTCATTATACAGATGGGGAAACTGAGGCCCAGTTATCTACTATAGATGGAGGAAGCAGCTGAGACCTTGGGCCTCTGACTCAAAATCGGAGGCTTTTCTAAAGAAAGAGGCCCGAGTCTTAGGTCTTTGACCTACTCCAGTCTTTTCAGGCATCAGGCTGCAGGTCCCCCAGCTTGTAGGCAGAAGAGCTAATAATCCTGAAGTCCCAGTCTCGACTTGGAGCCGGCGTTGGCAATGGCTCATGGCGCCGTTCGCCTGCGACTCGAGTACAGGGAGTGCGGTTTATGGTTGGAGATGGAGGGGGCTTTCGAGGCTCGAGTCTGGGCCCCGGAAACACTGAGTACTGGACGACCCCTGTTACCTTTCCTAGTAAGTTGTTCTCGTTGC
Source organism: Antechinus flavipes (assembly GCF_016432865.1). Lineage (NCBI taxonomy): Eukaryota > Metazoa > Chordata > Mammalia > Dasyuromorphia > Dasyuridae > Antechinus > Antechinus flavipes. Next base: position 6,800,890 of record NC_067403.1, read on the forward strand.
GTTCAGTTGTTTTAGTTGTGTCTGACTCTTCCTGACCCCGTTTGGGGATTTCTTGGCAAAGATGCCAGAAGGAGTTGCCATTCCCTTCTCTGGGGGAGAAAGGCAGACAGGGGGTCAGTGCTTTGCCCAGGGTCACCCAGCTAGCACCTGTCTGAGGCCAGGTTTGAACTCGGGAAGATGAATCTTCCTGACTCCAGAGAGAGAGAATGAGACAGACAAACAGATAATAAATAGATAAACACAGACAGATAGATAGATAAGAGCTAGACAGATAACATATTTCAATATAAATATTATCCTGGCACGAGGTCCATAGGTTTCACCAGGCTTTGGAAGGATCTCATGACTCAAACCAGAGCGTCTGCCCTGGATAATCCATGATCAACTATAACCCCTCGTTACAAGGAAGAGAAAATATTCTCAGTGAGGAAAAGTGACTAGTCCAAAGTCATCAGATAAAGTAGAATCAGGAATGAAATCTAGTCGTCCTAAATCTCAATGCTGTGATTTCTACCATTAGCTCAACTAATAATTATAATTATGTACTATGTAATAATAGTCTGAAACCTTAAAAAGCTATATAAATGTTATTGTGATGATGATGATGATGGATCATCATAATGGATTAATGCAAATAAATGAAACTGAACAGATAAACCACTGGCAGAGCAGAAAGATGCACACTATCCCCGAGAATCTATAAGCACCAGATGGCTCGGGTGGGGTTCCTACGCATTGTCCCAGCTTTCTAAAAGCTCCTGGTGAGTGTGTAGAGAAATATCATTTCTATACTGACCGGTGGCCTTTCTACAGGGGCAGTGGATTCCTTCTGTATTTACTGAGCCAAAATCACTTAATTAATGCTGTGGTTATTCAAAATAGATCCGCCTCCCCGGCCACTTAAAAACCACTTTTCATCTCTCCCTTCCAGAGCTCCAGCAACAACCCTCCCATTTGGAGAGGCAGGGTGGTCTGATGGACGTAGCGCTGGACCTGGCCACCCACCTGGGCGGGAATCCTATTTCAGGCACTTCTCAGCTATTCACAAGAGGCGCGTCGGCCCCTCGGAGTCTGGGTCCCTTCATCTCTAAAGTGGTGATCAGAGTTCCCATAGATCCCAACTACCTGTTGGGAAGACCAAAGAAGAGATGTGAGGCAAAAGCTTTGTAGACTTTCAAACCCTGTTCCTTGATGTGACCAGACCATCTTCAAAGTAGTCCTCTTAGTCGGAATTCCTTGTTTTAACTCTGGGTAGGGCTAGGAATTTTAAAGTTCTTTCGAGTTCTTTCTCGTGACTGTTTTTGAAAGGAGTTTATGCTATCCTGTTCAAAATCCTCTAATGATTTTTAGTAGGAAACTATTGGAGATTTCTGCAGTATCATTTTAATGTCACTTTTAAAATGTCCTATCTGTTTAAAAAAGTTATAAGCCAATACAAAACTTAGACTCCACTCATCATTTTAATACTGCTGACCACTGAATATAAATTATTATGATCAGACCTATGTATGTATTAATTATTATTATTAGTTACCTATAAATCAGTTAATTAATATAATTAATTGCCCATGTGTTAGATAAAATATATAATTACCTCTATATAAATACACATACATATTTGTTCACATAGTAAGTAATTCATTCATGTGTGAAGCTGAGCAAATCTCTCCACTTCTGAGCTAGTTTTGTACTATGGAAATACAGATTGCAATTTAATCCGATATACATTTGTTAAGGGGTCACTATGCACTATAAAGCTTTGGGTTCAGTTAGGAGAAAAATAACTTTTTGCTTCCTTCAATATCTTTACATTTTCCTAGGGAGGATATGATATTTATTCACTTAAAATGCAAGAAAAAAATTAAGAATGATATACGATAAGATATGTTGAAGGCAAAGGAAACAAAATGTTCTGGGAAATACTTGAGGAGAAATGAAGCACTTTGGGTAAAAGCCATCCTGGAAGACTTCATGGAATTACTGAAATGGGAACTGAGGGAAAAACATTTCGTCAAGTGGAGAAGAAGGAGGTGAATTATGGCGGCCAGAGATGGGAGAATTCAGGGGAAAACCATGAGCCCTGTTGGACAGAAATACCGAGAATGCAAAGGGAATGTTTGAACAATGGACTGACTACCTGATTCGTAGGATTATTATGAAGATCAAATGGAAAAATGAAAGAAAAAGTGCTTTGAAAGCATTACTACATAAATGTTAGCAATGATTGTTAATGGTATTGATGCTGGTATTATTCTCCACAGCAGGAGATCTTAGCCTATGGGCCATAATTTTAAAAAAAATACTTTGATCTCTGTATTTCAATAAAATTGGTTTCTTTTGGATTCCTATGTACTTTATTTTAGGCTTCTAACGACACGATTCTGAGAACTGGACCGTAGGCTCTACCAGACTGTCAAAGGGGTGGACGCACACAGGTCGAAAAACCCTGGGTTAGAAGCAGAAACAGCCAGAATTCAGCAGATTGTGTGAGTAAAAACAGAATCGTTGACTGTGAGGATAAAATAAGAAATTGCTGATGCTTGAATCTTTACCCAGACTCCTTGGAAATGTTACTTCTCTTCCTGCTCTTCTTCTTCCTCCTTAACTGCTTCCTCTTCCTCCTCTTCATCAAGTTCCTATCCTGCTTCAAGGTTAGTCAAGGGCTTTTACCGACTTAGACATCCCTAGTCATTTTCATTTAGCAAGAGGAAGCCGTCGCCCTCATCCTGTCACAGAGATTCGGTACTTTGATAGCATCTCGGGTCCCTGGTATTTGTGCTGCTGCTTAATGGCAGACCAGGTGGGGTCTTGACTGAAAAGTCTCCTTGAAAAAGAACCTGAAACTGAGAAATTGGGGAAATGGTGGGAAATCTTATCTAAGTTGTCAGAGTATGAACCAGGGATTAGCACGAGGGACATTCATAGACCAGAATGAAGAATCAATCATAACTGTATTGGGGGGAGGGGGAGAGAGCAAGCAATAGACAGAAGGGTAAGTTAAGCAACCCAAACAAAATTAGGACCAAAAATCACCTGGAGTTTGAAAATATAAAGCGCTTTAGTTACCGCAACCCAGTGAGGGGAGAGAGCAAAAAGCATCACCTACATTCTCCAGATGAAGAAACTGAGGTTCAGAGAGGAACAAATACAAAGTGCTCTCTGGCATCAAAGCCCTAGGAACCCACCCCCCTCCTTCCTTTCCAGTTTTCTTCTGCCTTGCTCCCTAATGGAGTTCTTCCATCGAGGGCCATTCCATGAATGGGGTCCTCCCTCTCTTAGCTCTGGGCATTTCTAGCCACCTTCCTGCTCTCCCTCCTCAGCTCCTCCTCCTGACTTCCCTGGTTTCCTTTATGTCCTGACTAAAATCCCATCTTTTTTAATTTTTTTCCAACCTCCCTTAATTCTAGGGCCTTCCCTCGGTTAATTATCTTGCATATGGCTCACTTGCATGTCTCCCCCACCAAAGTGTAACCTCTCCGAGGGCAGGACCTGTCTTACACCTCTTTTTGTAGCTTGTGCCCGACAGAGTAGGTGCTTAATAAATGCGGATTGATTGACTTTGCCACCTTCACAGAGCGAATAAGTGTGAAAGCCAGGATTAGAACACGGAGGTCCTGAGGAGCCAAAGGCATCCAAGTGGATCAAGTTCTGGGCTCCGAGTCAGAGACCGCCCCAGGCTGACATTTGCTAGCTGTGTAACCTTGACATTTCCTCTGGTATTATCATCTGCCAAGTGGGTGACTCTCTGAGCCTCAGCCAACTCCTTAGCATATCCACTAAGTCATGGGTGGACCTCGAGCTACATGAGGGAGGGAATTCCCACACCTGCAGCTCCCAGCCCACAGAACAAACCCCTCTTGCGCCTCTAACCCGAGAGCTAGCGCGGCACAGTAGTAGCTTTAGGGGAGGGTACGGAGGACGTGGGACAAGAAGACCTGGACTCAAGATCCGCCTTTCCCATCTGCAACACCATTTTGCAGCCCAGAATGCTGGGATCTAAGCAGCCCCCGACCAAGGGGGATCGGTGGGCAGCTGCTGGGTTGCAGTTACAAGGCAAACATTTTCCCCAATGATGCTCAGGGCCACCCTTCTAGCCAAAACAAGGAAACAAATATTCCTTTAGTTCGTTTTTCTTTCCCAATGTATTTCCATTTCTTTTCAGTAGTAATTTAGTAATTCCCTTTGTGTAATTATTTCCTATTATGCCTTAGTAATTTTAGTCATCTCTGCTGAACTGAATTGAAAACCCACAGAAATAAGACACAGTGCAGGTGTCCAGCAGAAAAAGGGGCTGGATCAAAGCAAGAAAAAGCTTTGTCCAGGGATAGCCTTCTCTGAGTGCTCAGGAAGTGGCTTCTGAATTATAAGTATTTCTGACTCCACCGCTTGAAAAAGTGGAGGGGAAGGGCCATTAGAGGCAGTTTGGTCTAGCAGTTAGAGAGAGGGCTCGGAAACCAAGAAGATTTGAGTTCAAGTCCAGCCGCTGACAAAGCAAATAATCTCTAGACATCCTAGATGTCAAACTCAAATAGAAAGTCACTAAACTCTATATGAGGATCCCCACCAGCATTACGTTGACTTAGAAAACCATACGCTCACATTATCTATGTTTTATTGTATTGTTATTTATTTTGTAAAAAAAAATTAACTCCCAATTATCTTTTAATGTGGTTCCTGCCCCACTCAGGAGCTTTGGGGGTTAACTGCACCACTGGCGTTTTGATGCCTCAGATCTAGGCGACTAATTCTAAATTACAGAGTAAATGGGTCCCTGGGTTGGCAAGCCTATATCTAGGGCAATAAAATCCTCTTCTTTATCCCTGTCCCTCTTCTTAGAGACTATAAGACAGAACCAGAGAACGCTTTGACAGCATCTGATTGAATGGCTTTCATTTTATGGGCTTGAACATGGAGGTTTAAGAAGGAAAAGTAGATTACACAGCCAGTCAACGGGAGAGCTGAGGCTAGGTGCCCAGTCTCCTTGCTCCAAGACTGTTCCTTCATACTAAAGATCAGCAGGTCGTATGTTTTTCAATGCAGAGACTTAGGATGTTGCAGGTGTGGATTATTACACACCCACCCCACCAGAGATCAAAACCAAGAGCAGGGAGCTCGACGCCCACGGCCACCCCCCAATCCTCCTCTCAGTTCCCTCTTCCACCTGGAGCTCTGGCCCGGGTCCGTCTTCAGAGGAATGTCCCCGGCCCGCAGTCAGGGTGGAGACAGTCAGCCACCAGTTTTATGGGTTAAAAATTATGATGATCATAACAAGGTCTGTCACACCTGTCAGATTGCCCCAGAGCTTAATTACGCCTTGCTTTCTTGTTGTTGTTAATCACAGGGGAGGAAGCCGAGAAGGGTGACTATAGAAGGAAGTCCTAGTCACCAGCTCTCTTAACACCTTCCTCTGAGACCGGCCACAGCCCACATGGGCTGAGGTGCCACAATTCCTCCCTCACAAACACCTGGCTTCCTGTTTTGCCTGGAGAATTTAGGGCCGGGAAGAAGGTCTCCGATCAATGGGTGTCGAAGGACAAGCACAACTTCAGTGGTATAATGGCACCAGAGGACACGGTTTGAGGTCCCAATTCAGACACTTTTATTAATTGTATAATTTCACTTCCTCTCGCTGGCTTTCACTTTTCTCATCTGGAAAGTGAGGTGGGGGAGGGACTGGATTGGGGGGGACACTGAAAGTCTCTTCCAACTCCAAAATTTGAAAATTCTGTGTATGAAAATCAATGAGGGAGAAAAAATAACAACTTGTAAAAATTTAAACTTAACTCAAAAAAGTATTTGAAACATGTGGAAAGAGGATGATGGGAGAAGCTAGAATTCCCCAACTTCATCTTCTCTACAGAGGAAAATGACCTTCAGGTTGCTAAGGAGAGAACAAAAACAATTAACAGAGAAGTTGGAAGTCGAAAACAAAAGTACTTGGATCTACACAAGAAATTCAATCCGACTAGCTCACAATATATCTTAGAGCTGAAGGGTCAAATGTGGTGTGTTGTGGTTGGTACTAGGAGAACTAAATGAACGTGTAATTGTGAAATATATTTAAATAAAATGCAAACAAACCTAAATAATGTTAATGTGTCATTTTCTAAAGTAACGTGTGGTGTTGTCTCAGTTCTATTTGAGCCTGACCACTGTCCTGGGACTGGGTCTCCGGTGTTCTTTGAGAGATCACAGAAAGGAGCAGGATGGCCAAAAGGAGCAAAATGTACTAAGAGGAAAAAAAAGCAAGAGGATGGAGTCTTCCAGTGATCAGCCAGTGACTTTGACTCTCTTCGTGGTCATTCTGAATGTGTGCTTAAACACGTAACTCGTCTCCGATTAATGAGGAAACGAGCGTGGCTTCTTCACAAACCAGTCTTGCCGGACCAACCTCGTTCCCCTTTGGGACAGGGTTGCTAATGATCAGGGACGTCGTGTAGACAGAACCTCCGGGAGGTCAGCAGGCTAGGATGAGGTAAGCCCCATGTTTTACCAACACCCTTCCCTTTAAAATGCTACCATGGCCTTTCCTCCTTCAGGACCTTTTAGAGGCCAGTGCTCTTTGTACCTTGGGATCTTGGTGGCTCGCACAACGGGACACTTGGCAGGTTGAGTTTACTGAGCAAACAAATAATTCTATTCCACAGAGAGGAGGGCTTAACGGATCTAGAAAGTGTGTGGAGTTGGGAGAAAAGTCTAGCTCCTGACAAGGCTGTAAATCCATCAGAAAGACTCCTTAAAAATGAGAATGACTCCAAACGGCGATCCTAAAGACACGGGCTACACAAGTGTTTCTCAGAGTCAGAAAGAACTAGAGGGTTTCTTTCCTACTTTGAAAGAAAATGGTCTACGTCGCCTTGAGGACTTCCCAGCTCCTAAAAGGAAGACAAAGAGACAGACTTCAGCTTGCTCATCATCAGGCCAGAAAGGACCCGGGAAGACGTGAAGAGAAGTTCTGAACCCATTTAAGGCTTCAGACAGAACTTTCTCAAGATGGCCAAAGACCTCTGTCATTGAAGTCTGGCCACGGCTGCCGCTCTGGTCAAATCCCACGAGTGATCCATCTTCTTGGTGGTTGGTCCCCCACTGGACCCAATGCAGCCCAAATTCGGAATCCCGTGGGCCCTTCCCTCCCCCAACAGAGCAATTCTCCCCAGTTAATGGAACACTTCCTCTTGATGCAGTCACATAGCCGAGGCCCATTGTTCCCACTGATGCAAGGTACCCGATTTCCCCTCCCCCAGTGTAAATAGCTAGAAAATAATTGGCATCCATTGTAATTGTACCATTACCAAGGATAGCAATGGAGTCAAATTCCTCCCAAATTGGCCAAATCTAATTAATTTAATAGGGATAGCTACCGGAAAAACACACTTGGGTTTAAAACAAAAGCTTACAGTCTAGTAATAAAGCTGTTCATGCACCAAACTGTGTGTTGAATTTATAAGGGGAAAAACTGCAATAATCAAAATGACATGTGCTTTTCAACCCCTTTGTGATCTGGCTCCAATCTCTCTTTCTAGATGGATTTTGCAACCCTCCCCGTCGTGTACTCCATGTTCCAGCTACGCCGCTCTCCTTACATTGACATTTCACTCCCCAATGTTCTCCCTCATCATGTCCATCTCCTAGAATCTCTGGCTTTTTCCAACGCTCACTCAGCTCAGCTGACACAATTCTTTTCTGATCTTCCTCCTCATTCCCGGTGCTCTCCCCCTGCCCATCTCTATCTATTCCTTTGAGTTACTGACTTGGATTGATTTGGGATACATGTAGTTAGTATTTGCATATTCGTGTCCCTGTTGATCCTGGGTACCAGTAAAATAGAAGTTTCTTTTTGAACATTGTTCCTGGTGTTCCCAGAAACAAAGATAATCGATACGGATGGAACTGAATTATTGGAAAAACCAGACTTAGTTGTCTGAGGACATAGTCATAGAACCAAAGATATTACAGCTAGAGGGGATCTCTGAATGAATTGCCTCCGGCCAACGCGTTTCCAAGCCCTTCCACGTCCAAATAGATGATCTTCACTCCTTTTTTTTGCAGAGGCCCCAAACTTGACTCCCCAACCTCATGCTCCTGAGCCTCTCCTCATTTAGCCAGTTGTCAAATGACAGGCAGTTCATCCCTGGCCCCTGTCCGAAACTTTTCAGTCTGATGGAACCTGCTAAAACTTGCTTTCTGTTGGCAAAGCCTCCATTCCATTCGCCAAGAGGAGTACAATTACAGTTATTGTCCAAGTCCTTGTGACCTCATTTGGGATTTTCTGAGCAGAGATACTGGAGTGGTTTGCCATTTCCTTCTCCAGCTCACTTGACAGATGAGGAAACCGAGGCAAGGAGGCTTAAGAGACTTATCTCGGGTCACAGTGAGTGTCTGAGGTCAGCTTTGAACTCAAGCCCATAGAATTATAACAAATAATACATTTCCTTCCCAATGGAAATCCAATGGAAAGAATGATTTCTGAAATGATCCCTGCCTTGCAGCAACCCTTCCCTTGATGTCGACAAGGGATGCACCTCGTGATGTTCAGTGGAGAAGAAGTCTCCGGGTAGAAACAGGGAAGAATTTCCCAATCGGGAGTTTATGAAGAACAAGCAAGCTTTGACACCTTCACAGAAGCTACGAGTTCCCTTTTATCATGAAATCAAACTGCTAAGCAGCCCAAACCTGTCCCTCTGCTTGGGGCCTGCTGCTGAGGAAGCCAGGCAACCAGAGGCAGTCCCGGCTCTCCCAGCCACTTGTTTTACAGCCTGGGAAGATCGGCCACGGGCCCCAGGAGCCTCACCCAACCGGCTCGGCCTTGCCTAGACTTCTCCCCAGAAGCCTCCGAGCCCAGCCCCGGCACACCCACTCCTGGCTGGGAACTCTCCCAATCATCTCCCTTAACGGTCAGTGGCTGGGAAAGCCTGAGAAGTCATCCCGACTCTCCCCAGCCTTCCAGAGCTGGCCCTGGGCCCCAATCACCTCCCTCTCCCTTCTCTGAGGAGGATTTTTTAGAGGGATGCTATCTGCCTTCCACGTCTTGGGAGGGTTGTGGTCTGGTGGAGCGCCAGCTGGCCTTCTGGCCCAGCCCAAGGGCTAGACCCTCTTCTAGAAAATGACCCGACCCAAGCAGGTGGCCTCCAGACCCGTCCTCCACTTCTGAGTCAGTGACTCCTGCCCTTGCAGGACGATGACTCTCCCTGAGCTCATCCAACGCCGAAGAACCGGACCTGCCATTGACCTGCTGACTTCAGCCCCCAGCACCGAGCTTGCATCTAGCAAGCCCTAGTAAATGTGTGGTAGAGGAGTAAGAGGGGACTCATATATTTTCAAGGCCCAGGTTGCCATGATTTGCTGATTTGCAGGTACAAGATCTGCTGACTCAGTGTGAGAGTCATTGGGAAAGGGATCTTCCCAAATATTCCACAATGAGCCCCCAAAAATGTCTCTACTCGGAGTAAGTTTCTGAAGCAGTCATTGGGCTAATGAGTAAGAGAGCAGTCAGAAAACGAGTGGCTGGGCCTCTTCTGGGAAATTAAAGCAATTCACGGTAAAGATTGGGACGAGCTTTACCGAACCTTGGACTTCTTTTGGGCCTCATGGTAGACATATCATGGCTAACAGTCTGTAAATCTTAGCTAAAAACAATAGCAAAAACAATAGCATTTAACATATATATACACATATGTAGCCTACATGTATATACACATGTGTGCATATAATTCTTTAAAATACATATATGTATACACACATGTGCAGGTATATATAATGCTTTAAAGGTTATAGAGCACTTTATATACATATCACTTGATCTTCATAATCCTATAAGGTTGGCACTATTAGATCCATTTTACAGAAAAGGAAACCGAGACTGAGAGGTCAAGTCAAGTGACGGGGCTGAGGTCAGCTAGTATCTGAGACAGGATTTGAACTCAAGCCTTCCACTGTTCCCCAGTTGCCATAAATACCACATGGTGCAATAGAAAAGCTCTGGCTTCGTACTTAGAGGACCTAGACTCAAGGGCTGCCTCTGGTGCTTAATATCTGAGTGATGTTAGGCAAGTCAGTTCACCTTTTCCAGCCTCAGTTTCCTGATCTGTACAATGAGACCCCTTCCAGTTTAGATCAAAGGCCAGTTCACTTCACACTAACCTACTTCTCTAAAATTGAATTTATCTTTTCTCCCAAAGTCCTTCTGGGACCCTTCATCTTGACATCGAGGTGACCCCAGATCCCAGAATTCTTGGACAATGGAGAATAATCTTGGTTTTGTTCTATGGCAGCAGACAGGCCATGATTAGCCTTTAGAAAGTTGTATCCAGGTTGTTCAAAGATCTTCCTCATCGATCTGGCTGCAGGATGCTGAACTTTTCAACCACAGTGACTCTCCCAGTCTCTCTATAAAGTCCTAGGTCCATCGCAGTTCTTGTCATTGAGGGATACACGCACTGACGATCCCATCTTCATTCCAAACTACCCCAGTTGTGTGTGCTCGATGAACAACAACCCCTCAAATTCCTTCAAATTCCAAATTTGCTAATGACCCCTAAATTGAGTGAAATTGCTCAAACACTGATGTCAGTAAAACAGAACATTTATAAGCAGAAGAATAAAAGATAAAATGTATTTTATTCTTTAATTATTAAAGAGAAAACTATGATAAAATACATTTTATTAATATTGATTATTATAACAATTAATATTATATACTATTATATAATAATAACGAATTAATAATTAATTAATTAAATTTTAGCCCACATCCCAAACACCAGCAGCCATGGCCACAGACGTCAAGCCTTGCCTCAGAATACTCTATCTCAGTGGTTTCAGGTCATATAGGCTCAAAGCCAAAGAATTAGAGGATGCCCCAGTCTCCTTATGGCCCACTATGCCCTGTGATGACATATTGGATAGGACATGATTCTATATTTTTGTGTAAGCATTTGTAGCAATTTATTCCCACACAATGATGGAGCTGGAAGAGTCTGTTTAGTCCAAAGAAGAGAATGAAAGAGGAGGAGGGGAAGGTATGTTTCCAGGTGACAGAGCTTGAGAAGCAGAGCTTTAAGCTCACGAGACAACGTACTTTCATTAGACCTGATGGGGGAAGAGTTTGTCCCCCTCCCTTCCCCCTCTGCCATCGGTCCTTAGTGGTCTGGAAGGTTTGTGAAACTCCCCGGCTTTTCACCGTTGTCCCACTTAGGCCTCTATTATGAAACCGTGTTGCATAAACAGCAGAGTCTAAGTTCTTTTCTCAGGAGTAAATCCCAGTGAATCAGCTCCTCGGAGCTGGGCAGCTTCATCTCTCTGAAGTGGTGCATTTAAATTTTAATAGAAAATCTTTAGATGTTGGTCCCTAGCAGCAGGAGTGAAAATAACACTCTTTATCCATAAGTTAAAATTGTTTCGGGAGTGCACACACACACACACACACACACACACACACACACACACAAAATCCATCAATGGTGTGTCAGGTTGTAGAAAACAGACTTCCCTGCATCCCAGTGAATAAGGACCTGAATAAATATTGCCAACTATACTGTTATCCATAATGGTACGTTTGCAGAAAGTCACAAGAATGATGGCACAGAGAGCATCCATTTCAATTTTCCATGATTACTTCATGAAGAAAGATTTCCTTGAAAAGGGGGAGAAGAACCTGGAATACAAATGAAGCCCCAGTCCCCAGGGAGAGAAAGCCAGCAGTGAGAGGCAGGATGCAAGCCATGGCCTGCATCTGAAAGAAATCCAGCCTGTTTCTTAAGAAAGAGCTCCTATGTATACATATATTATACTTAACTTATACTTACACATATTTAATATGTGTTGGTCAACCTGCCATCTGGAGGAAGGGGTGGGGGGAAGGAGGGGAAAAGTTGGAACAAAAGGTTTGGCAATTGTCAATGCTGTAAAATTACCTATGCATAGAACTTCTAAATAAAAAGCTATAAAATTAAAAGAAACAAAGAAAGAAAGAAAGAAAGAAAGAGGTCTTGTCCAAAACGGAACTCGTGGCCTTGCCCACCTCCTCCTGCTTCCCTTCTCTCGTTCTCTTTCTTCCCATGGCAACCCAATGGGGCATTCTCTTAAATATTATGTTAATTATATTATTAAAATTATGTTAATTATTAAAATATCACCTTATTTGAGGCTCGCAGCTCCTTTACAGCCACTCCACAAGACCCTTCTTCTCTAATGGACACGTTGGTTAGCTTTTTCCTGAATTATTCCAAGTTCTTCCATCTCCCTCTTCGAACCTATTCTGATGGATTAATCATTCCTAATTCACAGCTCTGATGATTCAATTCAAGAAATATTCAACATTTATTAAGTTATGTTTAAGAAATTAAGCTAAATGTGTATGTTGGGGAAGAACATAGTTCCCATGCTAGAAACTATGCTGGGTGTGTGGGAGAGAGCTTACAATAGAATAGGGGACAGAAGAAATGGGATATGAAACAGAATAGGACAGAGGCACAAGAAAATTGGAGATGTGGGAGAAACCCGGCTCCCTGAGCCTCCCCACGCACCTGTGCTGGGAACAGCTGCCGGCCGGCCCCTGCCCCACCTTGCTGCCATGCTTTTTCAGGCAGCCAGGGGTTAATCTCAGAGGCCGGCTCTGAGAAGAGAAGACAGATGTGGAGAAAGAGCCAAGGAGTCCTTGAGAGTGCGAGAGTGGGAGATGCTGAGAGAGCCCGCTGCGGCTCCCGCGAGAGCCTGGAAAGACAAATTAGTGATTCCCACCAACCCTAGCCTTGTGTGGAAGGACAGACCTGACTGAACAGCACAAAGGGGTCCCAGGACATTCACACCTTGATTTAGCTGGAAGAACTGGAAAGTTTTAAATGGTTAGGGGCACAATGGCTGCTGGGAAATAGCTCAAAGGCGCAATGGCCCTAGGGTTTCGTTATGGAAGATTATCCACGTTCTTCCCATGAGAAAAGCTGGAGCACTGAGGAGGCACATTGGCCCGGAGTGGGGCCATTCATCTTCCCAAGTTCAAATCTGACCTCAGACACTTAGAACTCTGGGCAGGTCACAAACCCCCTTGCCTCAGTTTCCTGCTTTGTAAAATGAGTGGGAAAGGAAACGGCCGGCCCCTCTGGTAGCTCTGCCAAGAAGACCCCAATGGGGACGGGAGAAATGGCTGAATGCTGAGAGAGGACGGCTGGTCAGGGGGCCAGAGCCCTGAAGCCAAATTGAGGAGAAGTGGAACCCCAAAGGGACTAACATGAGCAGCAACATGAGGAACCAGGAGGTAAACCAGAAGGGAGAAACACTTGCCTCCCAAATAGGACACCTCCAGGGGAGTATTGCTAATGACATGGCTACTTATGTCCTTGGGAGGTTGGACCCTAGAAGGACAACACGAGCCCTTTGACGAAGAGAAATCTCTTGGGAATTGCTATAAATCCATATCATAAGGGTCAAGGGCTCCTGGAGGAAGCCAGAGCTTTAAGTCTCTCACCCTAGCTCAAGCAGAGGGTTGTAAAGACCCTTCAGGACTGGGAGCACCATCCTTACCCAAGAGGGAAAAGGCTTTTTATAGTGCTTTTCCCAACCCATCAGCTCCGCCTTTTACTTTGCAAATAAAATCTGTTCTGGGTTTGATACTGTCTGTGCTTGAAATGTTATGGGGCCACCTTGTTTGGGGACAAGCACCCAGCTGCAAGGATTAAGCCCCAATTCCTGTCTTCCTCTCTCCTCCAAAGTGGGCCCCGGTATCTGATACCAGGAGGAAGCCTCTAGCCACAGATTATACATGCTTAACACTGGGAAAGTTCCTGGAGAGCTTTCTTTAGGAACAGAAGCTTATAGTAAAGGAAATCAGGGAAGGCTTCCCAGAAGGGACAGGGCCTGTGATGGACCTTGAAGGTAGAGTCCGATGTCAATAGCTGGGAATAAGGAGAAAAGGGAGGAGGGTGAGCTGGATAAGTACATAGAGGTGTGAGATTGCAAGATTCCATCAAGGAAAGGATTACTTTAATTTAGCCAGAACACAGAATCAGGAAAGTGAATAGTTTTACACATCAAGCTAATAAATTGTATTTTATACCACAGGAACTGGCGAAACAAAGAAAATTTTTGAATAGAGAAGTAAGACATATACTGGAAATGGCATTTTGGCATTGAATAATAGGCTGGACAAGGAGAGAAAAGGAAAAAGATTGTAAAAGGATATTATGTTAATTATTAAAATACCACATTATATAATGTATGACTAGCAATATAATATAGTAATTCATAATGTGTCACAATGTTCTATATTATTATGGTGAGGATATTATGATAGTCCAGCCAAAAGGGTGAAGGAAAAATGAATGAAGAAGCAAGAAAGAGAAATGTTACAGAGGAAGTATCTACAATTCTTGGCAACTGATTGAACATGTGGTTTGAGGGAGAAAGAAGAAACAAAAGTAATGAAAATTTTGAATAGATAACTAGATGGACACTAGTTCCAGCAAGAGAAATGGAGAAGTTGAGAAGAGAATTAGTTTGGAGGAAAAAACTAATTTACATTTGGTCATGGTAGGTCTGAGAAAGATCATTTCTCTCAATGGTTTCCTGCTGCCAATTAAATTCTATTAAATTCCTCCCTTTGGCATTCAAGGCTTTCCATATCCAAGTTCCAATCCGCCTGCTGTAACGACATTCTTCCCCATTCCAAACTTAACGTCCATCCCTGGAAAAAATTCTGCATCCTCCCATAGCCCAGGCATGGCCCTTCCCCCTAGCTCCACCATTAAGTTTCTCCCTCCCCATCAAAGTCCAAAACAAATGGCAACCGTCCACACAATGGCTTCTGATTGCCCCAGATGGAAGTGTTCCAACCCTGCTTTGAATCCTCATTGCACTTTTTTAAACTTTTCTGATATAATGATCATTCTTATTTTTGCTATGTTATGTGGTCACTCAAAAAAGATAAGTTGAACTCTACGCATGGTTAAAACAAAGTGGATAAAATACATTTGCTGCCCACTTTGTGACAAGCAGTTAGACAATCGGATCAGTCCATAATTGGATAGAGGTTGGACAGTTTCCAATACCATTTACTCGTTGCGAAATCTGTGTGCGCCAGATAGCATCATGGTCTTAGAAGAATCCAAATAATGGTAACTTAGAGAATAATGGCAGATTAACGATGGGTTACAGGACATTGGCGATTGCCATGTATACATAAGAAGTCATGGTAGAATTGGTGCAATAGGTGGAGACTATATTAAGAGTCAAAAGAGCTAAGTTTAAATCTTCCCCCTCCCTCCAGGACCTGGACAAGGTCTGGGTCTGTGCAGGCCTCAGCTGCTTTCTCTGTAAAATTAGGGGTGTTGAACCTGATGACCTTTAAGTTGCCTTAGTTTTCTAAATCTACGTGTCCCTGGTTCAGAAAAAAATCATCAAGGCCTTTTACAACTGGAAAAGGAGATGAGGGGGTCAGACTATTTTGTCAGCGGTACAAAAGATGGCTTCATGTTACACTGATGGCCACACGGTATTTTTTAAAACCCTAAGAAGGCCCCAAATGTAGTACCTAGCTCTCTTACAGAGGATTTTCAAAATAATATTGGAAAGGATCAAATAGGATGAGAAATCTGGGACAGGCTCTCCTCCGTAAAATGAGAGGAAGTAACTGCACTGGTACAATCCTGGCTCCCCCAAAGGATTCCTAATCTTATCATTCCTCCTGGATTGTAAAACACTCAAGAATGGAAGTAGATGCCTTCCTTTTGCTAGTACAATCAAACACACAGTAGGCTTGAAAGAAGTATCTTTCCATATTTTTCTTATATCCATATATCCTGGTTCTTGAGATATGGCATAATAACCGAGAATTTTATATTTCTTGGACTTCTGATTGCTTAAAATTGCAGTTTAAGGGCTACTCCAAATTAAATTCAAGGGATGGATGGAGACTGAACCTTTCCCTGAAATATAAGGATTTAGAGCCTTTATTTAGGCTTCGTGACTAAAAGATATTATACTGTGCATTGGAAAAAGAACAAGGATATCATTTCTTGGGAGGTTAATGTTGTGATCTGTCAAGTAATTCTTTTGTTCAGATGGAGAAAGCAAATTGTGGGGGAGGTTAAATTAATACACAGGCTGAGCAGAAGGGTTTGGGAATTCTCAGGTACACTAAAGGTTGCATTGAGAAAGCTTGGTTATCTGAGATTGCAGACAGCATGTACCCTGGGGGAATAACAAGGAATTTGACCTCTCACCATTGAATTTTTGGTTGTTGTTGTTTTTTAATGTATTTAGTTTAAATCTTTATTAGCTCCATGAGGCAAAGTCTCTCACTTTCAAGAGAAGCTCCTGAAACACACCATTCATTCTCCCTACCCCAAATCTATAAATATATTTGGATTAAGAACCTCTTAGGGATAAAGGGCACAAAGAAATTAGGTAAGATATAACTATAGTTATAGTTAATTAGACAGATATCAGTTATAGTTATATAGATATAAGTTAAATGACAGATCAAAGACTTTTCAGAGACTTTGGAGTTCATTTAATCTCCCTCTCCTCAATTTACCGATGAAATAACTAAGACCTACATACAGGGAGTAATTTACCCAAGTTATTTGGTGAGTGACATCCCCCACACCCACTAATGAAATTATAAATCCTGGATGAAGTGAAAATCTTAGAGAACTTCCCATGGAAAAAGGTCCCTAGGATCACAGATTTAGAGTTAAAAAGAATTCAGAGGTCATTAAAGCTGACCTCTTCCTTTTACAGATGAGAAAACAGAATCTGAGAGAGTTTAAATGATTTGCCAATGATGAAAACATATAGAAGTTCAAAAAGAATTTAAATTCATGACTAGGAAATCCTTCTTTGAGCTCTATTGTGAATTATTATTATTATTATTATTTCAGTAAGTGTCCAATTTCCCCCTAAAGAATTATACTCAGTTTTGCTAGGTAGGTTATTCTTGTTGTAATCCTAACCCTTTGCCCTCTGGAATATCATATTCCAAACCGTTCACTCCCTTAATGTGGAAACTACTAAATCTTCCGTGGCTCCACTATATTTGAATTGTTTCTTTCTGGTTGCTTATTTTCTCTTTGACCTGAAAACTATCAAGTTTGGTTATAATATTGCTGGGAATTTTCATTTCAGGAAATAATTGGGGGATATTTTCAATTTCTACTTTTTCTATCTTTCTCTTAAATATCTGGGCAGTTTTCCTCCCTAATTTCTTGGAATGTGATATCTAAACTATTTTGTTTTATCTTGACTTTTAGGTATCCAATAATCCTTAAAGGATCTCTCCTGGGTGTATTTTTCCCAGGTCTGTTGTTTCTCCAATGAGATATTTCTCATTTTCTTCTATTTTTTGACTTTTTAATTGATTCTTGAAGTCACATAGAGTTAATATCTTCCATTTTCCCAATTCTAATTTTTAAGCAATTATGTCCTTCAGTGAACTTTTGTATCTCTTTTTTCCATTTGGTCTGTTCTGCTTTTAAAGAACTGCTTTTCTTCAGTAAATTTTTGTGTGCCTTTTTATCTTTAGGCCAATTTTGGTTTGTGAAGTGATATTTTCCGGGCCTCTTTTTTCCAAATTATTGAAATAATCAGATTTATTCCACGTCTTTTGTCATTGATCCTTTATAGAATTAATTGTTGGGGACTATTGGGAAAGTGATGGATACTGTAAGATGTCAGTGCTAGAAGGAACCATGATATGCAATACCACGGCCAGAAAAGACAACAGAGGCAATGAGACAATTTTTAAGCATTTGTTTTACAGAAGAGGAAATTTAGATCTTATTCAAGGCTACACTGTTAATCAGAAGTAGAGAACGAACTAGCATCTAGGACTCTTCATTTGACCTTATAAGGAACAGCCATCTCTATCCAGGAATATAGGATGTGCCAATATGTTTTGTATTATAAATTGCAAATATATATTTATTATATTATTATATTATATTATAATAATATATTATAATTGCTATATTATTATGTTGTGTATTGTGTTATAATAATACTATAATTTATTACATATTGTGAATATATTTATTGTATCATTATCATATTGTATATTATATTATAATAATATATTATAATTGTTATATTATTATATTGTATATTATGATAATATAATTGTTATAACATATTATATATAGCAAATACATATTGCAAAGCAATATATTACAGTTAGAATTATCATCACTCCTATTAATGACTTTATTGAGCCCTTGGGATATAGAGAAGTGTAACTGGATTCCTGCCTTCAGGATACAGACTAAACAGAAACAATAGCTCAGCTCTTTGAGGATTAGGAACATGCTTCTTGTACCCTTTACCCTACCTACCCAAGGCGTCCCAATCCAATGCCTGGCGCCATGAACTACCCGGCATAGCCACCCAGTAAAGGTAAAGAGAGCCAAATAGAATCACATTCTATAGAACTCATAATGGAACAGATGAGCCCGAGCGTGTGGCTGATGATCCCCCTCACTGTTACCCAGACAAGATCACAGAACGTTAGAGCAGCGCTGGGATGGATCGCAAAGGTCGCCCTCCATCCCCTCGTAGGAGGCAATGGGATTCGGCGTGATTCTTTGTTATTTCTCCAGCCCCAGGACTCAGGCTTGGCCCTGCAGCACAAGTGGCAGCAGTAATTGGTTATTCTGTGCTTTCTCCCACTCTGAATGCCCTGCTTAGCTTTTCTATTTCCTAAGAGCTAGAAGCCTCCTTCAAACTCATTAAAATGTGTTAATGAGAACTTCTCAAAAATGAAAAAAGAGGAAGAAAGAGAAAGAATAGCATGTTCAGCCCCTGCTTAGTAGGCAAGACAGAGTGGGCTCCGACCCACCCCAATTAGGACAGTCTCTAATCTATCATCATCTCCCTCCCCCCAACCTTACTCCCAAATTCTAGTCATCCAAACTGTTTATTTTTCTTCAAGTTGTTGAAATAAAAGGAGAAGAACTAGTTTGTTTCCACAGGTATTGCAGCTTATCCATGGGTTAAAAGCTGTGGGGAATGCACATGAAAAAGGGCCTTGTCTCCAAAGGCATCCCAGTCTAACCTTTCTTCCACTTAGATGTCCTCCTCCTCCTCCTTCAAATCCAAGGACCACTTCACTGCCTGGTGCTCTCCCTGTGGAGTGTGAGTATTGTGTTTTGTAGCATTTATTATACCCTGAATGCCATTATAAAACACTCATCTGTCTGCCCGTACTTTGTCCCTCTTCTCTTCTCTCTGGGCCATGGACTGCCCATATTCTAAGGAGCACAACCGGTAAATGACAGATTGGATCCCAAAACCTTGGTCTCTTGACTCATAACCTTGCTAATTTTTCTATGTTCTAATAGTATGAGTCCTTTTGTACAGACAGTCTACTCTTTAATTTGAACCAGGAAATTCTATGCTATTTGCCAAGCCTGACTGTTCATTTAAGTGTCTGTGAAGGTCTGAATTTGTACTAACCATAATCTAAGCACCAGGAACACAAAAAGAAATTATAAGCCCTGTTCTCAAGAAGCTTCCAATCTATTTTGGGGTGGGAAAAGGGAGGGAAATATGGTCTTCATACAGACATGATCAGGAAGATATGAGGTGGAGAATTCTAGAAAAGAGAACTCTAGAAATAAAAGAAAAAGTGTTTGAAGAAAGGAGAGATCTTTTTCATCTGGGAGCATCAGGAAAGGCTACGTGGCTCCTGAACTTAAGGCTTGAAAGAAGAAGAGATTCTGAGGCACAAATCAGAACAATATAATCGTGGCCAGAGGAAATGATGGCATTAATTAGGTCCAGGTAACAATCCGAGGTCCACCTTGGCTAACGTTTAGGGAGTGAAGTAACACTCTCTCTCTGAGAGAGTACAAAATGAACACAGAATAAAAGCAAGTGCCGGGTTGCCCGAGGACCCAGTCCCCTGTGGGGAGCGGCTCCTCCTACTCCCAGAGATGGCTGTTTGTCCCTTATTCTTGAGAAGGACACTGGGTCTGGGAGGGGATGCCCTGACACACAAGCAAAGTGGACGGAAGTGAGGGAGGACTGGACAAGGTCTCCTCCAGGGCCATCTGGGTTGGTGGCAAGATATGGATCAGAACGACTGGAGATGGGCCTGGAGGCCGTGGGAGAAAATGCTGGGGCTGCTGTTAAAGACGCAGATATGATGGATTGAATAATGGAGCATTATTGTTGTTCAACTTCTGGGGAGCCAGACTTCTTTATCCCCTGCTTTGCTTCAAGCTCTCTCTTGGCTCTCTTGTTCTTCCTGCAGATGAAGTCACCTGTGCAGGCTGAGACCAGGTGTGGGGCATTTGTGAGAGATTTAAGAGAGCACCTCGCGGGTCTTGAGTTTAAGTCATCAGCGCCAACGAACGGCGTCCCAGACCATGGGCGAAGTTATCCAGTGTGATTGCTGAGCCCCATTTGGGAGACCCTAGAGAGTGGGAGATGCATCCTGAGATTAGATAAGGACCTCTGTCCCAGGGTGCAATGTGCAGAACCTGACTGGCTACGTGAGGTCCCCGGTGACAGATCCAACATTAAATCATGTGAGAGGCAGGTTGGGGCAGATCCTGCATTACTGAAACCCATCTAGACTGCAGACCAAAGTAAGTTGCCATTCCCCTCATTTTATCTTTTCCCTTCTCTTCTGATAGAGTTTGAACCCTACTATCTTCCCCTGAAAGAAGAAGCACAACTTATTTAAAAATTGGTTTATTCTGTGCTTAAATCTCTTAAGCCATCAAATATGACAAATCTGTTCATCATCTTCACTGATAAATGATCTGTGTATGATGGTTCAAATGTGACAGTTTAGGTGCCTGGGAAGGGGAAAGAGACTTAAAACCGTAGTATTTTATTCCTCCAAACAACTGTAGAATAACACTCAAATAGAACTCTGGAGTGTGGAGCCAATGAAAGGTCAGGACAAGACATTCTTCCATTCCAAGACAGCCGAGGAGGTTGGAAAGAGAGATCCGGGACAGGGGCTGGGGGCTGGCCTGGACTCCACCCAGATGAAAGGCCAAGGGCAGGATCCAGTAGGAGCTTCGGGAGCTCTCAAGCCAGAAATGGCAACTGATTAGAAAGACATTACCGGGACCCTTATTCTAGCCTTGGACTCGGGACCGGACACTGGGAACTCCACTACCAGTCCCACTTCTGGGTCATAGTCCAAGGGCAGAGAGGAGCATTTTCAGTTAAGAGGGAGGAACAGTGACACTGCTGACCCCAAATGAATAGGGGCCATGAAGAGCAGTATTCACTGCAATTCCAAGGGTGACTTACCGGGGTCCCTTCCTGGGATCTACATCAGAGTGCAGAATAGGGGAGCAGCAGCCATACCTCTAGCTCTGAAAACAGCAGTACAAAAAAAAAAAAAAAAAATCCTGAAGTGTGGGACAAGAACATTCCATCCCCTATAAGGAAAAGGGCCCGACTTTAATGAAAGTTCAAAGTCAAAAAAGGAGGGAAAAAAGCAAACAACAGAAAAAGAACCTGACCTTAAAATTCTACCATATATACATGGTGGATTCAAGTCATACACTCAGGAGAGCTGCAGGTGAGTCTGCTGCTAGAAAAGTCCGGGTTTCCAGTCTGAGAACTGGAGCCAGGTGTCAGAGACTGTTCTGGCAGAGGCAGGAGCACCTATAGGAGAGACGAACTTGGAAGTGGATGGAAGGAGATGGGACTTGACCATAGTTCCAGGGCTAAGAGGAGCAGGAACACTTATTGCTGTAGAGGACCCTTCTGGGGGGCAGGTGTTCCCCAGAATGCAGAGCGGAGACGGGGACTGCAGCTCTCTGAGGGTCACACAGACTTGACAGCTCTGAAAACTTGCAGATCCTCAGAAATAGCTTCAAAAATAGCAGCACGAAAAATCATCCCTACCCCCAGGTGAACAGAGCTAACTTTAACATAAAGTTCAAAGTAAAAAAATAAGCTGGGAAAGTGAGCCCCAATCTCCCCCCCCAAAAAAAATACTAGACTATGAAAAACGACTATGGTGGCTGAGAAAACCTAGACATAAACTTAAAAGAAGACAATCATAGGAAAACAACTGTAAACAAAGCTCAAAGTAAAAAAGCTAATTAGACAAAATTCCTGGAAGGGTAAAGAAAGAGATAAGCCCAGTAGAGGAAAAACTGGGGAAAGAAATGAGAGCAATGCAAGAAAATAATGAAAATTATTAGGTTTAAAAGAGGTACCCAAAAATTCTGAATAAAATAGCAACTTAAAAAAATAAAATTGGGGGCAGCTAGGTGGTGCAGTGGATAGAGCACCAGCTGAAATCAGGAGAATCTGAGTTCAAATGTGGCCTCAGACATTTAATACTTCTTAGTTGTATGACCCTGGGCAAATAACTTAACTCCAAATTGCCTCAGCAAAAAAAAACAAACAATTAAACAGACAGACAAATAAATAAATAAATAAATGAAATGAACTAATTGTAAAAGATACACAAAAATTCACTGAGGAAAAGAGCTCCTTAAAAAGCAGAATTGGTCAAATGGAAAAAGAGATACAAAAGTTCACTGAAGAAAACAATGCCTTAAAAATTAGAATTAGGCAAGTAGAAGCTAATGGCTATATGAGATTTCAGAATAGGAAAAAGTCAAAAGAATTTTTAAGAATTGAAATATCTCAGTGCAAAAACAATTGGCCTGAAAAACAGATTGAGAAGAAATCATTTAAGAATTATTGAACTATACTGCAACATATCTAACATATATAGGACTGCTTGCCATCTAGGGGAAGGGGTGGAGGGAGAGAGGGGAAAAATCGGAGCAGAAATGAATGCAAGGGATAATGTTGTAAAAAAAAAAATTACCCTGGCATGGATTCTGTCAATATAAAGATATTATTAAATAAAATAAAATATTTTTTAAAAAAAAGAATTATTGAACTATCTGAAAATCATGATTAAAAAAAAAAAGCCTAGACATATTTCAAAAAATAAGTAAAATGCCTTAGTATGTTAAAGATAGGAAAAAAAGAAATTGAAAGAATCCACCAATTATCTCCCGAGATACCAAAATGAAACCTCCCAGCAATATTATAGCCAGATTCCTTAGCTTCCAGATCAAAGAGAAAATACTTGAAGCTGTCAGAAAGAAACCTTTCAAATATTATGGAGCCACAGTCAGGATCACACAAGATTTAGCAACTTCCACATTAAAGGAGTGGAGGGATTGGAATATGATATTCCAGAGGCAAAAAAAACTAGGATTATTAACAAAAATAACCTTCTCTGAAAAAAAAACAATAACAACAATATAATCTTTTAGGGTGGAGGAAAAGTATATTTAGTGAAATAGAAGATTTCCAAACATTCCTGATGAAAGGACCAAATTGAATAGAAAATTTGACATTCAAACAAAAGACTCAAGAAGTATAAAAAGTTAAATATAAAAGAGGGGATTTGATAAGATTAAACTGTTTAAATATCAATATGACACATAATGCCTAAGAACTTTATCATTGTTGGAGCAGTTAGAAGAAGTCTGCATGAGCAGAGGGCCCAGATTTAAGTGAACCGTGGTTGGGATTCGTGGCTGAGAAAAGAGGGATGGGAGAAGAGTGGAGAGAGAGTAAGAATGGAGTTTTTACAGAGGAAGGAAAACGGGAGGGGGATTGGTAGCACTTGAATTTCACTCATATCTAAATTGGTTCAATATATATGGGGGAATGTGGGTATGTGTAGATATGTGTATGTATGTATACTATGTATATTATATAATATGTAATATATATAATTAATAATAATATATTATATATATATAACTTGTAATGAAATCTATCATAGTAAATGGGGAAGAAGAAAGGAAAGGAGATTCAGGGAAACAGGGGGACTGATAAAAGAGAGAAGTGATAAAAGTAGAAGACTGAAACAAAACAGGTTTTAGAGAAGGGACAAGATCAAAAAGAGAGTGAAATGGATAAACAGAAGGAAAAAAGATGGAGGAAAATGCACAGTGAATAATTGTAACTGTGCATGTGAATGGGATGAATTCAACCGGAAAATGGAATCAGACAGCAGAATGGATTAGAAACTAGAATCCAAGAATATGTTGTTTACAAGAAACACACTTGAAACAGAGAGACACACACACAGAGTTAAAATAAGGGGCTAGAATAGAATCTATTATCCTTAATCTGACATGAAAAAGGCAGCAATAACAATTACGATCTCAGACAAAACAAAAGCAAAAATAGACCTAAACTAAAAGGGATAAACAGAGAAACTACATCTTGCTAAAAGGCACCATAGAGAGTAAAGTAATGTCAGAAATAAACATAAATGCACCAAATGGCATGGCATCCAAATTTTTAAAAGTTAAATGAATTATAGGAGGAAACACAGTAAAATTATACCAGTGGGGGACCTCTAAGAGCAAGCTGAATCTAACCATAAAATAAATAAGAAAGAAGTTAAGAACATTTATAGAATCTTAGAAAAGTTAGATATGATACACTTCTAGAGAAGACTGAATGGAAAATAAAAATGATTATACATGGGACCTACATGAAAAAAAAAAAAAAACAATCATGTAGTAAGGCTTAAAAACCTCACAACTAAATACAAAAAGCAGAACTATTAAATGAATCCCTTCAGGTCATAATGCAATAAAAATTACATCCCATAAAGAGCAATGAAAGCATAGATTAAGAATTAATTGGAAATTAAATATAATCTAAACCTGAAGAATGAGTAGATCAGAGAATAAATTATAGAAACATCTGATAATTTCATTAAAGAGAATTACAACAATGGGACGATATATCAAAATTTGTTAGCTGCAACCAAAGTAATCTTTGTGAAGGGAAGGAAGGAAGGAAGAGGAAGAGGGAAAAATCATATCTCTAAAAATGTATATCAGTAAAAAAAAAAAAAAAAAAGATCAATGACTTAGTTGTGCAACTAAAAAAAACCAGAAAAAGAACAAACTTAAAACCACCAGTTAAATAACAGAATGAAAATCAAAGGAGAACTTAATAAAATTGAAATAAAAAAGTGAACTAAAGGAGCTGGTTTTATTTTTTAATAATAAAATAGTTAAGGCATTGATTAATTAAAAAAAAAAAAGAAGAAGAAAGAAGAAGACCAAATTACCAATACTAAAAATGAAAAGAATGCATGAACCCCAATGAGGACGAAATTTAAAAAATTATTAGAAGCTATTTTGGCTCAATTATGTGCCAATAAAACTGTCAATCTACTTAAAATGGATGAATATTTACAAAAATGTAAATTGATCAGATTAACAGAAGAAGAAATAGAACAATTAAATAATTCTATCTTAGAAAAGAAGTTGAATAAGCCATTCATTAGCTTCCTTCCCCCCCCCAAAAAAATTCCAAGGACCAGATGGATTTACAAGTGAATTCTACTAAATATTCAAGAAACAAATAAACTCAATAATATATGCATTATTTGAAAAATAAAGGAATCCTACCAAGTTCTTTTATGCACAAATATGGTTTTTATGTCTAAGTGAAAAATAGAGAAAAATGTAAAAGAGCAATTTCCTTAAGAATATCAATACAAATTTTAAAAATAAAATACTATCAAGATTACAGCAACATATCACAAAGACCCAAAGAGAGCAAAGAAAAGCAAAAGGACTTGTTTGTACAAAAATATTTATAGCGGCTCTTTTTATGGAAGCAAAGAAATAGAAATTGAAGTGATGACCATTAGTTGGAGAATGGTCAGACAAAGTGTGATTATAGGATTGTGATGGAGTAATATATTGTACTATAAGAAATGATGACAGGATGGTTTCAGAAAAAGTTGGGGAGGGTTTGAACTCATGCAAAGTAAAATGAACAGAACCAGGAGAACAATATACCCAGTCGTAGCAACATCGTAAAGATGATCAACTGTGAAAGACTTAGCTACTGTGATCAAAATAATGATCCATGACAAATCCAAATGTCATGACTTTGAAGAACTCATGAACTCTAATTGCAGATTTCTTGGGTTTTCTTTTTGAACGTGGCTAATATGGAAACCTATTTTATATGATTTTATTATATAATCAATATCAAATTGCTTGCTTTTTCAAGCACAGGGAGAGGTTCAGCAGATCGCAAAAGTACTTTTGCATTTATATCACAGTTATTTCTAGATGAATGGGGAAGAAAAAAAAATAAAATCAAAAACCTATATTCTCCCAAACAAAACTCTCCTTAGTAACAACAACAACAACAACAACAACAAAATGCTCAATTCCCCGCTACTTGGCCATAATGAGAAACATGCAGCAGAGGTGATCATTCTGATGGGACAGTAGAAAGGGAAGGAAAACTGAATAAGTATTTATGAAGCACCTACTGTCTACTATATGCTATGCGTTATAAGCCCTCCAGACAATGAGATGGATTTCTCAGCCTACAAACAAGGAATATTATTTGCTGTGAGTTAGGAAGCCTTGCACTAAGCAAGCTTTAGTGGCAAGAATAAGATATAACGTAACAACACAGCACCTGTGAACCCACAGAATTTAATTCCCTGTGGACTAAGTCTCAGAAACCTCTATTTTCAGACTACATCTCTATTCTTTGTGCAAATGTCTCTGGTTCCTTTAGAGCACATGGAATGAAATCATATCTTGTCATTGTCAGGCTCACAGCTATTGAAACACAATTCAGCTTCTTTGTCATTTTTTAAAAATAAAGTCTGCCTGGGGACCTACTGTCAGCTGAACCGCTAAGATTTTCTTTAGAGAATCTATATTTTGAGCTTTTGAATTTCCCTTTATTGGAAAGAGTAGTACAAAGCAAAGGGGATGCCACTATCTTGGTGAATATTTTAAAAATCTAACATTGTTATGTAATCACCAATTTCTCAGATGGAAAGTGCATTTTGGATATTGTCAAATGAATGTTTAAAATATCCAAGAAAGGTTAATGTAGAGCAGGTACACACACACACACACACACACACACACACACACACACGTATGTAAATACTCCCTTGTAATCCATTATCTCCATGCAAAATCTGAGATTTGGACACCAACTCTTCTTGTTCACAAAATGCAATCATGGTAAGTAAAGCCATAGGATGCAAGAAAGGGAAAGAACCTCATAGATCATTGAGGCTCCCCTGTCATTTTAAAAATGGAGAAACCTGAGGCTGAAAGTGAAATATGACGCGCCCAGAATTGTGCAGGGTGTTAATAGCAATGGAAAGAGCATTGTGGTACAGTGACAAGACCACTGGCTTTGGAGTTAGAGAACCTGAAGCTGCTGCTTTCTCCTGGTAGTACTTCCAGCAAATTACTACTATTTTGTACCTTGGTTTCTTTATATGTAAAACATGGAGGCCGGATTAAATGATTTCTATGGCTCCTTATAATTCTAAATCTTATCATTCTAGAACCTTTGTTGCCTCCTATCTCTTGAAAGAAATGTTATTAGCTCATCAAAGTGTGACTCTGAATATTAAAGGCTTTTCATCATTGACAAAAGGTCACTGGATTTAAAACTGAAAAGGACATGTCTAATGCTGTGGAGGAGGAGCAGGATTATGGTATTAATTTTCTAAAAGCAAGTATAAATTATTTGTATATTTAAGTATTTTCTGCATCAGTGCTTATATCTATTAACACAGATAATTGAGAGTTTAATATAAATGTATTTGCACTCATACTTCCCTCTTCTTTACCTTTCTCTTTTCATTTCTAATAGTGTTGCTAATAGTATTATTTCTAACAATGTGCCTGTCAATGTATTAAGGATAATAGTGCAATGCCAGGAATAAGACTTTAGTAAATAGAGAGCTAGATAGACAGATGGCAGATAGATGGATAGATAAACAGACAGATAGACAGTAGATAACAGAGGCAGAGAGATAGATAGATAGAAGATAAATAGATAGTAGATAGACATAAATAGATTAGATGGTAAATAGATAGACAGATAGATAGATAGACAAGAAGGCAGATAGATAAATAGACAGATAGACAGACAAGCAGATAGATAGAAAAGACAGACAGATAGATAAATAGATAAGCAGACAGACAGACAGGCAAGAAGACAGATAAATAGATAGACAAGCAGATAGATAGATAGATGATAGATAGATAGAGACAGGCAGATAAACAGACAAGAAGACAGACCAATAAATAGATAGACAAGCAGACAGAGATAGATAGACAAGAAGACAGATAAATAAACAGATACATAGACAAGCAGACAGACAATGATAGATAGAGGCAGGTAGATAGACAAATAGACTGATAGGTAGATAGATAGATAGACAAGAATACAGATAGATAAATAGACAAGCAGAGATAGACAGACAGACAAATAAATAGATACATAGGGAAGCAGACAGATGATAGATAGATAGGTAGATAGAGGCAGATAGGTAGACTGAGATAGGTAGATAGATAAATAGATAAGAAGACAGACATAAATAGATAGACAGCAGACATAGATAGATGAATGGACAGTAGATAATAGATAGACCGATCAATAGTGAGACACATAGACAAGTAGACAGTGAGATCTACAAAGCTCTGATCCCTCTTTTCAGATGGAAAATGAGACTCACAAAAATGATCTAATTTGCCTTGGTCACACCAGTAGTAACAGGCAGTAGAGCTGAATATGGAGGAGGTAGAAGGCCCAAGCTACTCTTGACACTAGTTGAGTAAAATTCCTCCTGGACATTCTTACTTAAGCATTGCCCTCAAAGAACTGGAGAAAGCAGCAGGGGATGGGGCCCAAGTTTCCACTGAGGCACTGAAGGTTTTTAGCATCTTCGTAGGGGATGATGTGCACAGGATGGGAGGAGCTGGTCTTAGAGCTGGGGAGGGCTGGCCAGAGGCTCCATCTCTGGCTCTTCCTCCCTTCACCATCAGGCTAAAACAGGATGAGGCGACTTGGACTCCCCCCTGACATATTGGTTCTGGATTCACTGATAGAGGTGTCTCTTGTTTCACCTGTAGGGTGTTCTTGACCTGGGGATTACTTCTTTTTCTATCCCCAGTATCTAGCACAGTGTAACACATAATAAGTATTTAATAAATGCTGATTGATTGATTGATCAAATTCAGCAGTAATTGAGACCTCTAGTAAAATAAGAATGGCAGAGAGGACAGATGAGAATAAAGTCTTTACTGTACGTAATTGTCAAGTAAAAGCTTCTGTTATCATGGTAACATGGAAAAGTGCAACTAGCAAATGATGATAGAGAACTGAAGTTCAAGGAAAAGCTTGGGTCTTAATAAGTAGATTTGGGGATTATCTATTGAGAGATGATCATTGAACTATTACAAGAAGAATAAGACCACTAAGAGAGGGAGTATAAAATAAGTAGAATGGAGAGTCTAGGGTAAGTCTAAGAATCATCCCTGGTTAGAAGATGAACAAGCAAAATACACTGAAAAAAGAAGCCAGATTCAGAGGATGAAGAGAACCGAGAAGGAGCTCTGGGAGAAAGGACATCCAGGGGGCAGAACTGGTTACCTAGGTCAATAGCTACAGAGAAAAATTGGAGAAAAACTGGAGAAGGGCCAGGGGTTGGGTATTTGAAATGGCAGGGAAGCTAGAGAGGGTTAGATGATAAGGGTTTGAGGAATGAATGAATAATCAGAAGAGGGAGGGAGAGGGTTGAATTCTTTCCAGGAACTTGGCTGAGAAAGGAGAAGAGACATTGGGTGATGGCTTGGGGGGATGACAGAGTTAAGGGAAAGTTGTTTAAGAACAAACCTGAACATGTTTCTAGGTAACAGGGGAGAAACCAGTAAGAATGGATTGAAGATGAGTGGATGGGAGGGAATGATCCCGGCAAAAGCTCTCAGAATAAGGCGTGAGGATCAAAGACAGAAGTGTAAAAGTTAGCCTTGACAAGAAGGCCCCCTTTTTCTCAGAGAGAAAAATAAGAGTAAAAAGATAAATGTATGCCTCTAGAGCTTCAGGACCAGGAGTGGGAGCTGGGAGACTCACAATGGGGCTCTGGTTTTTATAGTAAAGTAGAAGGGGAAGGTTCCTCTGGAGGGTTCAAAAGACTCAAGGAGAAGGTTTAAGAAGGCTTCTATAGCTAAAAGAAGAAAAAAAATGCTTCCTTGTTGACCCAGATGAGACTAGATAACAGAAATTTCTAGCCCCAATTGATTGCTTCCTTCAGCAGGGTACAGGAGCAGAGGAATAGGAATGGACCAGGTGACCTGGAGGTCAGTGCTTAGGAGCAATGATGGGATGTCATATACATATGGTGTGACCCTCAAAAGCAGTCAGGTTGGAGAGTGACCCCGGCTTAGGTTTCACAGGCAAATTCGACTCGACAAAAGGGTGATGGATTAGGGGTCCAGCATGAGATAGGCAGGCTGGGTCATCCTCCTGTCCTAGAATATCAAAAACATGGCAAAAAGACCAGGGTTTTACTCGGATGAGAGCAATGTGTGGAATATTGTGGAGAGAGCCAGGCTGACAAAACATGGACAATGAAGAGAAGGCAAAATATAAGGAGGAACGATGTTGAGATCAGATCTTAGGCTGGGACACGGACTGCCCAATGAGGGACAACTCCTTCAAGGCTACGCAAAATCCACATGGATGGAGAAAGAACTATGGAGGCCGAATGCAGATGGAGGCAGACTCTTTCCACATTTTGTTGTTTGTTTTGTCTTTCTCGATTTTTTTTTCATTTGTGATTCATCTTTCCCAACATGACTAATGTGAAAAGACGCTTCATATGCATATACATGTATAACTTACATTGGGTTGTTTGCTGTCTTGGGGAGGGAGAAAAACAACGAGAAGTCAAATTATCAAAATTAGTGTTGAAAACTATTTTTACATGAAATTGGAGAAAAAACATTAAAAGAGGAAAAAAAGTTGACATGGAGGCTTGATAAGCCCATTCCCCAAACTGAATCTGCTCTAAGGTCTGGGAGCTTCTGGATTTTTCCCTCTTTATCTGCAGAAGGATATGGAACAGAAAATCTCTGAATTCTCTTTCTTTCTACATCTATGACCCCATCATGCTATGAATTCGGGAGTCTGGAGTAAGACAAAGGCAAAATTCATGTTTACATTGTTCTTTGCAATTAAAAAACTTTATTTACAACAACTATCTAATATGTGGAAGGAAAGTATTTTCATCCCCATTTTTTAGTCGATGTCCTTTAAGATAAAGCAAAGGGGCAGTGAGATGGTGCAGTGAACCAAGTACGGGCCCCAAGTTCAGATGTGACTTCAAATGCTGTGTGATCTGGGCCAGTCACTTAACCCTGGATGCCTTTTTAAAAAGCAATTTTCCATAAGAACTGAATGGCAGAGCCAGAGTTCAGAACAAGATCTTAGGATACCAAGGCCATGGTACTTTCTAGTGCGCTTTCCCAGGAATCATTGGGAACGATTCCAGAGGCTGGGCCATGAAAGAATCCATTGCCCTCTCCTGATTTGATGGCTGCTTTGTTCTCTCAAGTCCTGGGCAGAGTGACCACTGGGCAGCCTCCGTTGTCTCTCAGCCTTGGGCATAATGACCATTGGGTAGCCTCTGTTTTCCCTCAGCCCTGTGCACAATGACCACTGGGTAGCCACCACTGTCTCCAAGCCCTGGGCACAGTGACCACTGGGCAGCAGAGGCTCTCTCTCAGCCTTGGACATAGTGACCATTGGGTAGCCTCTGTTTTCCCTCAGCCCTGTGCACAATGACCACTGGGTAGCCACCACTGTCTCCAAGCCCTGGGCACAGTGACCACTGGGCAGCCTCTGTTGTCTCTTAGTCCTGGACCCCATTTAGGGTTTTCTCAGCAAAGATGTTTTGTGGTTTTGCCATTTCCTTTTTTAGCTCATTTTACAGATGAGGAGATTGAGGCACACAGAGTTAAGCAACTTTTCTAGTTGGTAAGTGTCTGGGGCCCGATTTAAATTCAGGCCTTCCTAATCCCAATCCTAACAACCCATCCACTGACCCATCTAGCTCCCTATATACTTTGCTTTTTCTCTAGTCTGGCATTCAATGCCTCATCTTAGAGTGGTTTTTAAGATTAAATTTACTAAATAAACCAACCTAATTTTAAAACCCCCATCCCATGAAGGAATATTATGGGTTAACAGAACTGCGGGATAAGATTCTAGAAGATAATAATTTACCAATAATTGCATTAGAAAAGAAAGACAACATGGCAGAGTGGAGAGAAGATTTTACCTTGAATCCAGAAAGGTCAGAGATTGAGTTCTTTACCTGGATGCATGACCCTGGGCAGGATGTTGAACCTTCAGCTACTGCCAGCAGAACTAGACCAAGTCAACTGCTCTAAGGTGCCAACTTCCAGGTGCCCCTCTGGCAATTCTTTGTGTTACAGCAATCACAGTTCTAGTCTCCCTCCTTCTTCCTATGTGGAAGGACAGACTGATTGACTACAAGGACTCAGAGGGGCTAAAAGTTTTATTAAAAGAAATAAGGAATCGAATTAAGGGTCTTGAGGAAAGTCTTGGAAAAAAATAGATTTTTAAAAAGCTAAAATGATTCACAAAATAGCAAACACCCTGAAAAAACAGAACAGAGGAAAGTGAACGTAATGATTCAATGACACAGGATATAGCCATATGAAGTTGTTTAAAAATGTTGAAAGAACCAAACCCACAATTAAAAGCAACTGTCAGGAAGAGGATGGTTTATCTAAAACCATTGAATTAATCAAAATTTTGGTGATTTAGTGTACAGAACACCGAGTCTGGAGGCAGGAAGATCTGAGTTTAGAGCCAGTCTCAGATACTCCTAACTATCATACTGAGGAAGTCACAAACTCTCTGACTCAGTTTCTCATTGGTAAAATGGGGATAAGAACAGCACCTACATGGGATGAAATGAGACTTCCTGGCATGTATTATGCACTATATAAATGTTGACTATCACTATTATTACCTTTCTGTAATAAAAAACTGGATGTTGTATCTCAATAAATGATTGGAGAAAATTATTCATAATTATTGAAACCAGAAGGCAATGTAGAACCCACAGGTTACGCCTGAAAGATATCTCAAAGTTAACAAACATAGAAATTTGATTATTATACTCTAAAGGCCAAAAAATATAATACTACAATTAGCCAAATACTATTCATCACATGCCAAGTAATCCAAGTCAGAATCATATATATATATTTTGCTGAGGCAATTGGGATTAAGTGACTTGCTCAGGGTCACCAGAATCATATTTTTTTAAAATGAAAGAAAAGAAAGAAAAAAAATAGAATTCAATGAAAAAAGGCAAGAGAAAAAGGCCTATTTTCAATAATAACATCCTGCAAAGTTCAGTTTAAACCTAAAAAGGCAAAAATAGACTTTTAGTAGAATTGATGACTTCTAAGAGGCTGAGTTAAAAAAAAAAAATCCCACTCTAGGTAAGCTTTTTTAAATGTGAGAGCAAGAGACTAGAGGAACCTTGAAAGGAAGATAAGCTTGAACGACTTGAAAGAGCTAAAAAATGGTCAAGTGCTTATATCTTAAAAGGGAGAGAGGAGAATGTGGTCCCTTCAGAAGCCCATTAAGTCTAAAAATCAATAATGTAAAAAGACAAGCTCGGAGCTTGGGTGTAAAAAAAAAAATAAAGAGGAAATAAAGGAAGTGCTCTAGGGATGAAATGGGAATGAGAAGGAAAAAACTTTTAATTTTTCATAAGCAAGATACCACAAGAGAAGTTTATACAAGCATGGAAATGGAGGTTATGAACCACAGTTTTAACTGAGCTAGGCAAACTAAGGATGAGATTTTTTAAAAGAATACAATGTAGAAATATATAGAGGTAAATAGAGAACTGGGAAGGATAGGAAAAGGGAGAAGAAAGCATTAAGAGAGTAGAATTGTATGGTTAATCACTAAAAAAAAAAATAGTAATAAAGGATAATAACTAACATTTCTATGGTACTTAACATATGCCAGGCACTGTGCTAAGCACTTTACAATTATCTCATTTGATTCTCATAACATAAAATGTTAAATACTGAATGTTAGCTACTATAAGTATACCCATTTTGCAGATGACAAAACTGAGACAAAGATTAACCCTAAAGGCACACAGCTAGAAAATGTCTAAGGTTGGATTGGAACTCCATTTACCTCATTCTATGCCCAGTGCTCTATTTACTATGTCACCTCCAGACAGACAGAGAGACAGACAGGGATAGAGAAGAGGGAGGGGAAGAGAATCATTGAAGTGATCAAGATCATTGCTAAATGAAGACAGAAAAAGCAGAGGATTGTCATAAATTGTTTAAATTATAGGTAACAAGTTCTAATTTCCTTCCTTCTCTTCCCTCTCCCCTTTTTCATTTTAAAGAAAGGATTGATGAGGAAAGAAAACATTTTAATAAGATATGACAGAGGGAAAACTTAACAGTGAACATGGAATTAATTCACCCACAAAATGGAGAAGAGTCATAGTGGCAGAATGCACCATAAAGTAATAGGCATCAAATTTTTTGCTTATAAGAAACAGGAGGAGGAGGAGGAAGAGGGGAAGGAGGGGGAGGGGGAGAAGGAAGAGGAGGAAGAGGAAGAAGAGGAAAGGAATAAGAAAGGGGAGGAGGAGGGGGAGAGAAAGGGAGATGAAGAGGAGGAGGAGGGGGAGAAGGAAGAAGAGAGAGAATATGAGGAGGGAAGGAGGAAAGAGGAAAGAAGCAAGAGAAGGTAGAAATGATCAATAATTACATGAAAGAATACTCCAAAGCACTTATAATTAGAGAAATGCACGTTTGAATAATTTTGAAATTGATCTGAAATGATAGAAGATATTTTAATCATGTCTATTTTATCATCAGCTTAGATTATGATTATTATCATGCTTTTTGGGATTTAGCTGAGTCCTAATAGGTTCTCCCTAGTAGATTGACAAAGATATGAAAATGGTAAATTTTGGAGTGCCTTGAAGAAAACTGGTATAATAATATGCTATTAATGGTGTGATCTCTCGGAAAAGTAATTTTCCATTTTAGTAGAAAAGTCCACATTTTACATATTCTTTGACCCAGTAAAAGCATTACTGGACACAGAATCCAAGATCAAAGACAGAAAAAAATTCTTTGTGTTTGGGAAAATATTTAAGCAGTACTTTTGTGACTGCAAAAAATAAGTCCAAAAGGCATATCAATTGAGAAATCACTGTATAAATTGTGTGATATGAATTAATAGAACATTATTATGACATAATAAGATACAAATATGTAAAGCTGAGAAGAAATTGAGGAAGAAATGAGACAATACAGAGCTAAGTAACAGCAGTTTGGAGAACAATTTACATAAGGACCACAATAATGTAAAGGAAACAACATTGAAATGTAACTGAACTTTGATCAATGCAATAGCTAATCTTGACCTTAAAGGGCTTACATTAAAATAGATGGTCTTTTTCTTGAAGAGAGATAAGGGACCACAGATATGAAATAAAGTATATGTTGTCCAAAATGGTCAATGTGTTCATTTTTTAAAGGAAGAATTATATTGAGAATCAGTGGAAAGTTTTGCTTTGTTTTGTCTTTCAGTAAAAAAAAATTTTTTTTTAAGAAATAAAATTGAATTGGTTTATACTTTTAAAAAAATTCCAATGAGATTTCATTTATGGCAGATGCTCTGAAGAAAGGTAGCATGCTTGCTTCAGGCTAAAACAAAATCTTAGCCCAGTGAGAAAATAAGGTCTTCCATTTGAGGATTGAGTGTGGCTAAGGGTGAAACTAGTGTTTCAGCAAATGAATGATAAATGAGTCTTCTATACATTAGCCAACATTTTTATGTATCTGAGTTTTTACAGTGATACATGTAAGGATTCGTGTGGGTAGGTTGGAGCAGATATCATCCCAGGTCTACAGCTAAGGAAGTTAAAAGTTCAGAGAGGAAAGTTATTAAGGATTAGCTTTGTGTTTGGAAAGAACTTTCTGCTACAAGTGAGGAAAATCAGACCCAGAGAGAGGAAGTAATTTTTCCAAAATCACATAGCTATTGAGTAACAGAAACAGGCCTCAAACCTGAGACTTTTGACTCAGTTGAATGCTAACAATCAGCAAGTCTATGAGATTCCTCATCTTGTTGTGTAGGACCCACCATCTGATCGATGAAAGGAAAATCATCAATAGTCTGAAATATTGAAGTCAGTAAGAAAAGGACACTACACTCAAGGTAACCATCTAGTTCCCCAAATCCTTCCTTTGACGTCATACATTCATTAAGAGCTATACAAAATAATAAGATTCCTCTTCTCACGTGGAGAATTCCATGTGGGTTTTCCTACATATGCCCCCTCCATCCAAGCACAAGGGTTAAGTATCAGAAGAGTCACCCTACTCCTGAGTAATTTAGCTAGTGCCTTTTCTTTCCCAAGATAACCACTTCAGGGAAGGCAGATGGCTGGGCTGAACCAAGCAGACAAGTTAGGAGGACACATCTTGTACAGCCACAGGGCACGTCCACAGCAAAGCCACAGGGAACATCCACAGCACGGCCACGGGGAATGTCCACAGCTCAGCCACGGGACACAGTCACAGCTCAGCCCATGAGACAAGTCCACAGCACAGCCACAGGACATGACCACAGCACAGCCATGGGACACATCCACAGTAAAGCCATGGGACACGTCCACAGTACAGCCATGGAACACATGCTGGCTGAAATCAGCATCACCAGAACCATCTGCAGATTAACTAAAATAATATTCTTAAAAGGCGGAAGGAGCAAAGAAAACAAAGCCCTTATTTTCCCAGTAGTTTAGTAATTATTTTTACCCTGTTTTGTGAAAGGTTGAAGTTGAGAAGAAGAGAAGATCTGGAGTGAAGAAGATCTGAGTTCAGATGCTGACTCAGATAACTTGGCTATATAATCCTGGGAAAGTCACATAATCTCTCTCAGCCTTAATTTTTTCATCTGTTAAACAGGGATAATAATAGCCTCTACCTTACAAAGCTGTTTTGAACTATCCATTGAAATGACAAATGTAAAATGCTTTGTAAACCTTAAATTCTAGCTAATATAATTTTGCTATTTGTTTAGTAAGTTGCTTAGGGATTTGATTTGATTTTGTTGTAGTTCCTAAGGTTATTGTTCCTAAGTTACTGACAATAATGTTCAAATTAAATTCAATTGACACAACTTAATTCAATTCAATAAGCATTCATTAAGACCCTAAAATATGTTAGATAACCCCTGAGAACAAGAGTCCTTCACTAAGGAACTTTGTTGCAAAGACTCAGGATATTGTAAACGCTCGAGTCTATCTCTTCCCTTAGAGCCCAGGCTTTCCTGGGGCTGATCTCCATGCAGAGCCAGGGCTGTGGGAGCCTGAGAGCATGGAAGCTCCTGGGAAAGTCCGGGCAACTAGATCATGATAGAACCAGCACAGTTCCTACCCTTTGGGAGCTTACGTTCGATTAATGAGAGTCGCAGGTATGTGTGTAAATGTGTGTAGAGATAACATAACATATACGTGATCAAGTAAACAAGCAGCAAATTAGAATTTGACAAATACTGTAGGAGAACTTGGAGAGATCATTTTCTTCACCATTACCAACATGAAGTCACTACTTGGCTGTGTACAAAACTTGAGATGTGACTAGATGTTTCCAACTTCCTTGTTTAATGCAAGGATTCTGTAACATATAACAAACGACACAATTTAAATCCAGAGTCAAACAGTTAATGTCAATGTATAAAAAAGGGTGCGCACGTTTAGCAGGTTTAATGAAAAGTGAGAGGGATGATAGAAAGATCATTCAATTCATTCAACTAAGAACATGAGATCTGGATTCTAATGCAGATTTTTGTCTGTCCGATTTCACCCATCTTCTTTTTGCCCCGTCTTCCTAGCTTAACCTTGATGACTTTTCCAAGCGACACCCTAAATTCAGAATGACCATCTTGTACCAGCTAGCTGAAGTCTCTCCTCCCAATCATAAACATTATTAAATGCTTTTATTTGTCCCAGCAATCTCTGGCCAACTGATGGGGTAATGCTGCTTTCTCCTGATATCAAAATAATGCTTTGAATGTGCAGAACCTATGTTCTGTGTGACCCATAGCAAGTTATTTGATCCTGCTTGACTCAGTTTCCTCCTCTGTAAAATAAGAAAATGGCAAATCAGCCCAGAACCTTCCCCAAGAAAACCCCAAATGGGGTCACAAAGAGTTGGATATGCCTGAAAAATAACTGAACTAAAATAAACCCTATTATTTTTCCTGTCCCTGATAAATTATTCATGACCTCCTTTGGGAGGTTATTCGATCGTTCGTTCATGTTTGAGTTAAATCATTTCATTCTACAGTCTATATTTTTCTCCCATCACTCTCGTACCTCACAGGATATTGATGGTCACAATATGTATCCACTCAGGATTGGTGTTATCTGTCTTAGACTGCAGACTTCTTGTGGTGGAAGGAGAGAACCCCTTCCTCAGCTCATCAAGGGAACTACCCTAATTAGATGGTGAGAAGGGGACAGTTTGGGCAGGATGGCAGAAAGGAGCTCTCCAGCAGCTCCCAAGAGAGCAAAGGCAAGGCACGGTCTTCTGCACTCCGTTTTACTCTCCAAGATTCTCAATCATCACTGAGTTCACAGGCTGTAAAGTGGACGTCCAAACCGCTGACCCTCTGACCCTCCAAGTATATGTTTAACTGGCTCCAAATTTCAGGACTTCTAAATAACAATTAGGTTTAACCATATCTTGCCTTTGGCCCTTATTCTGAGTACTCATTACTGAAAATAAGGACTTTTAAAATAACTTATTTTAAGGAACAGAGGGTCTTAGATTGGGAAATGTCTTTACAGAGAGATAATTTATTTGCTGAATGATGCAGCTCCTTCATTTTCCAAGATGACCCGAGGGTCACAAAGAAAATGTGACAACCACCTAGCTGGTTAACAGGCCTAATGCTGGATTCCAAATCCCCCTAATCCTATTCCAAAATTTATCTGCACAAAAGTCACAGAAACTGAAGTGATTATGAAAAATCAGCTATGTTCACTTGTTGCTTAGGGAAATGAAAACTCGTGGGCTCTTTTTGAAAGTAATCTGGCACTGCTCAGCAAATTGCAAAAATAATCATGCCCCTTTGTCCCAATGATTCCATTGGTGAGAATTTAATCTGAATGTGTTACCAAAAAGAGCCATCCATTCAAAAATGTAAATCATAGTATTATTTGTAAGTTTTTTTTTTAATGGAAAGATATCTCAATGTCTTATAAAAGCAATGCTTAAATAAAATGTGGTATGTTAAAAGTAATCAAAAATATAATGCAATTATAACTGGCAAGTATGAGGAATACAAAGAAATCTGAAATGAATAGATTATTTGGAAATGTATTCTAAATAATAGACATTTGAAATAAAAGCCAAGGCCCAGAGAGAAGTTCTATACTTCTTTGGAAGACATAATGAAAAGCAAAAAAAGGATCTCAGTGAGGTGGTGACCATGACTTTTCTCTACTTCTATTTTCTCCTCATGTCCTATCAGTCCAGGACAATTTTTCTTGGATTACTTCTTGCATTATTGTGTCAAGGTCCTTTTTTTGGTCACAACTTTCTGGCAGTCCAATTATTCTTATATTTTCTCTTCTTGATCTGTTCTCCAGGTCTGTCATTTTCCTTATGTTTCACATTCTGTCCTATTTTTTCATTCTTTCTAGTGTTTTTTGATTTCTTGATCTCTCAAAGCTTCACTTGTCCAATTCTAATTTTCAAAGAGTTATTTTCATCTTTGAGATTCTATATCTCCTTTTCCAGTTGATGAACTTTTTTTCATAATCTTGTTTTTCCTAATTTTTTTCTCATTTTTCCTCGATGTATCTCCTTTTATTTTAAAATTATTTTTGAGTTCTATAAATTCTCTCTGGGCAGGGAATTCTTTGAGGTAGTTTTTTTTTTTTTTAAACCTGTGTCCTCCTCTGAAGATGAACCCAGGCTTCCATGTTCCCCATGCTCTTTCCTCTTTGTCGGTTCATTTTTTAAAATAAGAGGTGTTAGTGGAAGTAATCATGGTTTGGGGGATGGGGCCTCAAGCTTCCCTTCAGCTCCCCGCTCTGGCCCCCGAACCAGGAGCGCCCCCCAGCACCCGCCCCGCTGCCTCCCCGAGGTCCGGGAGGTGAAAGTCTCTGGGGTTCCTGCTAGGCTCCAGCTCACCCCGGGACTCCCAGCCTGGCGGCGTTGGCCCTTCAGACACGGGTTCATGCCGCCCCAGGGTCTTTCTTGGGATCCCCTCGGGTGGTACCAGGAGGACCCCCGTTCTGCCCCGAGTCTTCTCGGCTTTTCCCCGGGCTGTGTTCGCCCTGAGGCACACATCTGGAGAGCTTGAAATTTACCCACCTACGCCTCCATCTTCCCAGAAACCGCCCCACAAGCAATTGTTAAGCACGTGCCGGACCCTGGCGGGAGCCATCAACCCCCCCCCCAACGCCTCGCGTTCAAATCAATTTAAATCTATAGTATTTTTAAAGCCTTTGCCTGTGACGTTACAGGTAATTCCGAATTTGTGACACCTTCTTACGCGGCTAAGGCTGCAGAGAAGTTCAGGGCCCGCCCAGGTTTCCCCATCCCAAAGCTCGCCTTCCATTGACGCCGCCATCTTAGAGGCACGTGGGAAGCGCTGAAGCTTTGGGCTACCTCGCCGCGGGCCCTGAAGGGGGCGCTCTGGCCTGCAGGCCCCCGGATGACAGCGGAAGCCCGCGAGATGAAGCGGCCGGGCCTTGGACAAGGTGACTGGGGGATTACCCACAGACCCTTGAGACAAAGGCCCGGCTCTCCGTTCTGCTGTAAGGGTGGCCGTTCGTGTTTCCCTCTGCCGTGGTTGGGACTGAATGAAAGCGTTTCTTCAGAGAGAAGAGACCGACTCTGACGGAGACTCCCCGCCTGGAAGTGACGTTTGGTCACTCAACCCGCCCCTCGTTTCCCCAACCGGAAGCCCCGACCAAGAGACTGCGCGCTTGGCGCGGTTCCCGCAGCTCCTCCGCAGGAGTCCGCCCTCCCACCCGCCCCCCACGCGGCCCTGAGAGCGGAAAGGAACCTGGAGGGTCCCCCGGCGCTTGGCCATTTCTTTAGAGGAAAAAGAAACCGAAATCAATAGAAAACCAAAGAGCACCCGGTGAATCAGTGCCAGAAATGAGACTGAAGCTCGAGTTTCCTGACATTTTGTTTAGCAAATGGAATAGTGGACAATATGGGAATTATGGGTTCAAATTGTGCGCCGGTGCAAGCCAATCATGTGACTACAGGACGGGACGGCTCAAAGGCTTATCTCGAGGTTCACCACATGCTTATATACAGATTGGATGGATGCATGGGGGAGGTAACTATAAACAACCTATCCAAAAAAATCAGAGCCCAACGATTATTTGTATTCAATTATTTTTATTTTATAAGGAGTAAATCATGTTTTAAATGTTATAAATATATGTAAGTATATATATACATATAATGTATAAATATGATTTAAAGATATATTTATCTAAATACATATAATATATAAATATTAAATCATTTATAAATCATATATATTGTTATATATAAAAGAAATATTTATATAGATAAATATATGTTTAAATATAATTTTTTTAAAGCTCCATCATTTAGCAAATCCTACCTGAGGCTTGAATTAATCTAAACCCTTATAGTAAAACTTTAGGAGCTATCAAGCCTTTGGAATTTTAGAAGAGAAAGTAGCGAAATTGTCAACAGCCAACTACTTGTCATTTGTTAACAGGCTGGGGCTGTGAATGTTAGATAAACACAAATTGGTGACGTATGGATTCAAAAGCATAACAGAACATGTTCTCAACCACAAATACAAAAATCAGAACTGAAGTTTGTGTTATTGTGAATAGGCAAGGTTCCTGATCTTCCTCAAGGAATTCCATGGGTGTTTGTGGATTTTTCCAATATATTCATTAATTGGGCTGATTTTTTCTGCTTTCTCTATTTTTATCATTGTATTTAATGAGAATCGATGCTCATTCTGACTAATTGGGAAGATCACAAGCTTTAGACTGGGAGTTCAGGATTGAAGTCCCGCTTCGCTATTGCTTCACAGGTGGCAAGCTCTTAACGGATCTGGGCCCAAC
This sequence comes from Antechinus flavipes, assembly GCF_016432865.1. Lineage (NCBI taxonomy): Eukaryota > Metazoa > Chordata > Mammalia > Dasyuromorphia > Dasyuridae > Antechinus > Antechinus flavipes. Next base: position 6,842,915 of record NC_067403.1, read on the forward strand.
TGGCTCATCTGTACAACAAGAGGGTCCTGAATGGCCTCTGAGGGTCCTTCCAGATTGAAATCCATGAGCCTGCCATATTTAAGATACACTGCGCTGGGTGAGGGGTGACCTAAAAACCCAACCAGGGGTTCCCTTCCTTCCCACACAAGTTCAGGGAAAGGGCATGAGTAGGATCGGTAAGGGGATCCATAATTGGCCAGTACTCTGCTGGTGTCCCAAGGGGCAGGAATGTTGGGCCCCAGCTGCCCTCCACCAGTTCTGGCATGTAGACTGAACATCAGCTGCCAACTGGGAAGAAAAAATTCTAAATCATAAGTTTATTAGCAAACATGAGCAGATCCCGAACTATGTCAATAAATCACCTTTTTAAAAATACTTATGCTAAGGTAAAACAAGAGCAAGGCTAAATCACTGCACTAACAAAAACTTTGAAAACACAAAGACCTTTTGACGAAGGTCCTTTAAGGGAAATTGAGATTTGAAGTATTTCAACATAGACAGAATAGCTGTTCAGATGATCATAGGCTCTGTTGTTCAGGGAGTCGGTTAATGAACTTACTGAACTATTTACAATTATACTTGAAGGTCACGGAAAGCTGGAGAGGTACCAAAGGATTTGAAAGGAAGAAAAAGGAAATAAGTCATCTTGGCAATTATAATCTGGCACATCGAACACTTCAACTCTTATTAAAATAAGGATAGCATTTTTAAGGAGGAAGGGAAAAAAAGACTTCTCTAAGCAACCAGAGAATAATAGCACCAAAGAGTTGTCTGAAGTGATGAAGAATGAAGAAATCAGAACCTAAAGAACAGACATGAACACTAACTGGAACCATATAAAAGTAATAATAATAAGGGTGATGAGAGCAACATCTGGAAAATTATGCAGGAAAGGGGGGAAATAAACTCAGAAAAGGACACAAAGGTACAAATGAATTTTCAAACTATCTGATTAAAGTGAAAATTACATTTAAAAGAATATTAGTAAAAGTTTATAATTTCATGTAATTTTGATTTGATTATGTGTTTCAAGGTTTAGATTTGTTAATAGCAGCTTTTAAGTTTACAAAGTCCATCTATTTAGAAATACTTTTTTGAATGTGATGAGGGATAGAACTGGGGATGCTTTCTGGGGATTTACATGTGCCCTGAGTTAGATCTGGAAGATTCATGTGACGTGATAATACAACAGTTCCTTATGTGTCTCTAAAGCTGGGAAGAACAGATGACTGGGCTATAAAGACCAAAGAAAGAACTTTCCGTTTCTTTTGAGGCATCCTGTTTATGGAAATGGCCAATATCCATGTCAAGGGGAAAGGGCTTTTGTCCCTTCCCCACTGTAGGGGAGATGAGGGTTCATGGGCACAGCATGTACCTGCCTGTGATTGGTCTGAGGGAGCCCGACAGTAGGCAGAAAGCAAGTCCCCCACTGCCTTTTCCCCTCCTGGTTTCTTTCCCTGAGCATAGGGTTCCAGATGGACATCTCCGAGCTAGATGGCTGGCTCGTGGTGAGCTTTAGAGGTCCCGGTCAGCCCAGACATTGCCCAGCTAGAAGCACCCCTGCAAGAACGCCCTTTCTCTGAGAATGGGACCACCATTGCTTTCTGAAAAGACTAGGAGAACCTCAGTTATTCTGAGAGAGCCAGAAGATGGAGATTTTTATAAGGTGTCCAGATAGTCAAAAGACCTTTGTGAAATTTCTGTTCTGTTTTTACAGTGTTTCAAGTGTTATTTAGTATGTTTTTTATGAGTCTCTGGTGCTTAAAGCATTTCTTTTGTGATGCAAGAAATAGTTTTCCTATGACTGATAGCCACTCCGTGTATTTTGTTAGGAGGAACCCCATTAATCCTCTTTAGGGGAGATTCTAAACCTGATCTTCCCAGATCCTATTCAGGGAGTCCCAGAAGGAAGTTTTCCAGGAAAATGAGCCACAGAGCTAAGGAAAAGGCCTGACTTCCTCTTGAGGTGAAGCCGCCCTCATGATAACCGTGTTTGATGTGAGTTCAGAGAGGGAGCCCTTTTTGGGAGGATATTCCCAGGGCCAGGGGTATCACTTACAAAAGAGTTCCCTCCACCAGCACCCATCATCTGTCATTCATAGTCTTAGAAGCTCTCCCGGATGACGCAAGCGGATGGACTTGTTTCTGGCCAACATACATCAGAAGAGGGAAAAAAGAAAAGGTCTCTTAGGTCAGAAAATTCTGTTGCTTCTATTTTCTAGGAATTGCCTATCCCGACAAGTTTTATCAAGATTTTGTTTTTATTTCATGGGTTCTCCTTCCATCCTTCTCCCATCCACTTCCAGATCGAACCATTCCTTGGACTGAAGAAAATCCTTAAAGCAAAAACAGGCGATACAATGATAATGCCTACAAATATTCTTCCCTAGTAATCCTTTCATCTCTGATGGGATAAGGTGAGTAGTTTTCATTATCTGTCCTTCTGAATCATTATTAGTATTTTCGATTGCTGTTTGGCTTTCTGTGAGTGATCTTTTCATTTACCCTGCTGTGGTTATTATATATTATATATATTACATATATTATATAAAAATATATATTATGTAAAAATAGTACATATATATTATATAAATATATTTCTATAAAATACATATTACATATATATGTAGATATATATAACATATTATATATATATATTTGTGTCCCAGAAAGCCTCAATATAATTTGAAGCTATTAAAACTTAAGAAAAGTCTGCCTGACTTGCCCAAGATCATAAAACTAGCAAGTAGCCCATCTGGGGACTGCAACACAAACCTTCGGGTTCCAGACTCCTCCCTTATCAGGAACTCCAGCCAACGCTCCTCACTTTAAAGACTGCCCGATGAGCCCGATGTACTGACAAGGTGTTTCCTAAGGTCAGTGAAACTGCATTATGGAACATAAAACTGAAACAACTCTTGTTAAAATAAACTCTGGAGTTTTTTTTTTTTCCTAATGCTCTCTTTAACGTCAAGAATTTAATGGCTTACAAGTCTCCCAGATTGCAATTCTGTGATGTTCTTCTGTCGATGTCACTAAAATAAATGAAAAATTAGCTTCTTCCTGTGTAGATCACTCGAGGATGAGAAGCATCCTAAGAATAATAATTCTTTAAATTTGCATAAGACACTTGTAGTTCTCAAAGAATGCTCACAAACTTTCCTCATCAGATTGTCACAAAAACCCTACAAGCTGGGTGAGATGGGGATATGATCCCAGTCTCACAAATGGGAGACCAACTCATGTTCAAGCAGATATTCTATGTACTCTAACCCATTTGAAGACTTTCTATGATGAAAGGAAGAAAATAAGCATCTAGTAAGCACCTACTGTGTGCCAGGGAAGGCTCTAACCCGGTGTAACGTTGGAATCAGGAAGACTTGAGTTCAAATCCTGCCTGGAACATACAGATCAGCCATGACTGACCATTGCCCGCCTTCTTGATCCTTGTCTTAGCTGGACTTTGATGACTGGAGGAGAGAGGGAGACTGGTGGCTCTCACATCCAACTCGCATGCAAGTCAAGCCCTCATCCTCCTGATATCATTCTTCAAGAAGAAGGATTAACCACAGCAACATTTTTAATGTCTAAAAGTCTGCCTCAGAGTACTCAGAGGCTAGCCCTAAGTTGAGGAAGGGGCCTAGTACTGATTTATTAGGCCACTGGCGTGCTTTGCTTAAGAAATGGAGGTGCTTGGAAGCCCCAACCTTGATTCCCTCAGTCATTTCCACCTTTCACCCATCCCAAAGGAGAGTGCCTCGGCTTCTCGGTGTCCCCTATTCTAAGTCAGGGTTCGCAGAGAGGTCAGTATTGGTGCCCTGACAGGTGAGGACCCAAGATTCACTTAGCCATCATAATACACTAGGACGTGAGCTCAGTAAAGCGAGTACTGTGCAGAAACTGAACCAAGGGGGTTCCCCTGTGTTCTAGAAGAAATGTTTATATGTTTGTTTTTACTTTGCCTGTGAAGTAAATATTGCTTTGGAAGAAGGCAGTTCCTGCTAGGTGGTTAAACAGGCGCTTAACAATTAGGATAATATGGCTGGGGGCGGGGGCGGGCTTGAGTAGATGGCTGGAAAGAAGAAATCAGAAATCTCCAAATCCTGGGGGCCAGATATAGTAGGCCGGGCTCCCATGGATCATGGCCACTTATAGATTAAGGGAGCCAAGCTTTATGCTAATCCCAGAGGTTCAAATAGAAAACTCTGAAAAGTCTCATTCTCAGGGAGCTCAGCTCCCACCTGGGAGTTAATGTATAGAACAGAGGGCAGCTGCAGGGCCGATGGCAAGATCCAGGGTTCCTTGGGAGGTGTGAGCAGAGCAGATGGCAATGCTTGGGAGGATGGAGGGCCAGGAGGCATATGATAAGGCTTGGTGATCACCATTTTATGGGAAATTTAAAGCTGCTTATTTTCAAAACACAGACATAGATAATTTTCAACATTGACTCTTGCAAACATTTGTGTTTCAAATTTTTTCCCTCTTTTCCCCCACTCCCTCCAGTAGATAGCAAATAATCCAATATATGTGAAACATGTGCAATTCTCCTATACATATTTCTACAATTATTGGGCTGCACACACATCAAAAAAAAAAAAAAAAAAAAAAAGATCAAAAAAGGAAAAAAAAACAAGAAAACAAAAAGCCAGCAAACAACAAAAAAAGGTGAAAATCCTGTGGTGGGATGCACACCCAGTGACCTCTCTGGGGGCCACTGGCTCTCTCCATCACAGGACCATGGGAACCAGCCTAGAGGTGATCACCTTTTGGGCCCACAAAGTTGTAGTTGATGAATTCTGGCTCTCTCAGCAGCCCCGGCAGCCCAATCGCTTTCTCTGTCTCTCCCCTAATCCTCCTCCACACCTGGCTGAAGAGGGGACAAAGGAAGGGAGAGGTCTGCTGACTAGGCTTGTCATAACCTCCCCACGGGGACCAAGCAGCCCAAGAGGTTGGGGGGGGGGGGGATAAGGGGGACCAGAACACGGTCTTCTTCTTATTTGTAAAGCTATGGTGGGGTCTTCACCACCAGCACTGCTCCCCCACATCTGCATTCATATACCCCGTGCCCAAATTATACGTCAGGGTGTTGGATTGAATGGAGCGGTTTTGTTTTTTCCTCAAAACTGTAATATAGGAGGGTGGGCGTAATCATCCTCATTGTAGACAGGATTAAACTGGGGGTAACCAGGCTGGAAAGGCGCCCTCCCAGAGGCCTCCAACATAGCCCAGGAATGAGAGCTCTTCTTCCTCCCAACTTTGGCATGACCGGTACCAATCAATTGATCGACAGGTATCAGTTAAGGGCCGGTTATACACCAGCACTCACTGGGAAATAATCCTTCCCCCCAAGGAGTTTACTTTCCAGTGAGATAGTCCACCACCACATATAAAAATATACACAGCATAAAAGTAAAGTCATACCAAGTAGTAACGTCTTTGGGAGGTCTTTGGGAATGAGAACTCTGGCAGCTGAGGGGGCGACAGACTGTCCTTTGTGGGCACAGGGGAGAGCCAGGACAGAAGTGGCAGATGCCTCCTGCCCTTTCTCAATAATCCACGGGGCCCACTGTCCCAGGCTAGATACTCATAGCATAAATGTCAAATACTGGCTAAAATGTCCATGGGTAAAACCTGCAGGAATGGCTCCTAACCCGGTGATTTCCCTGGCATAAGGAGCTGCCGGGGCGACCCCTCACACCAATGCAGAGTGGCATTCTGGGCCCAGCAGAGGCTTGCTCAGGGCATCGCTTGCTGATGGCCGAGAGGCACCTGCTGGAGGGGCACTAGAAGCTGGTCTTGGCCGGGGCACCGGCTCTCTCCAGGGCATATGTCATCCTATGGAATAGGGGTCTGTCATGTGCCAGAATGCCGAGAGGGCATCTCTCTCTAGGGCAACGGCTTCTTCCCACACGGATGCCACCAGGGGACCGGGGGGACTTTAAGGGAGTCCTGGAGGTTAATCACGTGCTGGAGAGCAGACACTGGTTCTTCCGACGAGCCGTCCCAAAGGACCGCTCAGCTGTAACTGTGGCCTCTGTCCCATTCATCTCCGAGGAGCTCAGTGGTGATTTACATCAGGATGTTCCCACGGAGAGAGTTGTGAAAGGCCGAAGGGATCTGGGAGTCAGAAAGCCAGGAGTCCTTTTCAGCAGTGACTGACTGTTGGGCCTCCAGACTGACCAAAGGATTCAGCTGGCAGTTGCTGTCTAGTTAGACATAACCTGATGAAGGAACTGAGTCTACTCCAGAAACCCAAGTGTTGGGGAAGAGAAAGCTCTCAGGGGACTGGGGGAAATGTCTGCACTTCCTTCTGGCTAAGTCTTGGAAGTAAATATCCATGTACAGAATGGCTCAGTGGCTAAATGGAATTGAATGAATCACTGGCCCTCCAAATGATGGGGGACACAGCCAGGAGCTGAAAGCAGGGAAGAGTGACGTCCCCAGATTTCTCAGGGTGTCTAAGAAGCTCAAGGAGGAATCATGTGAGAGAGAGCGTGGCCAGAGCAACACGTAACAGATGGCGGTTTATTAGCATTTACTTGTAAAATGTCCTCTTTCCACAGATATTTTACTGCTAAAATGGTGATGGGAATCTTCGGCAACATTGCTCTATGGCCAACCATAAATAGCATAATCCATGTGTCCCTTACCCCACCCTCCAGGCCAGATGACTTTCACCCCAAACAGCCTCAAGTTGATCTCAATTTTAGAGAGCCTTAGAAACCATTTAAATGTAATAGGATTATGCCTAAAAGGCCAAGGGTGAGGTGGGATTGTTTAGCCACTAATGACTAGCATTGGCAACTAGCAAAGACTATCAGAACTTTTATAGCTTATTTATATTTTATTAGAATATTTATATCTTTATATCTACAGAAAAAAATTTGGAAGAGACAGACAGAGACAGAGACAGAGATGGAGGGAAGAAGAGAAACCTTTTTGGGTAGAAACAAGAAAACAAAGGAGCAAAGAAACAACCTTCCATTTTCTCTCACCTAATTCTAATATCCAAAAACAAGGCAGAGAAAGAACAACAGACCAAACCAAAACTAAATAAAAATAATGTACGCGCGTATCCATACACATATATGTACACATACACATAGATGCACGCATGTACACACATGTATTTCAAATGTATTTCAAAGCCTTCTAAAAATTAAACCCCTTCTCACTCACCTCCCCCTAAAAGAAAGCAGTAACAATAAATAAAAGTTAAAAAAGCAAAAAAGTAAATTAAAAAGTAATAGTAAAGTGCTGTATTTTTTTTGAGGTGGTATATCAGAAAGACTGAATTTGGCAGAAAAGAAAGGGACTTGCTTGACTAACGTTGGTTCCTCCCCAAGTGTTCTCTCTCCTGATGCAGATCACCAGCCCTCAATATCTTAACTAGAAGATGACCAAAAAATAATAATCACTTGGCTGCTAAGTCTCTAGACTCCTCATATAATAGAAACACACAGACCTTCAAGGTCACAAATTTGAGAGCGCGAGATTTCCTGGTTTCCTGAGATGGCCAATAGGAGATGCTTCCAACACTAAACTGATTCTCGGAGACTATGATCACAGACAGGCTCATCCTGAACCCAAAGGACTGAAAAGTCATGCTTGACTGGCCAATGGATCTGGACTTTGTACATTACATGGGGAGCCTAGACTTTCCTCCCTACCGAGAGCATAAAATAAACGGGTTACTGTGTGTTATACTGTTAACTTGCCTGTGTCTTTTGAATTTTAAGCATTTCTTTTGTGACAGAGGAGATAAATAGCTATCCCATATGTCATATCTAGTTTCTACATTGTCTTTTTCTAGAAGACAGCTTGTTAATCCCCTTGGGATTGAGTCACGACTAAACTTTCTTTTAGAATCTTTCATATAATGGTGCTCTGTAATCCAAGGATAATAAGCCAGAAAGAGAGAAGCCAGATTCCACCTTTTGGGGGTCAGGCTGCCCTCAGGATGAACTCAGACACCTGGAGTATGTACCTTCCATCCTCCTTCTAGGAGATCTCTCTTGTGTCTCTCAGCCCCTCACAAACACATCCTGAAATTACTTTGCATTTACTTAACTGTGTCTAAGTTGTATGTCACCCCATCTGTACCCAGAATATAAGCTTTTGAGGAGTATTTTGTTTCTGTCTTTGTATTTCTAATACCTAACATTGTACCTAACATATAATTAGCATTCAATAAACAATTGCTAAATTGAATCGAGGGAAAGAAAAGATAAAGATATTATATTGGAGAAAACATATTAATGATGATCACAATGGGTATAGAGTAAACTAATTCTAAATCTTTCCACTAAGAGGCTTAGATTCCTTATTTGTGAGCCAAATTCAAAAGAGATGCCTAATTCAATGCATGTTGTCTGCATTTTGAAAAGAAAAAAAGACATACACACATAGATACGCATCTATATGTATGTATATGGTATTAAGAGACTATCCTTGCTATAGAAATCTAGGCTCTAATAATGTGTTCATTTTTTAAAGCAAATTATTGTTAAGATCTAAGTATGGATTTGACCTTGTTATTTCTTTTTTTTTCAGCTTATGGGTTCTAAAAAGAAATCTCAGGAAAGCCAAAGGTGTTCTGATCAATAACTCATAAAAATCGAATTTACTTGATGTGTCACACTTCCCTTTCCTTTTTAACTACAGCTCGTCCTAAAATTGTAAATAAATTCAAAGTAATTAATGGTGGAATCCTATAATGGAAAACTGATTTCTAAATATATATATGTTTTCCTACTTTATTCCTTTTTAAATTATTATTTTATTATTGTTATTATACATATTATATAATATATATTATATTTATATATAAATATATAATTAATGATATTTAAGATTAAGTTACCAAAATCACCATCACAAGTTTCCTGTGCGTGTCAATTAATCCTGATTATTTTCTTCACTCTCCTCCTCTGATTCGAAAAAACAGTGATTCATAAGAGTCTGGCAATAACTTGTTGAGTTTTGCTCTCTTTGCTTTGTTTTTAACTTGATCAAAGGATTTGGGCGTGTGATTATAAAACCGGGAACCCCAAGTAGGACAGAGCTAAATGTCCATGTTGAAACAGAAAGGGTTCACGAGTGACATTTCAAACTAACTTAGATCAATACTTTCAAAGTCCCGGTTGGGAGTCCACAGTTCTGAGAAGGGGTGTGGGCTTCCGGACTGACATTTGTGATCCACACTGATCCTCACTGGTTTCCCTTAGACTTTGACCTATTCATGAATTGAGTGGTAAGGGTTCAAGAGGGATCTCTCCTAAGCCTTGGAAGACACGGTCCCAGACAAGTCCCATTGTTGGCTGTGTTTAGACAAGCCTGGTCATTTGTGTCTCCAGAAGCCCCAAAGGATAAGTTATGCTTACATTATAACTTAAAAGTTCATCATTTGGGAAAGTGCTTAGAAAGGACAGATTTGGAACAATCCTTCCTAAGAGTTGGGATGAAAAGGTAATATGTTTGTCTTCACAGGTTTAAAACTAAAATAAGGATCGTTCCCTATCTCTTCTTGGAGTGTTCCACATATATGAGCAATTCTCCAAAGAACCTAATTATATCCTAACTGCACAATGCGGTTTCACAAATGGGGAAAGAGGATATTCTTGTGGGTTGTGAGGAGGATGGGAAGGGAACACATAAAGTAGTACTCAGAATCATTTGATACTTTCACATAGAATACCTCCATGAATAAATATAATATCTGTTTAAATGAAAATAAAGCTCAAATCAAAGTCAAAGTGATACCAATAAAGAGATTTTCCCCCCTACTGACAGTGAATGTAGCCCAGCGAGTATTTAATGTGGGTAAACTAGGTCAGAACTGAGTCAAGTAGAGTCTCATGGTGAGTGATCTGTCTCTGTGCACTTAATTTGTAGCATGGATGAGCTCTTTCTTTGTACTGCCAGCTACATTTGAATGGGATGCAAACTGGAAGGTAAACTCCATTGGGATGCAAACTGGAAGGTAAATTCCATTTGTATGCAAGCTAAAAGTGCTGTCATATCTATTGTAGTATTGCTATGCTTCATTTTGGGAATGAAATAAATTTGCTATATAAACCAAATAAATAAATCAAATTTACTAAATTTATTAATCCAGGCTAAGCACTGAGGATAAAAAGACAAAAGCCACAATCCCTGCCCTAGAGAAACTTCCATTCGAATAGTCAGCCAGTATATAGTGCTTTAAGATTTTCATGGATAACTCATTTTGTCCACATAGGAGATAGGTTATATTATCCCCATTTTACAGACAAGAAAGTTGAGACATGCAGGGATTAAGTGATTTGCCCACTATCACACAGCTAAGGGTCTGAGGCTGAATTTGAACTCAGCTCTTGTGGAATCAAGTCCAAGTTGTACCTGACTCCCTTGTGGGGAGACAACAAAGAGGTATACAGATAGAGAGAGAGAGCAGATGGGAGGGAACCTACCAAGGAAGGGCATTGCCAGGTGGGGATCACCTGGAAAGGTCCTCCTGCAGAGGGCTGGCCAAGATCGAAAGTGCCCAAAGAAACAAGCAGAGAAATATCTGTGTATTAATAGGCATGAGAATTGTTTCTCCTTTCCATGGAAGGTAAACTGAAAATTACATTGGTTAAAGCTACGCATGATAAACATACACAACATTTGGGGCGAATAGGTACTAGATCTTCAATCTCACTGGTATGGGGAATTTCCAGGAAAGGAAACTCCCTCTGACCAATGCGGGTCCATCCTGTCTCAGAGACTTGAGAGAGATAGTTTTCCCAGAGCCCTGAGAGATTCAATGTTTGCCCTGAGTTCCCACACCAGGATGTATCAGAAGCAAGATGTAGTCAGATCTCTGTTTTTATTTGTCCCTATCTAAAAATACCTGCAAATGTAACAGAAAAGCAGCAAAAACCTGCTAATTATTTACTAGTTGTTCCACAAAAACAGTTCTAATCTTATTTTAAACATCCAGGTATTTCAAAAATTAATTGATAAGGAGTCATCTGCCATGGACAAATGTTACATTTGGTCTTAACATATCTAAAGAAGAACAATTAATAGATTTGTTTTGTGATAGTGCTTAGAAACAAGTGTTTGAACATGGACTTGTTATTAAATTTTAACTTCAGGTCAATATCGAGTTCTCAGGCTTATAAAAAACAAAATGATATAAATTTTACTACCATTACCATCTTATTTGTGAGAACCAGGGTTTTCTGCCATAAGTGCATTAAAGATAAAATTGTGATATCAACTATTGGTTGAAAATAATTGTGAATTAAGAATGAATGAAATCAGCTTTTAAGAAAGGGTGTCATAAACAAATAAATCAACTTACCTGTCATAATGAGTATCATTATAGTTATTAGAACACAAAATGTAATAATTACAAATAATTTGATTAATTTATATATTATTTTATTATATTTAACTTCATTTTGTTTTATTCTCAGTGTTAAAAGTATAATACATTCCTACCTTGATTTGAATAAAATATGAATATGAAAGTATTTGAAAAGTATTGATTTATGAAAAGTAGAGTGATATGACTTTTTATAGGAAGAGAAAATGATTTAAAAAATGATTAAACTGTGCCTATACTTTGACACAACAATATCAATAGTCGGTCTAAAACTCAAAGAAATCAAATCAAAAGGAAAAGGATGCATAGATACAAAAATATTTATAGCAGTTCTTGTTGTAGTGGCAAAGCAGTAGGAACTAAGGAAATGCTCATCAGTGGGGGAAATGGCTGAATAAGTTGTGGTATATGAATACAATGGAATATTATTGTGTTGTAAGAAATTTTGAAGGTGATGATTTCAGAGAAACTTTATTTGTACCCATTCAGAGCAAATTTGTACAATAACAATATTGTAATGACAACTTTGAAAGACTTAAGAAATCTTAACAATACAATGACCAATTATGATTCCGGAGGATCTATGATGAAACATTATACCCAACTCCTGGAAGAGTCTGGATTCAGGGTACAAAACGAGATTATTTAGGAGTGGCTAAATAGGGAATTTGTTTTGCTTTGTCTGTGAATATTGGTCGCGGTGGTTTTATTTTTGTTTTCTTTTTTGCTGAAAGGAGAGGATGAAAGAGGAGAAAAAATAGGTTTTTGTTGATTGAAAAAATGTAAAACAAAAATAAAAAGATGGGATGATGCTATAGAAAGTTTAGAAACTATAAATATCCAGATGTTTATTAATTCACATGCCTTCAAGGGATTCCATGAAAAAAATCAATGTGGAAGACATCTCTACATAATTTAAGCCAATGAGAGATTATGGTTTCAAAAGTGCAATCTATTGATTTTTTTTTTGTTATATCATCAATAATAACAAATATGTATTGAGTTCCCAGTGCAAATAAGGCATTATTTTAGGCAACAAAGTTTTGCTTCCCAGTTGAATATTAAATTTCTGTATGTTTTTACATTGATTAAATTATTTGGTATACAAGGTAGGTGAGGAATAATACCATTTTTAAAGTTATAAGAACAATCAACTTCATTTATTCAAAAATATTTATGGCAGCTTTTTTGTGGTGGTAAAGAATTAGCAAGTAGGAACCCAGTTTAATTTTGGTTGGAAGTCACTTAAATGAATTTTCAATTATCCATAAGCAATCCAGATCCCTCTGCTCTTTCTAGTATTGCTAAATGGCTGGGAACCACAAAGTACTCAAATCTCTGAAGAATTGAAATCAAACGCAAGGGCACCCAGGGTGTGACTAGAAAGACTCGGGGTAATTGGGAGTGAGCCGACCATAACATATCACAAACAGGGAGAAAAAGAGTGAAGGGAAACAGGAGGGGGAAGAATGTTATCCTGATGTGTGAAGGAAGAGGAAGATACGTTAGCCAAGAGCAAATGCGAGGCTGGCTGGCTGTTCTCCAGTGCTGATCTTCAAGGGCCAAGACCCACTTTGGTCAGAGTAGCAGTTCTTGGGCCTCCAGGGGGAATACTGCATCTGAGATCAAAGACTAGGGAATCTCTCCTCTCCCTCGAGGCTTGGGAATACTTTTAGGGACAAAGCCTGCTTCAAGTCTGGTCTCTCAAAGTCAATGAACAAGCCTGTCCCATCCTGGCTGTTGGTCAGTCATGAACAGCTCTTCTTGACTCAGAAACTGAGGGGATTGGACATTTCCTTCTCCAGCTCGTTTTACAGATGAGGAAACTGAGGCAGACAGAGTGACGTGCCTTGCCCAGGATCACCCAGCTAGTGAGTGTCTAGGTCCTCTGGACTCCAGGGCTACCATTCTAACTCCTGGGCCACTTAGCTATCTTACTGTTAAGTCATTTTTGATGGAAATGAAATTTCATGACGATTTCTTTTTTAAATCCCATTCATGCGATAATGAATTCCCTCTGTGAGAGAATCACGATTAGAAGGAGGGAGTTTAATCTAATTAACAAGAATTCCTCTCTTGCTTCTATTCCTAGAGCTTCAGATGAGTGGAGAAAAGTCCTCCCCAGATTTCACTTGTATTTACATTTGAAGGTAAATCCTGTTATTGAATGGTAAATCCCCATTCTTTCCCCTGGAAAGGTGTGGACAAACCCTGCTGTGGAATCACAAATACCCATCACCAGGCAAGTCTCTTTGGGTAGAAAAGGAGAGGTATGTATGTACTTGGAAATGAATGCGATAGGTAAACAAAAGGTATCAGTATTTTTAAGTAGCCTTTTCAGAATGGGCACACACTTTGAATATTTGAATCCTGAAGTTCTATTCAGTAATAAATATATGATCTTGTAAATGTTAGTGCTCATTCTGTTTTTAATGGCTTACACTAAGAAAATTTTATTCTAATTTTTGCCTCTTTTATTTTTTTCATAATAGATTTTTTTATTTTTCAAAAAGCATGCAAAGATAGTTTTCAACATTTACCCTTGCAAAATCCTGTGCTCCAAATTTTTCTCCCTCCTTTCCCTCCTCTAGATAGCAAGTAATCCAATATCTCTTTTGTAAAGGAACTGTTAATCTTTTGAAATTATGACTCTAACATTTTAATATTCAAAAAACAAAACACAAAAAATGATTTTATTTGAAATCATTAACTTCTGTTTTGTATATGATTTGCAATCATTTTATGGATGCCCTTAAAAAATCAGCCATTTTTTCCTTTAGGTCTTATATATATTATATATAAATATAAATTTATAATAATTTATAATTTTTTAATCGCTTAATTCCCATACCCCCCTTACAAAATTTTATCGCTTCTGTCAAACCCCCAAACGGTCCCTTGTCCCGCTTCTCGGCCCCGAGGGTAGGCGCACTTTTGATGGCTTATGTATCCCTCTACGGTCCCTGGTCTCCCAACCTCCTTACTCAGAGTGTTTTTATGGAGACCGGTCATCGTGGAAGGCAATCTCTCCACTACAATTATTTGGTTCACTTGCTGGCTTGCTGCCCAGTCGTAATCATTCATAGTCTCCATATTATCGTAGGGCAATCACATTCTTGGTAAGGCTGTTTAGCTTTTCCATCCCCATCAATAATGCAGCTGAGACAGGCTCTCTGGGCAGCCCAGTTGGTCATGTGAGGGGAGCCCAGGCTTTTAAGCACCCATTTTATCTCGCTGCCTGTAGTGTCCTAGGTTTCCTTCACACACGGGCCGGTTCAGGGCATCTGCCCCTGAGTCAACAAGAGCCTTATTTAGTCGAATACTTCTTACTGATGGCAGATTTGCAGGGGGTGAAGTTCCCAGGAGAGAAGGGGAGCAAATGACAGATGCTGCAGGAGCCCAGCCCAGCCCTCCTTCAGCACAGAACAAATAAAGTGGATGGGGTCTGGACATGGAGTCAGAGACCAGCTCTGGTCCCAGCCCCTGGGACGAGTGACTCGGCCCCCCGGGCCCGGGTTCTTCGTGAGTCAGATCAGAGAGAGGCGCTAGGACTCCCCTCCGCCGTCCCTGGGCCCTGGAGCCCAACGGGTTCTGTTCTGGGCTCTGCCTTCGCTTACGGCAGAGATGTGGACGACTGTTGTGAGGCTATAATGGGATCGGCTGCAGCTGGGGCCGTGTCAGGTAGGAGCTGTGACTTAGACAGCTTTTGCCGGGGCCTAAGTGGGGAGAACGCGCCAGGCAGAGAGGACACGGCTGTTCTGTTTGCGTTTGGTCCCCAGATGGAGAACCCCAAGGACCCGATACAGGCACTGGACATAGGACGGCCTTAAATCTGTCCACCATGAAAGAAACGAGTCAAAAAGAGCTTTGGGAGCCCCATTAACACGGGCCCCCCTAAAAGGGAGAGCCCTCTGGGGACCCGCGGGGCGATGCTCCCACCTACCTGGTGCCCGCAGCAGCAGGCTTGGCAAGGCCCACTCCGCGCCTGGCCTTAGTCCATCAGCTACGGGGAAATCCTCTGGGAAGAAGCGTCCTCCTTTTCTAAGAAAGGAGCTGTTGAGCAATTCTCTCCCTCCTCAGAGGCCTGAAGGATCTGGGGAGCTCTTTCCCTCTGAAAACTTGAAATTTGTTTGGAAAGCGGGTTCCCAGAAACCCTACTCTGTGACCAGTCCTCGGGAAAGTGAACCAAAAGGCAGAAGCTGCCCAGGCGTGAAGGCCAAGAAGCTTCCCCCACAACCTCGGCATGGGCTTCTTTTGGGGAGGGGGAGAACAAGCGTCCTGTCTCGCCCCCTCCCCAGCGCAATCTGAAGACGTAGGGGACAGAAAGGGAGGGGGACAAAGGGGCGGGGCTCTTTCTGACAAGAGGCTCCCTCAAACTATTGAGGAGGCGGCAGTTATACCTAGAGGTATGTGGGGGCCCTCTCCCTCAGGTGCTGGAGAGAACAATCCCCTCTCCCCTCTTTCACATTCTGCAATCCATCAGGCATCATTTTTGCCTTTCTACGTCCAGCTCAGGACTTGGCATACAGTAGGCATTCAATAAATGCCTTTTGACTTAGACTTGAGCAAAGAAGGTTGTCTTGGCTGTGTACAGAGAATTAGAAATGAATTCCTATTTTATTTCTACTTTCTTCCTTAAGGAGAATGACCTTCACTCTGGAAAGTATAGGGCAAAAAAGGCTAGCAGGAAGTTGAAATCCAAGAGGAATGAGCCAATGCCGAGTGCACTTTGAACTCCAAGGATTCAAGTTGCTGGGTGTAGAACGCGTAAAGGCTCCAAGAGGAAGTGACCTGGGCAAAGATTGCTGAGATTCTCCCAGCGAAGGGAGAGATAGCATAGGGCTGAGGAGAGGTAGATATGCAAACAAAGAAACAAGGTGAATTCTTCCCATGATATCTTCAACTTGAATCTAGAACATATCATTATAGATCCCAGAAAATCTAGAACATGTGTTATAAATGGGCTGTTTACATTTAAGGAGATGAGCAAGGGCCACTAAGGAGAGTTACGGATTCATGGAGAATAAGTCAGCTAGACTAAGCTCATTTCTGTTTTGGGAGCGGTTCTAGACTGTGGAAATGTAGCCAAAGGCATTTCACGGGGTCTCTGTCGTAAGTCAGGTTTAGGAAGGTTTAGGAGACCAATGATCTAGTACAAGGAGCTATGCAATATACAACAAGGCAGCTAAGCAAGCCAGCATTGCTGAAGGAGCAGTCAGGGAGGAGATGGTGGAAACATGTCAGGCCCAGTGGGTTCCTGGAGGAGGACGGCCCAAGCTCAGAAAGACTGGGGGCCCTTTATAAGGTTATCTATCAGGGATGTTTAGATAAAGTTCTTACCTTGAGGTTAGGGAGTGAAGAACCTGGATCTGGGAGCTGGGGCGGGTAGGGCAGAGAGGGGGAAGATTCCCAGGGAATTCATGGCTAATTGGCCCACACCCTGTTGGTAGGAAAAGGGCTTTGGGCTGCTTGCTTTTACAGAGAAATGCAAAAGTTCCGAGCTTTTACATGGAGAGAGGTGGGGAGCTGGGTAGGGTCATGGCCGCCTCTCCCTAGTTCCCTGGGGAAAAGATGTATGTTGACTACATGATTACAGAGTGAGGTGGATTCAGCTCCCAGCAGCACCATTACTCCATCCATGCAGCTTTGGAGTCCTTCTCAACTTCTGCTCCCGTCCTTCTCCCACCTGCTGGAAAGTCCATCCCGATCGGCCCAGAAGTAACTCTGTCTGTGTCCCTGTAAGGAGCGCAGTGTTTCTCCCCAGCAGAACCTAAGCACTGGAAATCTGCCTCTCCAACGGAATATCGAACAAGAGGTTCATCTCCCAGGTTAAGAGTAGGGGTCTCGTGCAATAATCGGCACTTTATCCGCAAACGTGGAAGACCTCACCATCCCCAATCCCTCTTCCACTTGAACTCTGCGACAAACCCGGTCCTCTTGGGGCCCCTTTTGGTGCACTTGTGTCCATTACCTCCTGCCTTCCCTGACATCCTGATCAGGGAGTTTCTGCCCAGTTATCTTTGCTAATGAGCCTCTCCAATGACATGTGCGGGGGAGGCACCTTGCTGGAGCAGTCTTCTAGGAGACTATGAGAAATAGGCTTTCTCACAGTCAACAAACAATAATCACAGTGACATGGAGACTCCCCATCTTTCCCTCATTTGGATGCCGGCAAAAGTGGGACCAGTTTGGGCACATTGCAAAGGCATCCGGGGGCTTCGAGGTCATTCTCCAAAATGTCATTTGTACAGAAAGGCAGTGGGATGTGGTCCACACAGGGCAGGGCTGGAGAATCCAAAGGTGGAGTTCAGAATGAATCTTTGAATGCTCCTAGTTTCCTTATCTCGGAAAGGAGGGAAGTCCTTCCCAGTTCTAAGTCTGTGATCTTCTGATCCTCTCTGAGCCTGATACTTTAGCTTTTAATACTATTCATTCTAATGGGTTGTGCTCTCAAACTGATAAAATTCCAAGTCCTTAAGATATTGGTGTCTAAAATGCATTGTTGTTCAGTCATTTTTAAGTCTTGTCCGACTCTTAGAGACCTCATCTGGGTTTTCCTTGGCAGAGACACTGGATAGTCTTGCTCATTTTACACACAAGGAACTAAGACTAACAGTTGAAGTGACTTGTCCAGGATCACACAATTAGTGTCAAAAGGCCAGATTTGAAGTCGGGAAGATGAATAACCCTGACTTCAGGCCTGTTATTCTGTACAATGTGATCCAATTTCATATTTTTTTTTTTAGAATTTAGAGTAACTTTTTAAGAATCTAAAAGAAGGGATAATCAAATTACTTAAGTTCATGAAATTAATGTGTGTATATATATATATGTATATGATTTAATCCTAAATTTGTTACATATTAATCGATGGAACTAGATTGTTATAGTGCAGAATTAGCTATTCTGATCGCCAGTCAGCACAGATGAATATAATAAAGGAGCCAAGAGAAATTAGAAATCTGACCAGCAAATCAGCTAAATTATATTCTGTCTGGAAAAAAAAATAAACTAGGAAATAACTGGAAACAGATTTTCAAAATGTGAGAAATTCTTGGAATGAAATAATTATAATTATTAATTGTTGAGTGTCAACAGCATATTTTGTGCTGAACAAAACTGCAAAACATTTAGCATTTGAAAGATTGGAGGAGTGGAAAACAAATTACCATACAACATGGTATTATTAAACTAACCAAAAGTAACTATTTTCTACATGTTATATAACAGGTAATTTTTTTTTATTTGAGATTATGGAAATTTCACATACACTTTGTTGTCAGTTTTTAAGAACTGTGAGCACTCATAATGAATTGCAAGGCATCTCAAGAATGGCACCCCCAGAACATGGTAGGGTATCACTTAGTATTTAGTGAGAGTTGGCTTTCCTGCACCAGGGATGGATCAAGACTCATTCATCCACACTCACTTGTTCTCTCTTGTGACCAATGGCTTGAATGTGTAAAATGTTTAACCAGGGCTTAAGGTTCAATCTGTGGCCATGGAGGGAGTTCCAGTGAAGACTGATCCTAAGACTTTGCCCTTATTATGAGGATTGGGATGTGTGTGTGTGTGTGTGTGTGTGTGTGTGTGTGTGTGTACACATAGAAATATACAAATGTAAAAGTGGGGAAAGAATCACTACCTAGTTAGTTTAAGAAGAAATCCCTTGAATTATACAGCATGATCTTGATCTAAAATCTCAGAATTAAAAATATAAAGAAAAGTCTTTCATACTAAGAAGGTAGAATGTGTTCATTCTTAGGTCCAGAATCTACCACTTTCCCAGTTTTCTCAACTATTCTGCCCTTTCAAAGATACTTTAGCTTTCTTTGAAGACTTCTTCACATAAATGAAAATAAAATAATGATTTTTCCCACTTTTAATATAAGGCTGTGCTCAATATACTCTACCACATGAGAATCATAAACCCTAAATTCAGGCCCTAGAATCATTAAAAAAATTTTTCTATTCTTTTCCTCTTCTTTCTTCTCTCTTCCCTTGGGCTCTTTTTCCTTCAAGCCCCAGACTGGATCTTTCCATTGTGTCATCCTAGCTTGTTATGCAGTTCTCTGTAGGTTCTCCTAGCCCTTCTCCCCACCCCATTCCCACCATGTCTAGGTGGTTCATTTCAAAGAGTTATCATGTTCAGGAAGTAAGTCCATCGTGTTTCCCACACCCTCTTGCTCCATCCACTTTGAGGTAAAATATTCCTCTTGGGTTGGAGGACTGGCCTGGGAGCCCGGAGTGAGTCAGGGCCCTTGGGAGGACGGGATGCCGCCTTCTAGTCACGTCTCCACAGATATTCCCTTCTCGCGGGGTCCCCAGTGACTCTGCTGCTTCAGGTTCTTGATTAGCGATGGAGAATGGCAAGAGGACAAAGCCGATATGACGGCAGTATAAATGGCAGCCCAACCCCGCTCTGGCTCCATCAACCTTGACCCAGCCAGTGTGCCTCTGCTGGGCTGGAGCCTTCTAACCAAAGCAGAATGGGCTGCAACAATAAAACTCCATCTCATTTTCACACTCTTAGAAATAGTTTGGGAATCTTGTGTAAATGTGGAGCTCTGACATCAAAGAAAACTTTGTCAATGAAGAAGGCCTAGGTTTGATGAGAGATTCTAAATCGTTCCTTCTCAGGTCTGTCTTCTGTTGTAAGGGCATCCATGTCATCTTAATTAGTAAAGGAAGTAGAGAGAACTCTACAAAAGGCAGGTATGTGTTTAGATTGTGAGCACCTATGTTGGGATTGTCTATGCAGCCAATATTCATAGCCAGGAAGAACAAGGGCCAGATTAGGAGTGAGCTTCACTTTACATTTAAAGTAGTTCCAAATAAACTACTCCCCCCTCCCCTTTATTAATAGAATCTACCTGCATTGATTCTCAATGAAATTTTAAAAGTATTTTAAATTTTTCTTTGTTTCATTCAATTAGTCCAGTTTCAAGCAATGCTCTTCCAAATGAGCCCAACTTGTGAAGCAGACAAATATCATCTCAAGGGTATCCCCTGAATTTCTGGATCTCCCACTTCACTTTCTCACCTCTGAAGCTGAGTTTATTTATTTATTTTGACATTGGATAGCAAACGTTATTTTTTTTATTTTTTATTTTTAATAACTTTTTATTGACAGAACCCATGCCAGGGTAATTTTTTACAGCATTATCCCTTGCATTCACTTCTGTTCCGATTTTTCCCCTCCCTCTCTCTACCCCCTCCCCCAGATGGCAAGCAGTCCTTTAGTATGTTGAATAGGTTACAGTATATCCTAGATACAATCTATGTGTGTAGAACCGAACAGTTTTCTTGTTGCACAGGGAGAATTGGATTCAGAAGGTAGAAATAACCCGGGAAGAAAAACAAACATGCAAGCAGTTTATATTCATTTCCCAGTGTTCTTTCTCTGGGTGTAGCTGCTTCTGCCCATCTTTGATCAATTGAAACTGAATTAGCTCTCTTTATCTAAGAGATCCACTTCCATCAGAATACATCCTCAAACAATATCGTTGTTGAGGTATATAATGATCTCCTGGTTCTGCTCATTTCACTTAGCATTAGTTCATGTAAGTCTCGCCAGTCCAGCTGAGTTTATTTTATCAGTCATTTGGAGAGATAGGGAAAATCAACCTTCTGTACAGATCTTAATGAAGTCCTCTCCTACTCACTAGGGCCCTGACTATGGAAAATAAGCCCTCCATGTCCCCCTTAGCTGGTATCCTATAATGAGCTAGGCCACCTTGCTCACCTACCTTTTCTGGTGGCTTTGTCTCCATATTGGAACAGCTTGCATATTCTGAATTTCCTGTCCTCGGGGCCTTTGTGGCTCTACTTTGGGAGGCATTAATTAGGTATCCTAATAGTCTTATAAACTAATCCATGGGAATGTACTAATGAGAGAAGACTTGAAAAGACTTCCAGCCCCTCACCATGACCACCCACGACTCCCTGTGTCCTCCCTCCACTCCCGGGGATCACTTCAATATAATTCACTTGCAAGTCGCCACATCCCTCCCTGATGTCATGATTCTTTTCAGAAATGAAGGGCAAACAACAACAACCACTTCCAAGATAAACGTGATTTTTAAAAGCAGCACTCTAGAAAACAACAATTCTGCTTTTCTGATCTTTAGCACAGTATCTGACCCATGTAGACCTCCGAAAGGCTTGTAGCCATTTTTGAACTGTTCAGACCATGTAGATAGAGAGAAAAAAAATAAAAACAAGGTAAAAGCTATCTCATCTAATTCATAAAGCTTGCTAAGTAATATAGTACATCTTCCTTACAAAGACCATTTTTGTGTTTTCAGAAAGCGAGAACGAGAATTTCAATATAAGCTCAAGGTCAAGTCTAGGGCTATTTGTCCAAAGGTTCTACTTTGCAAACACTCAGAATGAAATAAAAATCAGCTTATCTTTACCTGGAGACAAAACTGATTATGAAAGAACAAGCAGCAAATAAACCAGCTTTAAGGGTAAGGGATGCCAGGTTGCCAGACAGCAATAGGCAGGAGAGGGGGAGGGAGAGGACGGGAATAAATTCACTCCTGTAACCCCCAATTCTATCCAGGCAGATTATTCCTCAAGCAGGTCAATGAGCCAGACACAGATCCGACTGTTCATGATGAAATTTAGTTGGAAATGGAGCACATTTCCTTCCAAACATGTTGGTTGCTGGTATTGGATCACATCGACACATCCCTAAGCCCCTTTCCTCTCCCCATAGTTCCCTTTCCTACAAAAGCTTCCCATGGTCCTCCCATCTCCCATCCTTCTGAGAAAAACTATACTTCCCATCAACCCCTTTGCTAAGATTTGCAATGACAAAAATAACCCTGTAAGGCAGAGAACACAAGCATTAGTTCCCCATTTTATAGATAAGGAGACTGGGAGGTAGCCAGTGTCACATAGTAAGTACCACCGCTAGTATTTGCCCACAGGTATAGTAACTTGAGTCCACTGCTCTTTCCATTAAATGTCTGTATCTTCTACGTCAACAATTATCTTAAAGGATCACAACATTTTTATACTGCACAGTGGACCCTCCTTCCCATTTGATGAGATAGGAAATATCAATATTGTTATCTGTAGTAATTTGAGTCCACTGGTCTTTCCATTAAATGTCTGTATCTTCTACGTCAACAATTATCCTTAAGGGGTCACAGTATTTTTATATTGCACAGTGGACCTTCCTTCCCATTTGATGAGATAGGAAATATCAATATTGTCAGATGTATTTATAATGGTAAGACAAGGATTGTCTTACCCATGGTCACATGGCTAAACGTGTCCAGAACCAGGATGCAAAATGCAGGCCAAAAGAAGCAGGGCTCTTAGTGTTGAGTCTAGTGTTTTCTTACCTAGAGCACACTACTTCCCTGGGTCTTTAGAAAGTGTTACCCCTTTTTTCAAACTCCATAAATGCAAATTGACTGGCCGACTGACCTAGAGTTCCACACCCCTTCTCTGGAAAGCTGAGGGACATGTTTGAGCATATATGGGGATCCTGTTGCACTCCACAGCTCCCACCGCCGTCCCCCCAGTTACAGGCCCCTTCAGTACAATGATTGGCCCAGAATAAGTGTTGTGGAGGACAATGGTGGCTGCATGAAAGCCCGTAAGCCCCTCTTGAGTTCGAGACCACAGCTGTTAGGAATGATGCTAAGGCTCAAATCCATGCAAAGATCAAGTAGTTTTTCTTCCTCCAAATTTTCTCTTTCCTTTGCTTAGAAAATGATCTATGAAACCTTCTATGAAAGGTGGCAGTAATGCATTCTACCAAACATGTTTTATGAATTTTTTATCTGAACTTTCACAGTCTCTAACACTGACATAAAGCCTTTGTTATTCTTTCTCACGTGCTAGGCCAAGTCAGTCCTAAAATTGATCGACACGAGCCCTCAGAACAAAAGGAGAGGACAGTGTGCACGCTGAGTGGTGACTTGACGTAAGTCTCTATATGAAAATGATTTTTTTTTAATTTCAAAAGTTTTCACAATAGCATCTGAAAACATAAAACATGTCGCACCCCCAAATTCAACTGAAATGTCTGGGGACAATCCAAAGGGGAAAATTTTATTTCGTTTTTTATTTTATTAATGAATTTATTTATGAATTACCCTTGGCCCTAACCGATAAGAAAGTAAAGTAGCACAATGGATGGCGTATCCAATTATCATTGCCAAGAAAACCCCAAGTGGGGTCGCAAAGCGTCGGACACCACTGAACATCACCAGGGCTAAGCAATAACTTCAGGCTTTTATAGAACATTGATTTAGGTAAGTGGTAATATTAGTTTTGAGAAAACACTGTCAGATGTTATTCATCTAGTTGGGTGTGGTTGAGAAATTCTTAAACAAAAGTACTTTCCACATCTTATATATAAGAAGACTATCCTTTTGGTTTGAATGCAACCATTGTTTGTAAGGTCCATCCATCAATTAAAGCAACTGTGCTCTAACTTGCCATCTGGATTACAGTTGCTTAATATCAAGGTGATCTTGTGGAAAGTATATTGGAGTAACCATCAGGAAAAACTCTTATTAACTTCATTCCCATGTACTTCAGTTTCTTATCTATAAAATGGAGTTTAATAACACCTGACTTATTTATACCAAAGGAATGTTGCAGGAAAAAAAGAGAAAAATGGATGGGAAATATTTTGCCAGATGGATCTGCTATTATTTTCCAGCAGAATGCAGCCATATAATATTTAGGATTACATTTCAGGACCCACCTTTTAAAAAATGGACGTTGGATTTCATTTGTATAAGGTATTCACAGTAAGGAAATTTCCTTTACCAATCCAGATCAATACTTGTTCTGTGACTTTTAGAGTATTATTTCCTGGGAGCACTTAAGAGGTTGAGTGATTTCAGTGGCGACTTTCAGACATTTGATACTTCAGATTTTGTATAGGATTTCCTTAATATAGTATGAATATGTGTTCTCATTCACCAGCCCTTATTTTCCAGATAATTACGAACCCATTACATTTAGTAATGTCTGCAGTGATTAATCATTTCCATACTTTCGTGTTCTCTACCATACGGCCATGTCTTGGATTGTTGTTTGTCCCTCAGAGGTGACGCCATGACGTGCAAGTGGATTGCATTGAAGTGAGGGAGGGCTGGGCACGGTCCCCTGCCTCACTTTCTCCTTCAGAGCCATCTGGGTTCAATGGCAAGCTATAAATATAGACGTGAGATGGCCCTGAGGAGTGGAAGACCTTGGCTTGGGTCATGGGAAGTAGTTAAGGGTCATTGGCAGACATTGGATCTATTAGTTCAGGTCGAGCTTGTGGAATCAAATTGGTGGGTGGGTGGGTATTCAAAGTTAGACACTGAAGGTCAAGGCCCTAAGAACAGTATAATGTGTTTCGAGAATTAGCCAAGACCAGCACCTCTAGTCATTTTCAGTAATGTACAGTGGTATTGGCTATTGAGTTCAGATTTCTGGACTAATAATTTGCATCTTTTATAACAGATTTTCTATTCATGATTCAATAATCAACCTCTAGAGCCTTTACTAGGCAGTAAGGATACACATTTTAAAAACTGAGATAGTCCTCATCTTCAAGGATCTTGCATTTTGCTGAGGATATAAAACAGATTCTCAGGAGGGTAAAAGATATAATTAAAAAAAAATACAAAGTGATGACAGAGAGAAGGAAGAGAAGAGAGAGAATACTGGGAAAAATAAAGGCCCAAAAGGGAGCGGCCCTTGAGCCTCAAAGGGATTTAGGAGCTTCAATAACCAAAGGTGAGGCATGAAGGGGGAAATAGTGATGAATGGGAGAACCACCAGTTTGGTCAGTTTGGGTTGAAATATAGAGCTCATGAGCAAGGGTGATGGCTGATCAGCCCGGGCTGTAGTCAGAAGAATTTGGTCATGAGTCCCTGAAGAACTTGAAATTCCCCAAAGAGGAGTTCATCTTTCATCTTAGAGTTGAGATGGATGCACCGAAGCTTCTTTGGCACCAGGGACAGGGGACAGACCGGTGCTTTAGGAGTTTCAATATGGCAGCCCTGCAGGAGACAGGCTGCAAAGGGGAAACTGGAAGCAGGGAGGACAAATTGGGAGGCTCTATTTTTAATGATGTAGGAAGGAAGTGAGGAGGGCCAGTGAGGTCTGTGGTTCACTGAAAAGTTAAGGAATAATACAGGGCAGATTTCAGTGGTGTTCTGGATTGGCTAATTGGGTCACGAAAGGCAGGAAGCCAAGGGTCATTAGGCAGCTTGGGGGATTAGGTCTGACCTTGGAATAGGTCAGCAGTCCCAGAAGTCTAGCAGGTGAAAGAACCAGGCAACTTTCAGAGGCAGACTGATGACGACTTTCAAAGGGAAGTGGTAGAAGTGAAAGTAGAAAACAGAAAGTGAGAAAGAGCCCAACCTCCGGAAGAGTCCTTTTTTTGCATTTAATCTTTCTGGATTTACATATGAGCAGCTTTGGCTCAGCAGGTGTGTAGCTGTGGTGAAAGGAAAAGTCTCAGGCATAAACTAGAGCATGTTTTCTCACAGTATACAAGTCATTTGCCATGTCTCACAGCTTTCATCTGTCTTCTCTCCACTCTCAGGCTCAACATCCAAGCTGAGATCTCCCCCATCTTTTACCAGGACAGTCATGGCAACGGGCTCTTCACTGATAGCTGGCCCCCAGTCTCACCCTCCATCTAAATTTCAACTGATATTACTGAAACACAAACAGGTTTTTAGGTGTGATCATATAAACTCAGTAAACTCCAGTTTCTATTGCTCTAAAGATTAAAAACAAACCTCTATCAAACTCACTAAGCTTACAACTTGACTCCAACCTAATTTCCCATTTTTATTCCATTTTGAGAACTTTATGATCCAGCCAAATTTCTCTTCTTGCTCTTCTTTGTGGTCTACGTCCTGCTTCTGTGCTTTGCAGTCCATCCCTTAAGCAGAATTCCCTCCTCACCTCTATTAGAGCTTTCATTTCCTTCAAAGCTCAGTTACATGAAGTCTTGTTCTCCCATCCTAGATGTCAGTGCTTCTGCACCCTCAGTGATGTTGAATCTCTTCGGTTTATATTTGTATAACCCCCTAGTAGAATGTGAGCCACTTGAAAGCAATAACTACATTTATTTTCTTGATGCAGGGCAGGGCCTTTATCTCCATTCGGCTTTGGGACTGGAGTTACACCTTCCCCTTCCCCCCTCCAGCACCAAGTACAATACTTTGCATACAGTAGGCACTTAATATATTTGCTGATTATTCGATTGATTGAATCAGAGGAAGAAGGGTCAGGTTAATCACTGCTGGAAATAAACTGCCCAAGGTGCCTTCCCCTATTAGAGTTGAAAGGAATTTTATCAATCATTTACTATAACACATCAGTAAATGCAGGAATCTCTAAAGCTAAAAATGTGTTTTCAGAGTCAGGGAAGTCACTGAAACAGACGGAGCCTTTTACTCTCCCCTTTTCTCTCTATTTTTAATCTCTGGATGTCAGGGAACTGGCTTCTCTCAAATCCCAGGGAACATGCTACCTTGGACAAGAAGCCTTTCCCCTCCTCCTCTCTACTTCTATTATCTCCAATTTATCAGGTATGTATATGTTGATACAGAGTTGTTTGTCTGGTGTCTCCCTAGATTGTGAAGGGAGAGTGGCGTCTGGCTTGGTTTTTGGGGGGGAGGAAGGGGGAATTGGATTTACTGTTTTGTTTTTGCTAAGTGCCAGCATAAAGACTTTAACAAGGACTTCTGGCCAACAACAGGACATCTTCAGACGCTACAAGTCGTTGTGCTCAACTACAGCATGCTCTCCTGTAATTGGAATGAGCGGCTCGATGATATTTTTCATTCAGGGGAGCAGAGTCTATTTATGGCTTTCATGTATTTAAAATGCATTTTGCTTATTGACTTTGATGGCCACTGCGTCTTCTTCCTCAGAATAACCAGAACACTGTAAAGGGCCAGCTCTTCTACCTGAGCTTGGGCACGTGATCTTGTTTCCTCATCTGTGATACAGAGGTTTCTTTTTTTTCCCTTCAATGTTCTATTATTCTCTCTTCAGGAAATCCTTTCACCGATGCAGATCTACAATGTGTGTGTGTTTACACACAAGCACACGCATGCATACATGTTTGTATGTTAAAGATGACATATACACGTCCACACACGCACACCTCCATGTTTTATAGATGTTACGTGTCTGTATATGTCACATCCACGTATTTTGGAGACATGGATTCTTAATGCTGTCATGTCTGACTTCAGGATCTATATGGGGTTTTCTGGGCAAAGAGATTATCGTGGTTTGCCATTTCTTCCTCCGATGGATTAAGGCAAACAGGTGAAGTAAAGTGGCTTGGCCAGGGTCACACACCTAGTTATCTTCTGAGGCTGGATTTGAACTTCCAGACTCCAGACCCAGTGCTCTATCCCCTGCCCCATACATCTGCTTCCATACATGTATATATACTGTGCTATGTATTCCCATGCATATACTGCAGTATGTGTGTGCATTTCTATGAAAGTTGTTGGGGGACATTAAATTACTTGCTGGGGGCCCCCCCAAAACCACCCTGGTTCAGAGGTCAGTTGTCCATCCACTGTATTTCATGGGATAGCTGCTCAAACTACTACAAGCTGCAGCAAAATGAAGACATCAATATCATGGCTTCTCTAAGTGGGCTTTAAAATTCATGATCTTCCCTTCCCTGTGCCTAGAATACCTCACTGGCTGCACTGGTAAGCTCACTTTTCATCAGCCTGTTCTCTTGGTTCTCTAAGTATTGTTCTTGAGCCTGATGTTTATGTTAAATTGCTTTTACACCCTCCTCGTTCCTCGATTTGCCATTCCAATCCCACTAAAGCCCCCAAAGAGCAGTTAGGCAAAACCAACAAAATGTCAGTGTTTGCACGTTATCCTCCCAACGTCCTGGGCCTCTTGAGTAAGAGGAGGAAAATGTTTCATCATATTTGGGACCGACATTGGTTATTGCAATGGATCGAGTTCCGAGGCTGTTTGTTATATATTTAGTATTTGCATTTATAGTTACTTTAGCATGGTCCTTTTGTACACTGTGTTCCTGGAGGTTCTGTTCCTTTTACTCAGTCCCTCTTGTGGACTTCTGGCACTTCTTGGAAAATTCATTTTGGTCCCTGAAAAGTTCCATTTTAAGGATTTTTTCAGCCCTGAACTGCTAAAGGAAAAAAAAAAAAACTGATAGATAGCTGATATTGTACTTTAAAGTGAATACTTTTATAAGCATAATGTTAAATACACGAGAGTAAATGCATATAATCATTCTCAATTTGCAGGTGAGGAAACCGAGGCCGAAAGTTGAGTGTAATTGCCACGGCCACGCAGGCTGTCTTGTCAGAGGACACGAATCCACGCCTGGGCTTTTCCTCCTACATCACACAGAACTTTTTATAAAAGTATTTTTCTCAAGAAAAGGGAGAGAAATTAAAAATGCTTTAAAATGTGTGACGGCTGGCTACCTTTCTTATTTGTACCGCTGGGCTCCCACATTTGGGGGGGACTTTGGTAGAGGCCAGCCAAGATGAGGGTCTCGCTGGCGGGTGCGGGGCTAGAAATATTTAGCGCAAAAGAAAGAGGGCTCGGGGGGCTTCCAGCCGTTCCAAAGGCAGCCACGCGGAGGAGGCAGGCGGCAGCAAGTCGGGGACGGTCCCCCCACAAGCGGAGGCAGGCAGCGGAGACTGCAGGCGGGGGGAGGGCTCCCGGGGCGTCCCGGGCAGCCCCGATCGCCCCGGCTGCAGTCGCTCGCTCGGAGCTCAAGAGTACTTGGCAGCCGCAGCCAAGTGTCAATGCCACAGCAGATACTGTAACCGGGCCCGGCCGGACGCGGCCGAAGGCGAAGCTCCCGGGGGCCCACGGAGGGAGGGCACCCGGCCGCACACCCGACACTACCTGCCCCCGAGGGGCGTGGGGGCCGCCGCGCAGCCAGTTCCGCGGGGACGTTACACCCCCCTCGCGCCCACACCCCCCCACCTGATTTAAAGGCTGCGGCTGGTTCGGGCCCGCCTCCCTCCCCGGACCCCCGCCGGGCCCGCGCGCGCCCAGGGCGGAGCCAGGGCCGCTCCCCCCGCTGGGAACCGTCCCGGTCCCCCCCACTCCCCCTCCCCACCCCCCACCCCCGGGGACGGCTCAGATCGATCTCCCCGGACAGGAGCGTGCGTGACCGCCGGGGGCTGCGGGAGGTCCAGAGCGCCTCGGGTCGGACAGCTGTGCAGCCAGCCCCGGCCCCAGCCCCGGCCCGGCCTCGCCCAAGGAAGGCGCAGGGTCGGCTCGGGGCGCTCACATGACCGAGGGGCGGGGCGAAGAGGGTTCCCGGGCGTGTAAACCACCGCAGCGGACGTCCAGAAAAATGAGAGGGAGGAGCCGTTGCCCAGGAAGCTCCCGTTGCCCCCCACCCCCATCCCCAGCACGCGACCCCTCCCCTCTCTACCCCGCCCGTCCGCCGGCCGGCCTCGCTCCCAACTGGCTTCTCCTTTCCCACGGCGCGAGGCCGCCGCGTCCCGAGGGCAGCTCCTCCCCTCCCCTCCCCCACCCCGCCCTCGGCCGCAGAGCGGGGAGGGGCCGCCCGACCCAGCCGAAGCCGAGCCGGGTGACACCGCGCGCTCCCTCCCCCGGCGCGCCCCGCCCCGCCCCGAGCCGAGGCGCGCGCGCGCCCCCGGCAGGCGCCGGCATGCTAATGAATGGGGGCGGGGCGGGGGCGCGCGGCGGCCTCGTGCCCGCGCGTGCCGGGGGGGACGCAATTGTGAGGTGGCTGTGACGCACATTCCGGGGTTCTTAAGGGGCTGCGGCGGCGGCGCCGGAGCCGGTATCGGGAGGAGGAGGAGGAGGCGGCCGTCAGGGGGGGAGGGAGGGCGCCCAGCCGGCCCAGCCCGCCCAGTGACGGTGTGTCTCACGGACCTCCCCCCCTCCCCTCCTCCCTCCAACACGCACCCCCCCCACAGCCCCGCGCCCGCCGCAGCCCCGGGCCGCTCCCGGCGTCGGTGGGGGGGCCGGCCGAGGCGAGGGGGGGCGGTCCGGCGGGGCCCCCTCGGAGCCCCGCGGCCGCGCCTGATAAATGGGGGATTACGGCTTCGGGCTAGTGCAGAGCGCCCCGCTCGGCAGCAGCAGCCCCGGCCCCCTGTTCAGCGGCGGCGCCTTCCGAACCCCCCAGCTCTGCCCCTCCCTGCTCCCGGCCGCCGCCGCCGCCGCCGCCGCCGCCGCGCACGGCCGGACCATGCAGGATGAGCTGCTGCTGGGGCTGACACCGCCGCCGCCCGACCCCCGCCCGCACCGCCCCCCCGCCTCCGCGCCGCCCTCCCCCCCCCAGGACCCGCCGCCCAGCAGCCACAGGAGGAAGGAGCCGGCCGGCCCCCGCCCCTCCCAGCAGCCGCCGCCGCCGCCGCTCCCCACCCCCGGCCAGTCCGGCTCCCGGCAGCAGCCGCAGCAGCCGCAGCCCCGCGCCCGGCCCGGCCCGCCCCCGCACCAGCACCACGGGCCGCCCGCCGAGCCCCCCGACGCGGCCGCGGCCCCCTCGACGCCCTCGCTGAGCCTGCTGGCCCCGACCATGGAGTCCCCCAACCACCCCCTGCTCGGCGGCTTCGGCAGCCTGCAGAGCCCGGACCTGCCTCACCCCGGCGGCGGCGGCGGCGGCGGCGGCGGTGGGGGCGCCCCGGCCAGCGCGGGAGGAGGGGGCTCGGCGTCGCCGCCGCCGCCGCCGCTGCCGGGCTTCGGCACCCCTTGGGCCGTGCAGACCCCGTCGCCGCCGCCGCCGCCCGCGCAGCCCCCGCAGCAGCCGCCGCCGCCCGCGCCGCAGCCCGCGCAGCCCCCGCAGCCGCCGCCGCCCGCGCCGCAGCCCCCGCAGCAGCAGACGCCCCAGCAGCCCGGCTCGGCAGCCGCGTCGGCGGGTGGCCCCATCAGCGCCCTGCCGCCGCCCAACCCGGAGGCGGACGGCGGCTTCTACCCAGGGCTGCCGTCGTCCATGAACCCGGCGTTCTTCCCCAGCTTCTCGCCCGTCGCCCCGCACGCCCCGTGCGCCGGCATGAGCGTGCCGGGCGGCGGCGGCGGCGGCGGCGGCGGCGGCTTCGGAGGGCCCTTCGGGGCGGCCGCCGTGCCCCAGGCACCGCCGGCTATGAGCCTGCCGCCGCCGCAGCCGCAGCCGGCCCCGCAGCCGCCGCCGCCCGCGCCCCCGGCCCCGCAGCCGCCGCCGCCCTCGAGCCGCCGCTCGCCCGTCAGCCCGCAGCTGCAGCAGCACCAGGCCGCCGCCGCCGCCTTCCTGCAGCAGCGCAACTCGTACAACCACCACCAGGTACGGCCCCGGAGTGGGGGGAAGCCCGAGAAGAAAGGGGGCGCCCCGAGGAGGAGGGAGCGGGGAGCGGACCCCGAAGAGAGGGACCCGAGAAGGGGGCGGGGACGGGGAAGGGGGACCCCGAGAAAAGGAGGGCTGGGGGTGTCCCCGGATTTGGGGGGGGGGCGGACCTCGGCGCTGACTCCTGCGGGGGGTCCCACCCCGGGCACCGGGGCGGGGGACGGGGCTCCGGAGCCTCGGGGGGCCCCTGGCGCTCCCGGGGTGGCTCTCACGGCCCCCCGCGGCGCTGTCCCCGCAGCCTCTGCTGAAGCAGTCCCCGTGGAGCAACCACCAGAGCAGCGGCTGGAGCACGGGCAGCGTGGCGTGGGGGGCCGTGCACGGCCGCGACCACCGGCGAGCCGGGACCATGGGCATCCCGGGCCCCCTGAACCAGATCTCCCCGCTGAAGAAGCCCTTCTCCGGGAACGTGATCGCTCCGCCCAAGTTCACCCGCTCCACGCCCTCGCTGACCCCGAAGTCGTGGATGGAGGACAACGTGTTCCGGACGGACAGCAACAGCAACACGCTGCTGCCCCTGCAGGTGAGCGCGGCGGGCCGGGCGGGGGGCGGGGGGCGCGGGGGGCAGGGCCGCTTTCTGACGCCCCCTTCTGTGCTGTTGAAGGTGAGATCTAGTTTGCAGCTGCCAGCCTGGGGCTCAGACTCCCTCCAAGATAGTTGGTGCCCTGCGGCCGGGACCTCCAGGATAGACCAGGTAGGCTGCCCCGCCCCGAGCTCGGGGGTCCCGGGGTCCCGGGGTGCCGGGCCGGGCGGCGGGGGTCCCCAGGGGCGTGTCTGCCCGTGCTGGGGCGTTTCGGAAGGGAGCTCTCACCCCCCGGGGCGCGCGTGCCGGCCGCCCGAGCGGTTCCCCTCCTCTCCCTCCCCCACGGCTCCACTCGGAGCCGGACGCGGGGCGCTCTGCGGGGGGCCGAGCCCCGGAGGCCGGCGGGGGAGAAGGACGCGCCGGGCGCAGGTGCTGGGGCCCGGGCGGAAAATCCTCGGGCTGTAAGGTGGAGTCGCGCTGGTAGCTTGGGGAGGGGATGCCCTGAGGCAGGGGGGGGCCAGGCGACGGGGCACGAGGCCGGTCAGCGGCCGCACCGAACCCGGGCTCTCCCGGCCCCGAGGTCCCGGTTGCGGGGGGATCCGCCGCTTCTCCCCAGTTTGACGCTCGCGGTCCCCGTTAACCCGAGTTAGGGAGGTTGCCTTGGGTTAGAAAGCGGCGTTCGCGGGTGGGCTGCACGCAGATGCCATAAACTGGTCGGGAGGGGGAAGAGCCGTACGGGGCTCCGGCTGGGCCGGGGCTCGGGGGGCTCCGGCTGGCGGAGAAGCTCCGGGGGAGGGACGGGAGCGCGCGGATCCGGGCGGAGGCGAGGGCCTGGCTTGGCCGCAGGAGCGATTGCACTGCGAGGAAGGGCGGCCTCCTTAAGCCGTATTTCTGATTTCGCCGGGACCTCTTTGGGCCCCGGCTCGGCTCTTTCTAAGATGGAGTGCTTCTAGGTCTGAGGGTGTGTGAGGCTCTGAGGCACTGTTGGAGCTGCTCTCCTAACTGGGGTCTCTGCGACCCAGCAGTGGGGGGAAGTAGGCTCCCATTATTGAGGAGGAGGTGGACTGAGAGCTGTCATAGATGAAAACCGGATCTTCGCCGACTGTGGCGATAAGTTTTCTAGTCATGTACTTGTGTTCCGATACTGCGTGGCTGAAATGGGCGTTTGGCTCAGCAGCTTCAAATAGTCATAGAGCAAAACAGTCTAAAACGGCTCCTTTAGTTGGTTTATTAGCATAAGGCTATTTCCTAGGGAAAAAACCTTTAAAAATTCATGTTCCTGCCTAGTCTTGTGTTTACAACTAGAAAGACGTTTAGCACTTTAACCAGTATGCAGATTTATAATCATCACAGACATTTTTCCAGTCTTTTTTTTTTTTTTAACAATAAAACGTTTTAAATCCAACTGCTTCAATCTCCTTTACCTAGAGAAATTTTCTTATTTTTATTAGTATTTCAAGCCTTTTTTTTTTTTTTTTTGGCCCTCTAAAACTTTGTCTGATCTTAAGTTTTTTAAAGTCCATCTATAGGGTTAAGAACTTCTGCAGTATAGTCTGCCATGCTTGTTTGGAGCCAAAGATCTCTGTAGATATGTCTCTGTATCCTGAATTTTTTTGTGTCATGTTTGCCAAGAAATCGGGATGATTGAATTGGGAGGGAGACAAGAGACAAATTAAATGAGAGACTAAATGAAACACCTGTTAATTTAAAGACTGTTTTTTTTTTTTTATCAGATTTGTCAAAATTGTCTTCTGACAATTTGATCAGAATTTGAGTCATTGACATTTTTACTCTGAATTATCAAAACATTTTGTCTTAATGATTTTTTACTTTGTAGGTAGAAAAATTTCTTGATTTTAAATGGAAAGTTTTCCTCTTCAGACTTAGTTCAGAAGTGTGTATTACATCAAGGAACTTCATTTTGTGTTTTCATTCCAAATAGTATGGATTCAGGTTCCAATAGAAATGGAAGTTCATACTGTGCCGATTACTGTGCAGATTAAAGCCTGTCTGTGTAGCCTGGGCCTTCACCTGTACCAAGTAGAGCTTCGGATTTGGAGCTTGGCCTGGCAGAAGCTCGTTTCCTGCCTCTGGGGATGGCCACGCTCCCTGGCATTTCCTTCCCGTGTCAGAGGACCTGGCTTCGGAGATTGGCTCGGCTTCCCCACTTTTGGTGACCCTGGAGAAGTCTTTCCAGGTCACAGCTTCCTCCTCTCTGGAGGAAGACGTTTGATGGGATGGCCCGAGGCTCTTGCCAGCTCCAGATCTAGAGTTCTGTGGTGCTTCCTGCTTGCCCTTTCAGTGCCATCTTTTTTTTTTCTTTAGATCTATTTCTCCTCCATAGAATATGGAGATTATTTTAGGATCCATTTTAAGAGGGATATATTTGCAATTGATTGTTCAAAGAGAGCTGGCCACAGAGTTGGGAAGACACAGGTGCAAGCACTGCCTCTGATTAGGTTGGCGGTCCCAGAATTTCCACATAAGCCTCTGGCCTTTCTCAAACCAGCAAGGCAAAATGACATACTTTGTCTTGTCCCTCCACCCCCAGCTTTGAATAGCACAGCAGTTCTGCTCTAGTTTCTTTCTCCTTTTTGAGACGGGAGAGCATGGGGGAGATGTATGCTTAGTGGTGGGAGTATTCTCAAACCACCATTAGAGTACAGGTGCTCATGATGGAGAAATAATAGCAGCAATTTGACATCCACAAGTGTTTACTGAGTACTTGGGTCCAGCGTGGCGATGTATTTTTCGGACAATAAAAAGCAGACTAATCCGTAATCCTCGTCTTGGAAGACACATTCAATTTAAACACGTATCAAGTGCTTACTATTAGCAAAGCCAAGCCAAAAGCAATCCTTATTTGATGTGGGAACAGAACAGACCGGAGGCAGGATGGAGAATGTCCGATGTAGAGAGCCGTCTGAAATGCGCTTGCACAGGTAGGTTGGAGCCACAGAAGGGCCCGAAAGGCCAGGGTTTGTGAGGGCCTGCTGTAGCCAGGCTTCAGGAAGGCTCGCTGGGCACCCGAGTGGATCACAGTTACCTGTAACTCTAGGACAGCACAAGGGCCGCAGCAGGGCGGGCACGGGTGACGGAAGCCATGGGGCGCTGGGGCCGGCCGTGGCCTGGGCCCCACTGGGATGGCCCCCAGTGTTTGTAACTAGGAGTTTGGCTAAAATGTAGCTCCCGAGAAGCAGGGGAAAGAGCTGGAAATGGAAACAACTCGAGAACAAAGGAAAGTCTCAGCCAGTGTCTGTGCTGCGTCGGTCACTGGGGTGGGATAGCGGAGCTCCCGTGTCTCGGTGCTGTCGTGTGACACGGCGGGGTAGGACTGCCCTGGCTGTGGGTTTGGGACGGACGACGCGAGGGTCGCTGGGGGTCGAGAGCGCGCGTGTGTTGGCGATGGCACGCTGAAATGACCTTTTCAAAAGCTTGTGTTCTTTGAATTTTAACTGAACATTCTAAAATGTAAAGAAATTCTTTTTTGCGTGCTATGCCCTTTTCCTTCTGAAAATGTATTCCTGCCCAAGAAAAAGTTGTCTTTGAAATAAATAGGATGGTGATTTTGATTATGATACTGTAGCAAATCATGTCTCGTCATAAACGTTTAGTTAGGAATGAGTTTTGGTTGCTTGGTTATAGTATTAACAATACCTTGATAATATTTTTTATTTATTTCTCCCAAGTTATTTCTCAGTCAGGCTATATGTATTTTCTAGGTTTATTGTTTTTTATTTCCTTTTCCCCGATAAACTAGTTCTTCCAAACCCTGCTTAATTTTGTTTTTCTCTTCTCCTTTCCACCCCCTCCCAAATCTTGTTGTGTGCTACACCCAAAATTCAGGGTTAGAAAAGAAGTCATTTGATTTTAGTTTATTTTTATAATAAAAATTAAAGGTCAAGGAGAAATACTTTTTAATCATGATCTGCTTACTGTCCTTGGTACTAGCTATTTCTAGGGTTCTTCCATCTCAGCTTTTGGAGATCACTTTGTCAGCTGTTAATTACCAGTATATAATAAGAGTTGGTGGTAAATTGTTTCTTTTTGAAGTTTCCATATTTGGAAAACGACTTGCTTGTTGCCGTAGAGCTATGCAATAATGAATGTAGACTATATTGTCATAGTTAACATAATCTACCAACTCTCTTTTTTTTTTTTTTTAAAGCAGGGTATCAATAATTACCATTAAAATGTAATGTTTCCACATTGTGAAGAGAGAGATTGTGGCTTATTCATGTTCAACCTAATATTAGAAGTGGGATTCCAACTGAGGAAATGTAGTGCTCTTTTTATTATTGCCCTATTGCCTCGCATTTGAAAATCTTCACAAATAAATCTTTCACTATGGAATCTGGGCTTGTTTCTTAGCCTGGACATTATTTTTCTTTGGTTGCTTTGATTCATAGCCACAAGGCCAAGTTCTGATCAGACTGCCTCCTATTACCCCCTCTCCCCATCCTCACCCCCAATATTCCACTTGCAGTTTTTACCCGAGATGGGGAGCCTGAGTCCTGGGAGGAGGTCTGCTGGCTGGAAAGACAGCTGAGTTAAGAGGTCAGGAATGAGGGGCGATGTTACCTCAGAGGTCACAGTGATTCGCCAGGAGAGCCACTCGTACTCGGGTGAATTAGTGTCTCCACCACAAATCCTCCTTTAAATCATGGCTTTTGAAAATCTTAGTAGTTTCTGAGGTTATTTATATCTAGCTCATGTTCAATGCACAAATCTCCAAATTTTCTTGGAGTTTAGTATTCATCTGTATCTTTTTTTTCTCCGATGGGTTTGCCTGCCAAATAGAATTGAAAGGAGGAGAAAGCAAGAAAAAGCAATTCCTTTGTGCCAAATCAGTAATATCCAAATAATGTGTACTTGAGACAGACTCATTTCAAAATCTGGTCATTTCTATTATTCAGATTGCAAAAAAAAAAAAAAAAAAAAAAACCTTACGGTTGAAAGGAACCTTAGATAACTAGTTCAGTACAAGAAGAAACTCTGCTTGCAGAGATGTCAGGCCTTAGAATCCCAGTGCTGGAGCTGGGAGAGGCCATGGAGGCTGTGTAGGTCAGCCCTTGAATTTTGACAGGTAAGGAAACTGAGGCTAGGACACGAAAAGGGCTTTCTCAAGGGCAGCACCAGAAACCAGGGCTTCCTTTCCTTATTATAAGTTACTCTGCTAGTCAGTGAGACTCCACATATTTAGAAATAAGTTTTTTGAATAAAGTGTCCTAAATTTAGCCTTTAAACCAAATTGTTTTAGCTCCTTAGTTTTACTGGGAGGAGTAATTGTACAATTCCTATAATTTAGTTCTCTTGAAATGAAGTGGATCTTTTTGTAGATAAAGCCACAGTCGTCTTAAGGAAGACGCTTGGAGATGTCAGGAGTCCGTTTGCCTGTTTCGAGCTGTTTTTGTTTTTGGCACTTGTGTGTGGGATGAAACAGATGGTAACAATGTATAGCTAAATGAATATTTATTTAAAAGAGCACTGTTATTTTTCTTTCTGAAGAAGAGCTTTGAAACTTGGTAAAGGACTGTGGAGGAAAACCAAGGGATAGAAACCTTGCATATGGGTTACATCTCGTGGTGGGACTAAACAAGTAGATAGGGTAATACTTCTGCCAATCCACTGAGCAAAGGGATCCCCGGAGAGAGGGTCAGCCCTAAGGGTCTGAGGAAGACTGCGATTGTGGGGAACAGCCCATGAAGCCACAACTGAGACTGCCTGGCCGACTCCTTGCAGAGAAGCATGGTTCTGAAATAGAGCAGATTTCTTTGAAGTTCTTGGGTATGGACAGCCCGGAACATCACGTGCGAGACCCTGACCTCTGCCCCAAGGATTTTTAAAAGGGTTGATTATTAGCACTTATTGCTAATTCTAATTGGAGAATGGCTCAGAATCGGAGCAGCATCTTAGACGGTCAGAAGGATGGGGCTTCGACCAAAGTCCATTTTCCTTTTGGTTTGTGTCTCTGGTAACGAGTGAAGGGAAGAGTATATAACCCCATGTAGACCATGCTTTTCTTTTGGGGGATAATTGTCAGGAATTTCCCCCTTAGATTAGGCCAGTATTGATCAGCCTTCCCATAACTTCCGTCTCCCTGGTTGGAAGATTGCTGGAGTCAGTTTCCCCACATGTGAATCTCCCTCATTCAGCTCTTTATGTATATGACTCTCTTTGGGCCTCACAGTTTTTTTCTCAGTAAAAAGGAAAAAAAAAGGCATGACTTTCTGGAGTTCTTTCACTTATAGAATTGATAGGGGCTAAAAATTCAAAAGAAATCAGATTTTTTTTCCATTTATATCACATAGAAGAATATTTATCTTCAGCATGCCATTGTTCACATTTGAACTCTGGTAGTCGTCTTCTAAGTAACTTTATTTGGATATCAGCAATTTAAATCAATATCAACTTGATCTAAACACTAGATGATATGCTATTAAATCAATAATTTGCAAATATTAATATATTTTGCATATACTTATTTCTTTATTTGAATATTCTTTATCTGATTACTTTTCACTAATTGAATATAAGCTCGTTAGGGATAGTCCAAGTTTCTTTTTCTTTTCTTTTTCTTTTTGTCTTTTTATTCCCAGGACCTAACATGGTGTCTGACAACACAGTAGGTGCTTAACCATTTTTTTTTCCCCAGAGGCATTTGGGGTTAAGGGACTTGCCCAGGGTCACATGTGTTGGAAATGTTAAGTGTCTGAAGCTAGATTTGAACTCAGATCCTTCTGACTTCAGGACTGTTGCTCTATCTACTATGTCACCTAGCTGCCCCAACAAATGTTTTTTAGGTTGAATGAAGGACATACCTCTTTATATGCCTTTTTGCTTTTCTCAAGCTTTCATACATTTCGTGTTCGAAACATTTGTTCTGTTATTACAATCAATTTATTTAAATACCTACTATATACAAGGCATACGTTGCTTTTTACTTGTATTACTTACTTTTCCCCTAGTAGATCTATTCTCTTTTTCAAAGCTCTTTTAATCTGTGGATTAAATTAGTCTTATGGTATAGTTTAATAAACAGTATCAACATTATGAGATCATTTCCTAAGTTTATAAAGTCATTTGTATTTTGGTGACTTCCAAATTTAAATTAAGTAGCTAAATTTTTTAACCTGAGTAGAAAAGTATAATAGAGAAGAGATGACATTTTGGGGAAATTCCTACTGATTTTTTCTTTTCCCCTCACCAACTCAAACATAGATCCAAATGAAAGGCAAATATTCCCATGTATGTAGACTTCAAATTTTAGAAAATTCTTTGTTTACAGTTTCCTTCTCTGTTAATTGATTTCCTGTTCTGTCCTTACCCTTACATATTCTATCCATTAAATGTGGACAGTCCTATGCGTACAGGTACTAGAGATAGTAGCATATGCAATTTGAATATACCTGCATACTTAAAATCTGTCACACATTGTTTCTCACTCCATACTATAACTCTTCAGTTTCCTCAATCCGCCAAGCAGCTTTTACACAATTCCATCTCAAACCAATCCTTGGGGGATTGTATTCTTTCTGTGATTCTCTCTCCTCCCCGCTCCTCCCCCCCCTTATCATTAGAGTCACAGAAAATCTTGACAAGAACATTTCTGTTGCTCTTTTACAATTTAATCTTTTTTTAAAAAATAAAAAACAATCTTCTAACCCACCAAACATGACTAATAGTATGAGAGGAATATTCCATGTTGATACCTCTAGATCAAGAAGGAAAAAAAAAAGCAGAAAGTAAAATTTGATGTGACTTTCCATCTGCACTAAAATGTTTTATAAGCTCTAAAAAGGTCCCCTTCAGAATCTCTAGAAAAGCCTCCCATTTATAAATCTCCTTATCTAATTTATCCTCTGTTTTCTTAAGTATCAGCATTCAAGATAAATTTAAAAGCATTCAATTTGTTTTGCAGATTTTTGTTAATAGGATCTAAGTAATTCCTAAACTTTTTTCCCCTCGAAAAAAAGTACAATATAGTTTATGGATTGCATTATAGATGATTTTGGGAAGCTTGCCAAGGAATCAAAATGCTTAAGACTTATTTCATCTTATAATATCATTTTATTGAAAGGATATATTTAATTTACAAAACTGCTGCTTTGTTTTGTTTTGTTTACAAAACAAAGCAGCAGTTTGTGGAAGAGCTTTTGGAACACCATCATCACCCCACTTAAATACTTTTCACTAAACAGGAATATTTTTCAGCACACATTTTCCAAATTCATGATGACTTTTCTTTGAGTTTATTATTTTCTTACTGAAATCTTTGCAAAATCATTTGAGGAAAATACTAGTTATAACCATCTAGTAAAATTGTATTATTGATGAAGTTAGTTAACTGGAAGCCAGAGTATGGTTTGGTGTCCTGAGAACTGACCTTGACCAGATAAAAGCGGAAATCCCCTCCTTTTACAGAGGAGGAGACCGAGGCCAGGAGAAATGACGAAACTTCCTTTCAAGTTAGGAATGTAGTTCAGAGAGCAGGAATTTCTAGGTGGGTCCTGGTGGGACAGGTGTGACTTGCAGATGCTCCCGACGACCTTGATGGAGAGATCTCCAAGTATTAGAATTCCTGCACCAGGCACGCTTCGGGCTGGAGAGAGAGAAAACAGGAAACTTCAGAGCCACCAAGCTCCTATCTATCATCATGGCTAAAGCTTTATCTTAATTATTTACCCTCGTTAAGAGACTCTTAATGCAAAATGGATTATTTTAAAAATTAATACTTCTAGCATATTTTATAATATGGTAACTCCTTTTTGGAGTCCTTTAAGGTATGCATAATGATTTCCTTAAATCAACAGACTGAGAGACTCTCTTAAAAATTAAATTACTGATGTCCGCTGAATTGTATTAAAAACAAATCATTTCTGAGAAGTCATTTCATAGAATTTTGTTTTATTTGCAACTTTTCCGAAACATGTTAATTAGGAGGGTATACCTTAGTTGGGTATACATAGTTAGTTCTTAGTGAAACAAAATTAGGTTTTCCTCCATCCTGAATTCTTCTGTGGAACTTCTGTGGGCCACATGATCTTCGTTGCTGTGATTATCACAAGATAAGACTTTCTAGGTCAACTCACAGATAGGTTATTTTCCTTTTTGAAGCTCCTCAAGATTTCCTCATCACTAATAAGAGTAACTACCAAATCCTCTAACTTTTCTAATAAGATC
This sequence comes from Antechinus flavipes, assembly GCF_016432865.1. Lineage (NCBI taxonomy): Eukaryota > Metazoa > Chordata > Mammalia > Dasyuromorphia > Dasyuridae > Antechinus > Antechinus flavipes. The sequence continues at coordinate 6,884,324 of NC_067403.1, forward strand.
AATACTCTTTTGTTAAATGTCCTAGGAACATTTTCTTTGGTCTTAGAAAAGCAGTACATTGCTCTTAGATTGCATGTTTTCTGCCTCAAATTCTCTGACCTAGTTTTTTTTTGTTGTTGTTGTTGTTAATCATAGCTAGGCAGTTGCTTATTTGTATGAGCAGCTTAATATTCTTTAGGTATAGCCTTCTATTTTTGTGTCCCTAATTGGTAATTTGGAATAGTTAGATTGTATTCTTTCATATTCACACACATGAAACTATGTTTTCTGAAATTATACTTTTATTCAGTCATGTTCAACTCTTAAAAATGGAAAGTATTGAGATTTGTTCCCTATGGAAATCAACTTTAACTAAACCCCTTCTTTTAATTTTTTGATAATTTCCTTTTGTTATGTTTTTATGTGATATGGTCACTGATATTTAGTCTAGACCAAGGGTCGTCAAACTATGGCCTCAGATGCAGCAGCTGAGGATATTTATCCCCCTCACACCAGGGCTATTCAAAGGCCCAGAAAACAAAGTTTTTGTTTTTACTCTAGTCCGGCCCTCCATCTGAGGGACAGTGAACTGGCCCCCTATTTAAAAAGTTTGAGGACCCTGGGTAGATCCTGTTGAATTAAGCAACATTTCAGATATTTTGAGTGTTTACTTCTATACTTAGAAAATGTTACCCTCCTCCACTTTTTTATTACTTTAATGTAGAATTAAGAAAGAGACCTTGGGGCAGTGGATAGAGCACCAGCCTTGGCTGTGTGATCTTGGCCAGGTCACTTAACCCCATTTGCCTCAGCAAAAAAAGAAAAAGAGACCGTAGAGATGAGAAAATTAATTTGTACAATTTCTTAGGCCACACTTTGCGTCAGTGACCATGTTATATGGTCGACTATGATTCTTGTCTATGTTCTCCCAGATGTCCCCCTTAGAGGATCCACCCAGCATGTGTTAGGAGGCTTTCCTTTAGATGTTTTTCAGATTTCATTGGGGCCAATTCATTTTTGTTTTTACTAGCCACTTGACTGGCCAGTCCCCTTTGAAAATAATACATACGTACGTACATATAAACATTTAAACTTTCTGGAGCCATAATAGAACTGTGGATTACGATTTAAAGTGTGTCAGCATAAAGTTATAGTTAGAGAAAATAAACTATTGTGTTTTTTTTTTTTTTAATATTGTCTTCTGGTCAATTAACAGTCACAGAAAGGAAAGTGAGGAAGATGGAAATAAGTGATGTCTGCATTGAATCTCACTGTCATATGGAAGCAGAAACAGTGGGATTGACCCTAGTTTATGACTTCATTTTCTGTCCCATTACAGCAAGGTGTTCTAAGGTTCCCTTCTTCTTTTGATTCTGAGAGAAGGAGGAATAAGTAGGATTCTTTCCCTTGAGGTGAAATTGTACATCACTGTGTTGTTGCTGCTTTTTCTACCTCATACAGCTGAATTTCAGATGAGTCCCACCAGATCAGGTTTCTACTTAGCTAGTTGGACGGCCCTTTTCTGGGTTCCTCCCTCCCAATCCCATTTATTCTTATCTTGCTTAGGGAGGCTATACTGAATTGTAAAGCTCTTTTACTTTCTCCTTTCTTACCTGCTGTTGAAGATACTAGAACTTTTTTTTTACCCCAAGATCATATTTTTTTGCTTTGTCTTTGCTAAAGAGAAGACTTGGATTAGGGTGAGGAAGGACCATGTGAAAGAGGAGTTAGACCTTTCTGGATCTAGAAGGAAAAGGAGAAAACAGGAGTAGATGGTGTAAAGAGGCAGCCTTGGGCTTTATGGGAGGAAGATGACCCCGTAAGTCTATCTTAGTGGGAAGTAGGCAAGCAAAAACTGGTGGCCTATTTGCGAAGTATGGTGTAGTAGACAAATCCTCTTTCAGGGACTGCTTGGATTCAAGTGGCCTTCTAAGTTCCCTTCTAGTTTGGAGGCTCCTAACCTAAAGATTTATTCATTGATCTGTATACATCTCTCTTTTATTTCAGAGAAGGTATGTGGTTATGGGGTGTGTTTGTGTGTGTGTATGTTTTGCATATTCATAGTAATGAATTCATTTCATCCACTGAATTAATAACTTTATCTCTGTATTCATTCTGAGGCTGTCCTTAGAAACAAAGAGCCAGTGAGGCAAGAATGCTATGAATATTCTTTGCCTATTTTGGACATGATAGAAACAAGAGAGAGAGATTTGTGTGAGATTGGAATTGGTCTCTGAGTAATACTATTTTATATATTTTGTTATGATTTCTACTTTTCATACATTTCATAATTTAGTATATTTATATTTCATAAGAGATTGCAACACTTTCGTTATTCTGAAATGTTATTGTCTTCAGAATCCCAACTGTTGCTTCACAGATACTTAAATAGTGCTGTTATTGCATTATATAAAGTGTAAGACACAAGTTTTGGGTTGGGTTTTTTTTTTTTTTTTTTTTTTTGAGTGTCAGTGATCTGTGTTTCAGAAACATTTTTCTAGAGTTAAAAAATGAATAGATGAATGTATTTTCATTATTTCTATTAACCAAAAAAATACTTGAGACTGGTAGCAGTACAGATTAAGTAGCTGGAAGAAAAGTTTCATATAGTAATAAATTCAGTGAAATTCAAATCACTGATGTCATTGAGAATTTGGCAGCAACAATACTAAGATATTTTCCTGTGCAAGTATTAGAACTATGTGTATATAATGTGTAATTTTAAGTAAAATGAGATTTTAAAATTTAAAACCAGTTTAACCAACCACCTTCTATGAATGTGATATGATTGAAAATAAGTTTTCTTGAAAAAGTAAACTTGCTTAATGAATATTTGTCAAATCAAGTCTTATACAAGCACTGTGGGTTTTTTTCTCTTGTAGGATCGAAGTCGAATGTATGACAGTTTGAACATGCACTCATTGGAAAACTCCCTCATTGATATCATGAGAGCAGAGCATGATCCTCTTAAAGGTAAGTTGTCGTGAACTATGACTGTTAGTCTAGTCTGTAAGACTGTTCTTTATAAGAACAGAAGCATTAACTAGTTCAGAAGCTATTTAACAAAAATCTGATGATGAAACTTTACAATTTCATCAAAACTGATTTTTTTAAAGGTTTCTCTTAAAGCTTCTGAGCCTTTATGCAACCTGGATAAGAACCCTAAACTCCAGCATCTCTGGCTGGTGAGTGGGGTGGGGAGGCATTGAGAGCAGGACTGGACCTGGGATTTCATTGCTATAGGAAAGTTCCAGTGAAAAACTCTCATTAAAGATCCGAAACAGCAGCTGTTCCAACTAAGGTTTTAGAGAATGGTCAGCTCTCTGGGCTTGTTGCCTCTAGATCAGCTTTGATACTCATTAGGAATTTTAATTGGGTTTTCATCATTTGGGGAAAATCCTGTTCTTGAGAGGTCATCGTGTGCATGTTCTGGAGACTTAAAACCGGTGTTTGTGGCAATGGTTACTTTTCTAGAATTGAGCCTTGAAGACGTTAGGATATGAGCACATTCAGGACTTCTGTGATCTACCAGATTTTCCTCTCAGTCATCTTAATTTCTCTCTCCTGACATGTCATAGTTAGATGTTTCCTTGTCCTTATTTGTCTTTTTGTTCCTTTCCCATCACTTCCTCCCCCAAATAATTCTCACCAAAATTTGTAAGCGAATAGAGGATGTGATACCAGCCTGCAGTCTCTAGACCCATAGTCTCTGTTCTGTGATGCATGTACTTAGGAGCCCGAAACTTGAGTAGAAACTTGAGCTCCTAGTTCTGGCATTGATCCTGTCTGAGTGTGCTTCCTTATTTCTAAAAATGGGAGCATGCACTATACACTAAACCTCATAACATTATATGAACATGAGCTAAAAGTGGTTGTCACACTACAAGTCCAGACAAGGTTATTAAAAAAACTCTATATTTATCAAAGGATTCACGCTAGAGATCAATATGGTCTCATTCCAGTCTTGGACAGACCAGATTGTCTACCTATTTTCCATATTTCTTTCTTATTTTTGGTTGCAAAGAGGTTCTTTGCCATTTTGATTATTTTACTGTAAGCAGTTTCAGGAGATAAGTGGTTTTACCCAGACCCGTGCCAGTGTTAATTCCCTTCATTTTGATAACTTTTATTTTTTAATGGGACAGAATTATCTTAGTGACCACATGTCTTCATGGTGCTAAGTAGATCAGATTTTCGTTGTTGTTTTTAACTTGCACTTGTTCAGGGCAGGCTGTGATTATAATAAATAGAAATCAATGGCCAGAGCATTGTTTGAGAAGAATTTATCTTTTTAGCATCTGTACAAAAGAAAGCTCTTGGAATTTCTGGTGCAGTAGTAAACATTATAATTGATAAGTGTCAATATTGGGCAAGTAAAAAAAAAAACCCTTTTATTCCAACCTTTCAAAAGAATAAAGGAGAACATATCTTCCTGTTACAAAGCATTTGGATTTTTTTCCAGTCTTTTATTGGACAAGTAAGGGAATGGAAGTAAAAAAAAGGAGGGGTCTTTAAAAGCCACAGAGGAGTAGAAGTATTGTTCTTTGAAGGGGAATAAGAGGATGGATTTGTTAGTAAATCAGCCCCCGAAGAGAGTTGTTCTTGCCAGTCTCTCATCATCTGACCCAACCATTCTTACCCTTTTTTGTGCCATGAGTCCTTTGGGTAGTAGAGTCCCTTCTCAGAATGACAAGATTTTTAAAGATAAAAAGTACACACAGAATTTCAAAGGAAATGAATTCTATCTAAATACTATTAGTTAGCAAAATATTTTTAAAAATAAGTTCAGAGTTTTGAGGTTAAAAATCTTTGGGCCAGGGAATACTTGACTCCATTACAGTATATTAGGAGAATTAGTCCTCCTACTTAATGATTCTTAAAACAGTTTGAATTTTTGCAATGAATTGCAGGCAGTCTGCCATTTAAGTTTCACTCACTGTATGTGGGCTTCTAGTTATATCTGCTTTGAGGCTGCTCTGTTTGCCATCTAAATTTGCTAACTATGCATGAAGAACGTTTGGCCCAGTTTCAGCTCCCAGCTTAATACCATTTAGCCTTCACTTTTAAGACCAAGATAGACTTCTCTCTATTATACCCAAGGTAGAGAAAGCAAAACAAAACTTGAAAAGTTCTTTTTGGCAATTTTTTAAAGTGCCAAGATGAAGATGTCATTACTTGTGAAACTATTTTCTTGAAAAAGAGATACAATATTCCTTACTTTCTTGCATTGGAAATAGGGTTTGTCTATGAAAATGAAGAAAAGATTTCAAGAATATGCTTCCAGATTCTAAGTAAGACATAAATGCTTCTTATTAGAAATATTTTATGTATTCCTTATATTTTAAAAAAAAGAAATTTTTTTTTTCAAAAGAAGTAATTTTGTCCTGGGTAAACATTTCGAAAGCTTCAGTGGTTTTGCCTCTGCTTTATTTCCTCTTTTCCCTTTTTGTCCTATCTCTCTTGAATGGAATGGACGTTACTTAAAGTTGACAAAATTATATTGTTTATCCCTTTTGAATAAAATTTATACTTACCATTCTTTTAAAAACTTTGATATTTACTTTAGTTTGTTTTTATTATTTATTTTTATGTTGCTTAAGTTTTACCTTGTTCTTCCCTATTCTTCTTCCCAGAGAACCATCCCATCTACCTGGCAAAAAATATGTTTACCATTCTTAATTTTAAAAGAACCTGAGTCTGGTCAGCTATCCTCCCCTTTCACTTTTGTGCTCTTCTTTAACTCTGCCCTCTCCCATCAATATATTCCTTATTGATTAAGTATTTGTGTACCTAGTGTACATATTCTCAAGTCCAGCTAAAACTTTAGCATATCTTGAGATAAAATTTGAAGAACATAAAAGTTTTTTATTGTTCATAGGAACATCCACAGTTTGGAGACAGTTAAGGAAATATGATCTTAAGTAGAAGAAATAGTTTTACAAAATACTTTTAATTACTCACCTAAATGTTTAAAAAATACTTTAAAAGCCTTATCTCATTTATTTTTAGTAGAATGAATGTCTCATTTGGCAGTTTGGACATTTGACAAAATAAATCTCAATTAGGATTTTATAAAATTCAATTTTAAATAATTTTCAAGTCCAGCTTTGTTAATTAGAGCTAAAATAAAAAGGACAGGCTAGATTAGTTACTAAATTTCTTTATACAGCACTGACTGCAGAATTCTCCCATCATATTAATTACTGAAATTATCAGATAGGAAATCTTCCCTCTTAAAACATTTAGAAAATTAGGAAATTTAAAATGAAAAGCAACCACATCTCACCTCTCTTTATGCATTATTGCCATTCTCCCCCAAAAAAGTCATTGGAATTTTAAGGACAATCTTAGATCATCTATAAAAAACTTCATTCAAAAAGAATATGTAGCATTCATGTAGCCACATAGCAAAATTGATCATTCTTAAAAACACATTTTTAAAAGAGTGTCCTGTTACCACTAAATTTTTATTGAAATTTCTTTTTTTAATTCTAAGTCAAAATTAATTAACATTTCCCTTTTGATTTCTTTCAAAAAAATTGATTCTGTGAATCACCCACCATATTTTGCTGTAATAATAAATGCTTAGCTGAGTAATTGGAAGAGAACACATTCTTTTTCACTAATATTTTTGTGTTCTAAAAGCATGTAAGTGCTGTAGAGAAAAAGTATTGGACATAGGTTGTGGCTTAAGATTTATCATTACTGTAATCTCAGAAAAGTCCCTTAAATTTTTACTTTAGTTTCTTCATCTGCAAAGTGGAAATTATTGGACAGTTATTATGAAATGTAACTGAAATAATGTATATAACTTAATCTCCCCCTCTCCCCCTCGATTTGGTTGGAGGCAGTAAGGCGGCAGAGTATATAGAGTGGTGGTCTGGAGCGACCTTCAGGTTCATTAACTGTAAAGTTGAGATAATCTCATCCGTTTGTCACTGGGGGGTACAAAAGGAGGCAAAAGGTGGTCCCACCCTCAAGCCCCTCACCATTTTTAGGGGAAAGACAAGGTGCAGATAAAGAGGCAGATAAAGAGGCGCAGAGCAAGTTCTATTTGGGAGAGACAGGACATCACTGGGGTGATGCATCATGCTCAAGGGCCAAGGCGGGAATTGAACACCGTGGCTGGCACACAGCAGGCACTTAGTGAAGGCTTATTCGGTTCCATTTCCTTCTGTGGATGCAAATTGTAACTTCAGATGGTCTTTAGAATGTCCAGAGTGGACAAAGAGCATGAAGGCGGTTGTTCGGATCCCTCTGAAGCTCTTCCGAGCGCTCGATCCTCCGGCACCAGCCACGGGGCAAAAACCTTCGCCATCTTGGAGTCTTTTTTGCTGTGAGGAGGTCAGAGCCTTCGAACGAGCCAGGGGCCACCCCACTGTGATGTCTGACTGAGTAGGACTGAAGTTGGAGGAGAGGGGAGAGCGGTTCACAATTAGGAAGCTGGGTCCAGCATTTTTTCTTGTGATTTCTGGTGTTAATTGGAAATGGAACTTAAAAACCTATTTGTAAATAAATAGGTGGAACATAACCATCCATGGGTTGGGTACTAAGGTTGAATTTTCTTAAAAGGAAAGTAGAATTTTGTTTTTATTCCATGTGAAGCCAGGAGAAAGAGCACTTTGGAGAACTTGGGGTATTTGCTATCTTGGTGTATGGTGTGGTTGCTCTTGGCCTTGAGGGGGGTCACCATCAGGATTAGAAAACGGGGTCATACAAGGTCAAAAGTGAGCCCCTCCTTCCCCCACCACCACCACGTGGCCTCTGAGCTGATCTCGGCTCTGGGGAGGCTGAGCGGAAAAGGGAATGTGATCCCGGATGAGAAGAGTCCGCCCAAGTTCTTGAGCTTTGGAAGAGAGTGTTGATACAGTATCATAAGGAAGAAAGGTTCGCTATTTTGACTTGAGGAAACACTGTTTCCTTAAATGGTTTTAGAGGGATGAAGACTATATTTGTGAGTCCTATTTCACAGGATTTATGTAGGGATTAGTCTTAATTCTGACACAAGTTCCTCGTGACACAGGTTCCTTATCACAAGTGTAGCTGGGTGTTGTGAGAACTCTTCTCCTTTTTTATCTTATAAACATTTTTATTTCTGCCCTTCCCTCCCCTCCCCTTTCCCTGAGATAGCAAGCAATCAGATCAAGGTTTGGTAAATTCCAATTCCATAAGAATTGTTTGGTACAAGAAGACTGGGCCCTGACAGAATGTGAAAGTGCGCTTCGGTCTGCGTTCGGTGCCGCTTTCTCTGGAGTCTTAGACCACTGTGGTCATTGGACACGTTCCCCGGGTTCTGTTCAACTGAAGAGCTCTACTTGTCACGGCTCATGAGGGATGGAGGTGGAGGCGGCTACTGTTAATAAGCTGCTTTTGAGGACCGTTTTTGGAACTTGTGCTCACTTTGTTTGGGTGGGGTGGGGTGGGGGAATCAATTCAGCCTAATAGTAGGATTTAGAGTTCTGTTTTTCCTGGGCATTTTTTGGTTCCTGAAATCTGGAAAGAACCAAAGTAAAGGCTCATTACTGTGAGAACGGTCACTTTGTTAGGAAATATATTTTTTTCCTTATAGGACACTTGATCTCCCTCTGCCTCTTGCAACTTTAACCTCGCTTCAAACCCTGCTCCCCATCACAGCCTCCCAACTGCTCTGCCCCCTTCACTCCAGTGTCACACCCCTGAGTGTGACTCCCCACAGTAGAGTGGAAGCTTCTTAAAGACAACGACCGCCACTTTTGTTGTATCCCGCACGCCTGACACAAAATATGGTAGCATGCGATGAGTGTTGAGTGATTTTTGTTTCCCCCTCCCCGAATAAATCATCTTCAGACTGGCGTGGATCCTAGCCATTTAACATTACATTCGCCTGTAGACTGATGTGATCCCCCCAGTAGAGTAACTGATTCAGCAAGAGACATAATGAACATGAGCAGGTGTTCTAACTGGCTAAAAGGGCATCTGCCAATATGGAAAGGAGCCGTTAGATTGTACTGGATCTCTTCCAGGACTAAGATTTTGGGATTCTTCTAAAAATTGTTGTAAACATGGCAAATTAAAAGCAATTTTAATAGTAAGTTACAGTATTTTCACAGTAGATAGAATTAATAAAAACATTTCCTATCATTATTTATTATTTTTGTATTACTTTCTCTCCCTTGGTGGTAATTGGTTTGGAGGAGGAGCTACCACAAAGATAGGTAGCCTTCTGTGGGTGTGCAATGGTCATCAAAAGTGGGAAAGTGAAAAAACAAACACCTTGATTCATGAATTCAGAAGTTCTTGAGTTACAGATACTTTTGTGAGCTCTCAATAAGTTTTTGCTACCTGGCAGGCATACCTATACGAATTAGAAAAAACCTTTTGGAAATGTTCATTTGACTTTGTTTCTTAGTTTTTGATGGTTGCATGCCTGGCAATGAGTTGGATGAAACAACATACCACCTTTTTTTTCAAGGAAAGAAAAGAAAAAAGAAATTTAAAACAAATCTATAAGCAAAATTTGCCAATTATTTACTGGCAATAATGGATAAGAAAAGCTATTATTTGCTTATTTGCTTTTGGAGTGTATTTTGCCACATATGTAGACTATGGATGTATGTTCTGGTATTTAATAGTATTTAGACCTATATAGAGAAAAATACTTATTTGCAAAAAGAATCTGACTTTCACAAAATGTGAAGAATCATTTAGGATCAACTGATTTATCTGGTTTTGGCAATGAAAATGACAAATTATTACTGCTCAATGTTTTGTTCTTTGTAAGGGTTTTATGCTCATGATGTAGTCATAAAACTAACAAGCAGCCAAATTAGTTCTCCTAAAGTCAAGAATTTTATTCTCTTTATTTCAAAATGGAACAAATCCTAGGATTTTAGAGCTGAGGAATCTTAGTCATCATTTAGTTGATCCTTTTTTCAGGTGCCTGAAACACCCAGGTCACGAATTTCAGGTGAATATACTTTATAATACATTCACATTCCCTCCCTTATAATGGGGGAACTTCTGTTAAATGGCTTTATAATTTACTTATTGCAGCAGTGCCATTCTGGCCACTTGCAGTGCAAATAGGCATATATTCACTTGAGCTGTAGCATTTTGATCAAAATAATGAAGTCCTATGAAGTGTTTACTTTAGGGATGAAAAGGCAAGAAAAGTGATTTCCTTCTTTTCTTTCCTTCACTTACCTCCTCCAGCCAAAATGAACATTATCAAATATTTATCAGACATCAAGTGGGTACTAGGGATTTCTGATAGTGGGAAACAGAAGGAACTACTTGACCCTAGGAGAAACAAGTTAATAGTAAGCGAGAGCTGATGGGTACAGACATCTTTTCAGCACTCTCGTTTTTTGTTTTATTTTTTCTTGTTTCACATTTTGAAGAGAGCCATCACACCTCAGACTGGCAAAATGGAAAACTAAGTTGCTGTCACTATGAATTTGCCTGTTTTTTATTTATACCTTATAAACATAAGGAAAATGTTTTGAATCAAGAGGTCAACTATTGGGCATAGACTGAATCCTGCTGGGATGAATCAGTAGTTCCTTCAAAGGATGTTCTGTGCTCTTAATTTGAAAAGCTTAAAGAGATATTTTGCTCTGATTTAAATCTCTTGATTTAAAATAAATGATTATAACCAAATAAAAGTGACCTTAATGAGATTTTTTTTTTGTTTTGTTTTTTACTCTTTTCTTTTGGATATATGATCAGGTTCTTCATTCCACATCCATATCCAAATGTCCTTTACTAGTTTAGGTGTGCATCGTAAGATAATTTAAATCTCCCCAGACCACTCAGTAGTACTGATATGCTTTGTATACACTTTAACACTCCCTTTATCACAACCATTTTAAAGATTATGTAGTTAAGAGTAACATAACTAAATGTTATATCCTCTTGATCATAAAATACTATTCCTAAAGTAGTTGCTAGGATACATAATAGATTTTACATTTTAGCAATTTCCTAGATAGATCTGAAATTGCAAGAGACTTGAGTTTAATTTCTTTTGTCTTTGAATTACTGGCCAGTTTGACATATAAGTTGAGGCTTACAGATGTTTTTTCCTTCCTCCATCTCAGCAAGCAAATGCTGGGTAATTACGAGAAAAAATAATTATAATTTGAGAACTATTCAAGAAAGATTGAGAAAATATTTGTTTTATTATGTAAGTCAGCTTTAATTTACATTGACTTGTTTCAGAAATGTTCTATGTTCCTACATCATTTGAGAGATAAAATTAATTTTTCAGTACCATTTTTTGCATATTCTTACTATAGATATTAATTGACCTATAATTGTAATTAGTCAGTGGAACCCCATAGCACAGTTCAATTTTTTTCATTTACTTACTACTTTTAAATGTTCTAGTTGGTTTTTGATTCATTTAAGCATATTTTATATTGTAAGCATATTTTATCCCATTGTTAATTTTTTTTTTTTTAACTTTTTGAAAAAGTAATTCCAGTATTCAACATTTCCAAGCTGCTTAGGAAACAGATTGAATAAAACATGGACCTCTTTGACAAGAAAAGATGAAAGTATTGGCACTGTTTCTGAATTTCAGGAAACAGGAGTGGCTTTATTTGGTTGCTGTTGCTTCTAAAGCACGTTGGGATCTTATGATTTGAGTTATTTTAAAACTTTAACTCTGATGAAAAAAAATTCAACCTCATAGACTTCACATTAAATATTGGTTTTTTAATTCTAGAGAAAAACATTTTTAAAACATTCACTATTCTTTTATTTCCTTTACACCTTATTTCTTCTTCTCTCTAAAGGTCGCTTGAGCTATCCTCATCCAGGGACTGACAATCTTTTGATGTTAAATGGTAAGTGATATAAACATTTATAATATTATCTAGTTGAATCACCTATATATTAGTGTGTGTGTAAAGCTATTTCTCTAAAACACTTCTTGCTAAAATAGCCAGAACAATTTGATAGAAGACAGTGTAACTGTATGAGAATAAAACAGGTTCTCTTAGATAGTTTGGATAAAACTATAGGTAGAATTGTGACTGGAAAAGTGATGATTTTATACTTAATATATTTTTAACTGTGTTGATGGTTTTTGAGGACAGCCTACTTCTATTAGCATTGCCTTTTGAACTAGGAAGCCTACATAATTATTTTTAAAGCAAGGCTTTTCTCCTCACCATGATTTGAAACTCTTTAAGGTCAAGAGCATAATTTTATTATTTCTTACTCCCAGCCTTCCCCCAAACACCAATCTTAAGTGCCTTATATATTTACATATTACTCAGTTTTTAAATCTGCTAACTTTGATAATAATATCTGCTGGATTTGATAATGATATTTTCAAAGAACATTCATCATAGTATTTGGTGGCTCAGTAATTAGTTACAGGAATGCAGTGGAATATAGAGATCAGAATATGGATGCACATTCCAAAATGACAGTTGTGAATGAAGATGAGTCTTTCACAAAAAAGAAAAGACAGCACTCCAAATGGAAGTGGTTTGGAGAATTCCAAGCATTACAGCTACACTTAAGATTTTAGTTTCTTTCTACTAAAGATGCCATAAAATAGGAGTGGATGGGGAGTCAAAAGCAAAGAAGGCTATAGCTAATGTCTATTAATTAGACTTGGAGAAATAGGAGAAGGGTGAATGAAGCAGGGGGATAGAGCTACTGTCTGGCCTGTGAATCAAGAGATGCTATATATAACAGTCTTTGGGAGAGAGGCAGAGTGGGAGAACAAGAGTTAATTGATAGACTGATCGAGGGAAGAGCCTAAGCAGATGGGGGAATCATTTTAAGGTCATGATGTTGCAGTTAATCAGTCACTCAGCTATTTGTGCCTGGAGCCAATAGAGATATGGCACAGTATTTAAGGAGGTGGATCACAGTTACAATTTTGGTATATGCAAATAAGTAGATGAAGTGGTGTGAAATCTGCCATATTGTACTCCCCAACCCTTTTTCACCCCAAGGAGAAAGTAAAAACATACATTCTCAAGTAATTTATCAACTAGTAGCGAGGGTCCAGAGCTCTAGAAAAGCAAGAGTGTATTATATTTCAACCTATATATGTGGAAAGTTAGTTTGTCAGGGATTTTTTGGTAGGATGGAGAGGAATTTAAAATTTTTATATTAATATAGTTTTAAGTTTAGAATAGCTTTTAAATGGTAGTTTTCACTTAGCTGCTGCAGTTTTTGGATTTATAAAATGTGTTATCAAGAGACTTAGCAATAATTTCTCTGTTAAATTTCTGCATTTCTTCTTAAGTCTTTGGTATTTAAATACTTCAAGATGATTCTGGTTTTTATTTTGACTTTTGAAGAAATTTTTGAATTTTATTATATATTGTAAATATATTAGCATATTCTTTTGAGGGAAATATACCTACAGAATTTTTTTTTAACACTATTCAGATGTTAGCCTATTGACAAAAAAGATCTCAATTTTTAACAAGCCTATAATATTATTGTAAATGTGTTTTAAAAATATCTGACTATATCTATACTTTATGTTGTAATCTAATATACCATAATAATACTTGCATGATTTTTAAGTTATTTTTTAAAAATTTTCCCTTTTTGGTTAACCTCAAACATAATTGCTAATGATAAATATAACAAAAAAAACTCCTATGTGGTATTTTTTCTAATAGTCACAAATATTTGTAAACGAGACTGTGCCATGAACCAGGATCACGAGGGTGTTCTGCCAAATGCTTTAGTAAACTCTGAAAATATATCTTTATTGGAGCCTGATTTCACCTAAATTCCCCGTTTCATCCCTTCCCCATCTCATCTCCCAGAGAAGCATTCCCATCTAAAACAAAGAAGTTTGTTGTAGATAAATTTCTAAACGAGATGTCCGTCTTCAGGACATCTCCATGTATCCTCTTAGCCTTTAAGTTCCTTCCTGCCCCTCATTTTGCGCAGGTGAACCCCGTACTCCATTTGTAAAAGACTAAAAAAGCAAGCCTTGAAATTTCAGATCATTCTAAACTTAAAGTGGGGAAATAGGGGCTGAAAAGTAGGAATTCAAAATTAGGTGGAAGGAAATAAAACTGTTCCGATAGAAATGGGAATAGAAATCAGTTCTACAGGCTGGTGTGACAGTAATCAGATGTAATAAGCTGGCAGAAGGGGCAGAAGAGGAGGTTGAACAGCAAGTACGTGAAAATGGAAAGTTAAGACATCAGAGTTATTGAGAAGAGTGAAGAAGTCAAGGAAAGAACCTAGAAGAGGTTGGAAATTAACTCTTTTCTAAATGTTGAAGTTCATATGTGATTATTCTCATTAAATTGTGCTTGGAAATTAGAGAGTGAGTGGTATTTGTACTATGCTCTGTAGTAGGCACTCACAAGTGTTGACTTTAAAAAGTGGCACTTAGTGCCCCCAGAAGCATTACACATTAACTCCTGCTGAAAATGTACCCAGTGAGTCACTCATCTCCAAATTCATGTGCTTGTTTTCCCTTTAAAATTAAAGGCTACATCCTGTATTGAATTGGAAAAAACCCCAAGAGTAGAGGATTGAAGATTATCCAGATTAATATAGTTCAGAGCTGTACCACTGATCTGGGAGCTCCTTTGCATGGTATAAAAGGGCAGAGATCTAGAAATACGTCCCAGGAGGAATGGCTTATGAAGGCTGAGGCAGGGCATCGTGGCCGTGGTTGTCTCTCAGGGTCGTTCTGTGGGCTCGGACCAGGGCCGTGAGGGACCGAGGGGGGGCCCACAAGCGGGAGAACTGGGTAGGAAACCGTGTGCTCGGGGTGGACGAGGCGGCCTCATGGAGAAACCGTTGGATCCAAAGATCGGCAACGCTTTGTGGTGTGGGGGATGGGGCTCAAGGTGGAGGAAATGGCCCAGGCTGGGGAGGATCCGAGGCTGGCTGGGGAGGAGGAGGCCCGAGGCTGGCCCGGACTCGTCACCTGGGTACCCCAAGGGGCTCGGTGATCCTAGAGAAAAAGCAGGGTCGACTCCCGCACCTGCTCTGGCTCGGAAGTCCTGGTTCCACGTTCGGAATAAATCTTTAAGCCAAGATGCTGAAGCTTAAGAGACCGTGAAGGCGAATGACGGCTGGCCCGGAGCGCTTAAGCGTCAGGCGAGGGTTTGTGTCGCCTCGTCTCACAACTTTGTTTCTTACCGAGACGATAAATACTTCTCAGAAACCCAGAATGGTGGCTGTGGGTGTGCCTGGGTGTGGGTGTGTCTGGGTGTTCATGTGCGTAATGCCATTCCACGGGGGATTTTGGCACGAGAAGCCGCTGGCCGCCAGAAGCGTCACGTAGAACGAGGGGGCTCTTACTGACTGGTCAGTCCCGCTTCAGGAAGCTCCAGCAGAGCAGGTGACGCATGAAGCCCCCACGGCCGCGCCGTCAGCCCCCTAAGGGACCCTCATTTTACGGGCAAAGAAAAGGCCTCGTCCTGGCCGAGCAGCCCCGCGGCCAGTGGGGCTCGAGCCTGCGATGGAAGGGCCTCTGCTCTGAGAGATGATGGAGAGAAGGTGGAGAGACGCCCTCTACCCTTAGAAAGCTTGCCAGACTCTGAAGGAGAGAAGACCGGAGGAAGACTTGAATTCAAATTCAACTGCCACGCTTAGTAGCTGTGTGGCTATTTCTGCCTCGGTTCGCTCCTCTGTAAAATCAGAACAGTAATGGCACTCACTCCCCGGGTTTGTTTTGTGTGGGGATGAATGGTTTTACAAACCATAAACCACTGCACATTGCTGCTGCCGCTCCTGCCACCTCCGCTACCACCTTCAGGGAAGTAAACAGCTCGTTAGCCAAAAA
Source organism: Antechinus flavipes (assembly GCF_016432865.1). Lineage (NCBI taxonomy): Eukaryota > Metazoa > Chordata > Mammalia > Dasyuromorphia > Dasyuridae > Antechinus > Antechinus flavipes. The sequence continues at coordinate 6,900,072 of NC_067403.1, forward strand.
AGGCATTTCTGTTTATTTTATTAGAAGGAAGGTTACAAGGTTAGATTTGTTTCTGAAATTTAGTTCTGATTGAAAATCCCGTAAATTAAAACACCCTAAGTCTATTTGGATCACATAAAGTGGTCTTAAATCCATCTAGAAAATACTTCTTTGCCCTATAACCTTTGTAAAAACATTTTCTTATTGGACTTTGCACCTAAAATACAGATGTTCAAAATAAACATCATAATTCAAGTTCTTATTAGTGACAGGTCTATAACAGTGAACACTTTACTGGCATTGGGGTGGAAGTGGCAACCCATAGAGGAATTACTTTGCATGTTTTAATTAGATCCTTAATGAATGTTATTTTCTATAATAGTCTTAAGGGTTGACAGAATAAGCCATTGGAATGGCCGTTTCTTTATTGTAAACAAAATTTTCAAGGGAACTGGCAATAAAAAAAATCCCCAGATTCATAATTTTCAAGCTGCCAATTATGATGACACTTAGATAAATGTGCTTACTGCCTTTTTAAATATCCCCATCTCCATTTGTGTATAATTAACAAATCAGATAGGATGTGAGAGGAGCCAGCATGTGACCTGGCTGCGATGCCATACATTTTCACCATGATCCTCAAATTGTGATTCCTGTCCATGCCTTCATCACAATTGAGCATTTGAAACCGAGAAACAAAGAACATCTGTAGCGTGAATGTTTAATACAAGTTCGTCCTGCTCTCTAATGTCTTGTCAAAGTTTAATTTGGGACTCTGGAATACCAAATCATTCTGGGATAATTTTTTAAATTACAGCTTTTTTTTTTTTCCAAAATATATACATGAATAATTTTGGACATTCATGGCTACAAAACCCTGTGTTCTGATTTTTTTCCTACCTTCCCCCTGGGATAATTTAAAGCTGCCCTGACCTTAGAGTTAAGTCATCTTGGACATTCAGGTTTAGATGGGTGCTTTCTGCTGCTGCTTACAGGGCCCAGGGCCAGGGCTGCAGCTTGGAACCTCGTCCATTAAGACCTTATTTATTTCTTATGGTCATCCATCTGGCCCATACGTTTTTCAGGCTTGATTTGGCTATTTATGAAAACTGATCTACTTCTATCTTGTCCCATCCATCAAGGAAGGTTTTATTTTGTTATTCTTTCCCCCCATGTTAGGGGGAGAGAGGGAGCTAGTGTGTGAGAGGGAGTGAGTGTGAGAGTGAGGGGGGGTGAGTTTGGACATTAGAAAAAAACAGACAATTCTCTCCACTCCCCTCTCCTGGGGATCCTCCCCCAAAGGGAGGCTATGGGGGAGGGAGGAAACGAGCACCAAACTTCTGCTTTTTGCCAGGCCCTGGACTAAGCACTTCACAAATCTTCTCTCATTTGATTCTCACAACATCCACATTGAAGTGGATGCTGTTTATTGTCCCATTTACAGAAAGAGATTGGAACAGATAAAATTAAACTTTCCTGGGATCCATATACAGATACTAAGTGTTAGAGGCCAAATTTGAGTTCACAGTTAGGGTTCTGTCCACCCTACCGCATTATAATCAATATAATAATTATAGTCATTACAATAGGAATGAATTAGAACAGGGCTAGCTAGGAGTCTAGAACAGTTCGGGGGCCTGCCTCCTTTGGCCTGTTCTACACTTGCCTTCAGTGGTTGCCCAGTGGCTTGGGGAGCCTTCTTCCAGTCTGCTGTCTCATCCGGCACATCCCCAAACTTCTCCCCTTCAAGCAACATCACCTAAAGTAATTTGGGTGACTTAAAAGTGATCGTTTCCAGTTTTATGCAGAAGCCACCAAACGACAAGAAAAAGTGCCCGGTCCATCTGTGGCTAAATAAATGTAAATGATAAGGATTAGAGTGGGGAACTAAGCTTTTGGTTGAGGAGGCAGCACCTCGTTTCTCGTGGGATTTGGGCGACTCCTGATCCTTGTTTATCCTTAATTTTTCTTCATCTGAAAAGAGAAACTTGTAACTTTGATATCCATCTGACAAAAAAACTAACTGTTCCCAAGAATAATTGAGTTAGTTGATGTGGAGGTGCTAGATACTGTACAGATATACATTATTACTTTGTTCTTTGCATTTGAAGGCTATTTTTTACATGAGACATAGTAACAGAGCTTAGCCATTAGCTGGCTGAGCTGAAAGCCAGAAAGCCCTGCTTTTGATTCATCCTGGCTAGGTCCCCTTCCTATATCATCTATGGGCTTGTGTAATCCTCTGTCTCTAGAGGTTGAGGAAGTCTTTTCACTAGAAGGTTCCTATTTGAAATCACAGGCTCCCAAAACTGATTTTGATATTCTTCTGGAGAAACCCAGTGCAATCTTGAATTCTCATGAAGTAGTTTTTTTTTTTTTTATAATAACTAAAGTCTGAACACAACCTGTTGTTTTTCTAGACTTCTTCAGAGAGCTTTTACCTGTTTGTTTTTTACTTTGTGTTTAATAGCACAATTTCTTCATGAACCCTGAAAACTCATGATGGGGGCAATCTGATTTTAATAGTATTTTTTCATTTGTTGCATTGATTTCATGCAGTGTTCCTAGTATACGAATATTTGATTTGCACCTATTTTTTTGTTCTCACAAGGAGTCTTTGTCTAAAACAACCAATGGGTAATTTTCAGCAAATGCATTTTGATGGGGAAGAGGGAAGGGAGAATTCAATTTTATTTTCAATTTCATTTTTCCCCTCTCCCACTCAGTGAGAAAGCAAGAAAAACAAAATCCATTATAAATATGTATAGTCATACAAAACAAATTCCCTTAGCTAGTGCTTTCTGTAGTAAAGAAGGATCTGAGATTTCAGTATCTGTAATTGAAATACCCTCTAAGAAATAAATAATAAATAAAATGCTACAAATATTGGAACATCTCTCTCCTTAAAAAAAATTAGGGCATAAGTGCTTACATATATTTTTGTTCATACCTCTGTGGTATCCAGAAGAATTAGTGTATAACTACCATGCTTATACAATCACATGGGACTCATTAGATTGAATTCTTAGAACCTTTTTTCTGACAAGGGCCATTTGGATATTTAGAATATTGTTCATAAGCCGTACAGAATTATCGGTTTATAGAACTTAAGCCGTGGAAGGTGGTTATCTCTAACTTTCAATTCATCATGGCCTGCAATTGCCTTAGCAAATCATTTCTTGGACCTTATATATAGGGCTCCCAGGCTGTGGATGTTGCCTTAGAATAAAACCACCTTTTTTAACTTAACTTTCCCCCCATTCATATATTGTGTTGAAACAAATTTAATAAAGCTAACCTAGTGTTATTAAAATTTGACTTCGTTATCCTTGTGCCAGAGTAAAAGTTTGTAGTCTGGAATCTGAACTTGATTGGGGGTGGGGGAGGGAGGGTGTTGTTTTGATAACTATTTCAATGCAATTGCTTTTCTTTGCAAGTCTGTAGTCTTTTTATGCCTTTTAAAACATTCTGAGAATGGGGTCCATCTGTAAGCTTTCCCAGGCTATGAAAGGTCATCCTTGAGTCCTCTTGATATTTATTTTTAGTCAACTTGTGCATTGGCAGATTACCTCATTATACTACATTAAACTTTCAGGCTCCAGTCTCGTGAAAGATTAGACTCAGTGGCTATGGAGAAAACGCTATACAATTCTTTAAATTATGTACCAGCTTTTGGTCAGTCTGATTGTAAACGGTTGAATTATTTTTCATTCACCTCACAGGATCTAGATGATAATTCCATTAATAGATAACAAACCCTTATCTGGTTTTTGAATTGCTGAAACCAAAAGATTCTATCACTTAGTGGTTATCCTTGTAATTGTAGATATTTATTATGCATTATACCTATTTTATCAGATAAAAGACTCATTCGGAAACTAAGAATTTCAGAGTATTCTCAGTTTTTAGGACAATGGTATCCAGGATTTATTTTAAATGGAAAAATTTTAGTCTACTCTTCCATTGACTTAAAAGAAGAAAGAAAAAGTAAATTTAGGGTGTGACTTAACTAACCATAACTAAATATTGTAATTCCTAAAACAAAGTAGCTCTAATTTCAGAAACCCACATAGATTTTTTTTTTCTTAACACAAATATTTTTACATATGGGCATGTTTAGTTCTGACATTTTATAATTTGTCCTTTGTTTACATGCAGCGAGGAGTTATGGGCGAAGACGAGGTAATTCACTTATATTTGCTATAGTATAATTACTTCTCATTGAGCTTTTGCTGACCAGTGTTTGATTATTTACTCTGGATTTTTTTTTCCAAACTTATACCTACAAGGTATGGCAAATTCACAGTTGATTCGAGTGCAGATTTCAATATTTGAATCCTAAATCTTTAGCTAATTAATGCATATTTTAATACTAATTGCAATTAATGTATATTTTCAAGCTTTATATTAATTTCTCTCCACTGTGTTTATATAGTTGAATCTTTTAAATATGGCTTCTGCTTGCAGCTTAAATTTTTGAGGAATCAGCTTTAATGATAATATTGATAAATGTGATATATGATTGTTCTCATATATTCTTTCTGACTGTATATAATTGCAGCTTTTGTTTATTGCTGAATGGTTCACACAAATTTAAATTATTTCAAAGTTAAATTAGGTCCCCCATATATCATTGGTAATCCTATTTTATAAAAAGGATTATATTGATCATTATTTTGGTTATTTGAATTTGTGACCTCTTAGTTTGCCTGTTGGTGTACTGCAAAGGAATGTCATTGGGAGGGAAGAAGCCTGAAAAATTGAGCCCTGAAGAAAAGCAGTCAGTTTTTGATAGTCTAATCTGTGTTCTCTTTCTTGGATAATAAGAGAGCTGCAGAAATGACCTAATTAAGCTTATGGGTCACAATCATAATTTTGTTGAGTTAGTAGAGCCCTCATTATTCCACAGGGCTAATTTCTGAATTTTAGAAGGTCTAACATTCTTAAGCTCTAATTTCATGAAATGCTTGACTGAGCAGTTTACATTTTTCATTTTATACACGAAAGAAATCTTAAGTACACAGATTAAGGTGAGGAGTTCTTTTCCAAAGGTCATTTCCCACAGCAGATTCTCAGAACGCCACATCCCAAGTACAAAGTGTTGGTGCTCACGTATACGTGTACAGGCTGACTTAATAATCAATGATGTTATTCTTAGGATGAAACATTTGATGGTGCTGGTTTTAAAATTTAAAAAAAAACTACAATTTGCAAATAATTTCAAAACTATATTGCAACTTTAACATGTCCTTAAGTATACACTTTCCTCTACTGAGATAAGGAAATCATTCATTTTGAGTGTGCAGTTTTCCAGTGGAATGTGCCAAATTAATTTCCTCATGCTTATGTGAGTTTGATAAGCAGAACTAGAGAGATTCCTCCCCATCCCTATATAAATGTTGGTGGGTGTGGTTGTAATGTGTCAGCTGACTGGTAAATAGTGAGCAACCTTTGAACCTGCAGGTTCTAATCCTCCCACCACGTGATACTGTTAATACAAATTTGCTCAGAATTTATTTTTATCTTTTAATAGATTACATCTAACTACTAAGACATCATTCAACAACCATACATTAAGTACTTTCACTGTGCTTGTACTGTGGTTAAAAGAAAAAAAAGATCCTAGGATGTAGAGCCACTTTATTTATTTATTTGTTTGTTTGTTTTTTAATAACTTTTTATTGACAGAACCCATGCCAGGGTAATTTTTTACAGCATAATCCCTTGCACTTGCTTCTGTTCCGATTTTTCCCCTACCTCCCTCCACCCCTTCCCCCAGATGGCAAGCAGTCCTACACATGTTAGATAGGTTACAGTATATCCTAGATACAATCTATGTGTGCAGAACCGAACAGTTCTCTTGTTGCACAGGGAGAGTTGGATTCAGAAGGTAGAAATAACCTGGGAAGAAAAACAAAAATGCAAGCAGTTTATATTCATTTCCCAGTGTTCTTTCTTTGGGTGTAGCTGCTTCTGTCCATCCTTGATCAATTGAAACTGAATTAGCTCTCTTTATCAAAGAGATCCACTTCCATCGGAATACATCCTCATACAGTATCGTTGTTGAGGTATATAATGATCTCCTGGTTCTGCTCATTTCACTTAGCATCAGTTCATGTAAGTTTCGCCAGTCCTCTCTGTATTCTGCTGGTCATTCCTTACAGAACAATAATATTCCATAACGTTCATATACCACAATTTACTCAACCATTCTCCAATTGATGGGCATCCTTTCATTTTCCAGCTTCTAGCCACTACAAACAGGGCTGCCACAAACATTTTGGCACCTACAGGTCCCTTTCCCTTCTTTAGTGTCTCTTTGGGGTATAAGCCCAGTAGAAACACTGCTGGATCAAAGGGGATGCACAGTTTGATAACTTTTTGAGCATAGTTCCAAATTGGTAGAGGAGCTACTTTAGAGATGATCTGATCTAGATACTTCATTGTATAGATTGTATTTTGTTTTGTGTAGTTCGTATTTTGGGGATGGTGAAAGGAGCATGATAGGAGAGGAGGATGTTGGCCCCATGTGTAAGAGATGATTATATTATAGAATGGGTCATTTATTTAGCTAGTTTTCTCTTAACATTTCTAACCTCAATCAAAGCCAAGTTCCTGACTTAGAAACATTTCTGCTGTTGACAAATGTTAATTGATGTCTTGGGAAAAAGTCTCCTGTTATGATTTCTTCCTAAATCTTCCTAAACCTGATCCCAATCCCTGAAGGCCCCTCCTCCCCTCTCCCCCACGCCATATTGCCATCTTCCGACTGCTGGAAAGTTAGTGCTTTTCCTTAAGATTTCAGTCCGTTAGCAAGTACTCCCCACCTGCCCTGTGCCAAGCACTGTGCTGGATGCTGAGGATGCAGATAACAAAAAAAGAAACATTCCCTGCAGGCAAATGCGGATGGCACCTCAGCTGAGGAGATGAGCTGTAGAAAATCATGCCCACGTGTGTATAGGGATACACAGAGACAGAGTTAATTGGGGAGGTATTAGAGCCGTAGATTTGGGGAATGGCTCCCTGTGGAAGGTGAGGTTTGGAAAAAAAGAGATCTTGAAGAGGCTGAGTAGGGGAGTGACTTTGTGTTAAGGAAAATGACTCGGGCAGTTGCACCCAGAGGCTGTCCTAGTGTAGAAAGGCTTGAGCCTGGGAGACCAGTTAGGAGGCTGTTGCACATCTCTGGGGGACAGGTCAGGAGCTTGGCTGCCCGGCAGCCGAGACACGTGGGCACCTTGGACAGAGGGGAGCACTTGGGGCTCTGTCCAGGGTGCCGTTGACAGGCTCTTCCATTCTCCCTTTACATCCCGGTTGGCTCCCCTACGTTGTCGATGGCTGCGGATTTCCACACATCTAGACATGGTCTCGAGCTTCATCCTGCATCCCCAGGTGACACTTGGGCCTGTAAATTGGGTGGCCTTTTTAGCCAGGTGTGAGTGAAACCGAACTCCTAACTCAGCGTACAGGTGACCCTCAAGGAGCCTTTCCTGCAGTTTCATTTCGTGCCCCTTGTGGGAACCACTCAAACACAAGGACCTGGGTTGAAGATTCTCCTCTGACGCCCTCTTGTGTGAGCCCACCCTGCAGTCAGTCCTGGGTGGCACCGAGTGCTGGGCCTGGAGTTAGCGAAGCCTGGGCTCAAAGGTGGCCTCGGACGCTCGCTGTCCAATGAGGAAATGGCAAGGGCCTCCAAGAGCTTTGTGGTCCTGGAGACGCGGGCAGGCCGCGGGCCGTGCCACGGATCCTTGGGGCTCTAGGCTGCCCTCCAAGGCTGATGGTGCAGGAGCGGCAGAGACCTCGGCCCTCCCCGGGGAGGCCCAGGTGCCTTTCTGGGCTGCGAGTTGCACTTAGAAGAGAGTATCTTCTCTACACTTGGGGTCCCTCAGGCCCGCTGAGTGCTTTGCATTCACTTGGTAGTGGGAAGGTTTCCTGCCAAGAGATAGATTTCCATCCAGCTTACTGTATCACCTCCCTGTGGAAACTGTCTTGATTTAAGAGAGTCAAGAGTTAACTAAAGTAAGTGTGGTGTCAAAATCAACACCTCCCTGGAATGGTTTTAGCTCCCAGACTGATAAAAAGGAGGCTAAAATAAGCTCTTGCCTTAACGGGTCCAAAGGAGGGCTGGCTCTCTTTCCCCTGTGATCTCTGCTCCCCCTTCCAGGGACCCAGGTTCACACCTCAGTGATTCTTCCATTAACCCGTCAGTGGCCAAGTCCCGTGGGTTTGCCTTTCTGACTCCCTCAGGCAGCCTCCTCTCCTTGCAGCTGGATTACAGTAGTCCACTCTCCGCAGTGGGAGGCCAGACTTATTCCACAGTTCTGATCGGCTTCTTCCCCAGGCTCAATAGGCCCCAATGACTTTTTGTTGTCTCTTCAAGGCCTTTGGCTCCGGTCTGCTTTTATAATCTCTTCACCTTCACACACACTAATCTAAGCTGACCTCGTATTCTGTGGAGTCTCTCCCAGTTTCATCCTTCTGACCCTTTGCTCATTTGTCCCTGATGTACTCTTCTTTCTTATCTTTCTCTCTCAGAATCCCTAGTTTCCTTTACATTTTAGCTTCAGTGCCGCTATCGGAGGCCTTTCTGACGGCCTTCTCTTCTCTCCCCGTCTCCCCCTCCACTCGCACAGCTGCTGGTCCTTTACCCATTACCTTGGATTTGCTTTATAACTGCTGATGAGCCCATATCATTTCCCAGACAACTCTAAGCAACTTGAGGATAGAGCCCATTTTATTTATATCTCTGTGTCCTCAGTGCCTGGGATAGTGGCTGATAAAGTTACCATTAATTTAATAAATGTTGATTAATTGGTGCTTGTTTTGGGTTTGAGGTGGCTGTCATCTGGTCAAAGGAATAAAAAAAAGGATAGTGAATAAAGAGAAGCGATTCTGCTTAATTATGCCCATAAAAACTTGAGATTAAGATAATTTAGTGGGTAATTCACAAGGAAGTGTATGATTTACTCCATATGAATTTATCAAATCATTTCTGAAGTTCAAAGAAGTAGATCTGCTGCACAATGGCTTGGTATTTGTTTATGTTGTTTGGGGGAAAATTGGGGGAAATAGGAAGAGAAAGAAGCATATTGGCTTTAAATAGGTATGTTGGATTAATTTGGAAAAATTCCCGAGACCATACCCGTTTGTATAAATTGTCCTATTCTTTGGAAAGTCTGTCAATTGTATTGACTTTTTCCACCAATTCCCAAGAGTTCTATTATGATTAAACTGTTTACAAAAGAAAGCTCAAATACAATCTTCCCTTTTTCACTAGAGGAGGAAACTCCAAAGTTAAAGCTTTATTTGTCCTCTTTGTTTTTTCTTCGTTGGATCTCTGTTGTCCCACAAGTAAGACGAGTCAAGCTCCTTTGCCCTTGTTATCTCATTCATGTCCATTTCCTCTCTGCTTCCTTTTATAGTCCTGCTTTGCTCACTTAGGACATTCCCTTGGCTCTGCCAGTTCCCCTTTTCTTCCCTCTGGGTCTTGAATTTCTATCCTTTCTTTAAAGCTCAGTTCAGTTGCTCCAGTACATAAAGCCTTTCCAGTTCCTTAGTTGGTAATGAGGCCTTGAGTTTCACACAGTGTTTAGGAACTCTCGAATGCCCTATTTGTTATATTTTTATTCGGTGATCTATAGTTATCTTCCTCCTGGAGTCTATCTTTTGTGAGGGTAGGGACTTGCCTTAGCTAAACTTTACATCACTTTTCCCTAGTGCTTAACGGAGTTTCTACACAGGTTGTTTAATAAATGGTTGTCTGATCTTTTTAATCTTTCTAATGCTTAAGCTGAGATTTTTCAGCTATCTGTTCATTTGGGAAGCTCTTAGGACTTCTATCCCTAAAAGAGAGATGTAGAAGTTCACATAAAAATGAATATATGCAAAAACAGCCCCATTGATTCCATCAGTCTTAATTTAGAGACAGTAACAAACTGGTCTGAATTTGGAATGAGAAATAAGAATTCCAAATTTTAGGTAGTTTAAAGTTAGGGCAAGAATGACAAAGTACAGTTTAGCTTCTCACCACACTATAATTTAGCTTTTGAATGATTTATTCTATTCTGCCTCAAACACCTTGTCCTAAAGAAATCCAACAAGTAGTTGGGAAGCACCTGTTACTTATCAGGTGCTTAAAGGAGAAATTGAGGTATAGGTTAGAAAAACGGCTGTGTGGAGAAATTTGTTCATTGTGAACAGTGGTCAAGTCATTGAAACGACTGTTAAGTTCCTTCTAAAGATGTGCTTATAAATTTTTGATAAATTAAAATCTGTTTTCGGTTTGGTTGCAGAGTTAAAAGTTGTTCGCTTTCATATATCAAGATGTTTTCCTTCCTTTATTAACAAATGTTTCTTAACAGGTGCTGTTAAATCTTGAAGTGAGTCTTTGTTTTTAGTTTCTCTTCTCTCCATTATTTAACTCTTCTGTGCCCAGCACACTCTTCATTAACATAAACAAGTCAGTACACAAATATTGACGGAGCTATTTTCTCTAAAGATCAGCATACGCAGGTAGAATAATAGACAGATTATATAATCCGAACTGAGCAAACAGGTGGAGGCCCTCTGCTTCCTGAATTGCTTCCAAACCAGTGCGTCACTGTGTGCTTATTAAAAATGTTCCATAATGTAAGTTGTCCTCTGCCAGGGTAAAGCAGCACATTTAATCTGATTTAGACTTTATCAGTTCTTAATGGGGAAAGATGGCAGGAGGAGAACCTTAGTCCTTTGTTCCTCTGTGTCAGCGAGGCTGGGAAGTGCCCAGACGGTTGCCTTTTTCTCTGGGTAGAGCCCCATGACTCTTGCCAGTCTGTGGGAGCAGGGGGCCGGGGTGTCCGTCCAGGCCCCAGCTGCCTTGCTGGGCACCTTCTGGGCAGCTCCCTCCACCGCTTTCCCTCTGCCCGTCAGCCTGCTGCTGAGTGCTGGGTTTCAGGCCCGCCGACCTCCTGTTCACCGTTTGTAGCTGGGACCCCGAGAAAAGAGGAGATGGGACTGGGGTCTTTCAGATATTTGTGAAAGGAGGGGGCTGGATCCATCTGCGTCCTGGGCTAGCACAGTGGGTGGGATGCCGGGTCAGGGCTCAAGTCCGGTGGTTGGTTGTCGTTTGTCGTCGGGGCGACCGTGACCTGGGTAGCTGGTGCTGGGGCAGTCGCCGCCCGCGCTCCTCCGGGGCCGGCCGGGTCCCGTGGCCAGATGATGTCCTCAACGAGTCTTGGTTTGGCCAGGCCAGTCCATTCAGTGGCTAAGGCCAAGTAAGAATGGAGGTGAAGAAGGGCTCCTTTTACCTAAACAACCACAAATCTGGAAAGGGAAGATCGTCGGGAGTTCTGGCAGGAACGATTCCATTCTCACTCGGGATCAGGACCCAAATCCGGACCAAATGGGGCTGGCCCAGGACCCGTTGTTGGTCAGTCTGTGAGAGCCAGGATGATTGGAGTTGGTGGCGTGGCCCTTAAGCAATGTAGCCAGTTATCCCAAAGGGAAAAAGCGGGAGAAGGAAGTGGCCAGCCACGCCGGTGACTGCCAAGGAGACCCAAAAGGTCACGAAGAACTGGACGCAGTTGGGAACGAGGGACTGCCGCCGCATGGCTCTCCCTCCTACGTGATGGAACCTCCCCGAGGCCAGGACTGGTTTCATTCATGCCTTTGTGGCCCCTCCCTCCCCGTACAGTCGGGAAGGCCTCTGTTAAATACTTAGCCATGGGAAACACTTTCTGTAGGAAGTGTCCTCTCAGTCTTGGGGAGTCAGAGGGGCTCTGGGCATGGAAGGTCCCTGTTGGGGATCATCAGGTAGGCCTTGGTGCTGGACATTGGGGGGCGGCGAGATGCACAGGAGGGTGGGCTAGAGCCAGAATGCAGAGGGACGTGGGCGGCGCCCTCGGTGGTGGTCCCTGATTCTCAGAGAGTTGAGAAATGGCTGGTGTTGGAGTCAAAGGACGGTGTCCCTGGGCTGATCAGACCCTCGCCCCAGGTCGGGCCAGTCGGACCCTCACTCTGGGTCGGACCAAGTAGTTTATGTGCCCTTTGGCCAATGGGACCTTCACCTCAGGTCAGGCCGACTGGACACTCGTGCCAGGTCGGGCCAAGTAGTTCGTGTGCACACTGCAGGTGGGGACGGGTCCCCTCTGTGGAGCTCCTGCACCACCTCTGGGGATGTGTTTGGGAAGCCTTGGTGGGGCTGTCCAGAGGCAGTCGGTGATGTTGGGGTTGGAGCTTAGAGGAATGAGAACTTGATATGTGTGGGATCATTTGCCTAAATCTGGTCCTCGAACCATGATGACAACATTGGGGGAGAGAAGAGGACCCAGGGCAGAGGGTGGATATAGGTGTTAACCCAGAAAAGCACACCCAGGGGAAGCCATCATGGAGGAAAAGATTCAGAGGGAAAAAGGAGTCTCTAGCAGAAAAGTAGGTGATGAGTCCATCTAGAAAAAGCCATTGTATTTAACAATTCAGCACCAGACCTATTGGAAAGAGCAGCTGGGATCGGTGGGTCCAGAAGCCAGAATGCCAGGAGTTGAGGAGAGCCGAGTGAAGGAGGAGAAGCAGCCCTGTGGACTTGTACCACGGTACCACGGGTATAAGTGGAAAGGGTTGGGTTGGTTTGAAGCCAGAAATTCTGTCACTGGTGAAGGGGGTACAGCGGGGTGACGTGAAGGGCGTCGGCAGAAGGGAGCAAAGAGGACTGTCACCTCCAACAAAAGCCCCGAGAGGGAAAACATCTTCACAGTTAAAGGTTCTGATAAAGGCCTCATTTCCAAAATATAGAGAGAATTGACTCTATAAGAAATCAAGCCATTCTCCAATTGATAAATGATCAAAGAATATGAACAGACAGTTTTCAGATGATGAAATTGAAACTATTACCACTCACATGAAAGAGTGTTCCAAATCACTATTGATCAGAGAAATGCAAATTAAGACAACTCTGAGATACCACTACACCCCTGTCCGATTGGCTAAGATGACAGGAAAAAATAATGATGAATGTTGGAGGGGATGCGGGAAAACTGGGACACTGATGCATTGTTGGTGGAGTTGTGAACACATCCAGCCATTCTGGAGAGCAATCTGGAATTATGCCCAAAAAGTTATCAAACTGTGCATCCCCTTTGACCCAGCAGTGTTTCTATTGGGCTTATATCCCAAAGAGATACTAAAGAAGGGAAAGGGACCTGTAGGTGCCAAAATGTTTGTGGCAGCCCTGTTTGTAGTGGCTAGAAACTGGAAACTGAATGGATGCCCATCCATTGGAGAATGGCTGGGTAAATTGTGGTATATGAATGTTATGGAATATTATTGTTCTGTAAGGAATGACCAGCAGGATGAATACAGAGAGGCTTGGAGAGACCTACATGGACTGATGCTAAGTGAAATGAGCAGAACCAGGAGATGATTATATACCTCAACAACGATACTGTATGACGATGTATTCTGATGGAAGTGGATCTCTTCGATAAAGAGAGCTAATTCAGTTTCAGTTGATCAAGGACGGACAGAAGCAGCTACACCCAAAGAAAGAACACTGGGAAATGAATGTAAACTGTTTGCATTTTTGTTTTTCTTCCCGGGTTATTTCTACCTTCGGAATCCAATTCTCCCTGTGCAACAAGAGAACTGCTCGGTTCTCACACATATATTGTATCTAGGATATAGTGAAACCCATTTAACATGTATAAGACTGCTTGCCATCTGGGGGAGGGGGTGAAGGGAAGGAGGGGAAAAATTGGAAAAGAAATGAGTGCAAGGGATAATGTTGTAAAAAAATTACCCAGGCATGGGCTCTGTCAATAAAAAGTTATTATTAAAAAAAAACAAAAAACAGAAAAATGAGGGTCTGGGAGGGAAGGAGAAGGGCTGGGCGGCCCCCCATGTTCTCACAGACTTCTTAAGGAGGAGTAAAGGGATCTTCCTGGATGAGCAAGGCCCACCTGAAACTACCTACCATAAATATGACTTCTCGTGGTGTTTGGCAGCAGGTGGGTGGGAACAGAGAAGGCAGATGGTGGGGAGGGGGGAGACAGTCCAGGGTTGGGGGACGCAGAGGGCGAGTGTCAGTAGGAATGGGGGGCAGAAGTTGAGACTGGTTTGTGTAAGAGTGCCTGAGGGGAATTCTGCAGCAGATGTCTTAGACTGGGAAAACAGGAGGGGAAAGGATTTGAAGATTTTAATCTGTCCTTGTATTTTATCTGTTAGATCTAGACTCATGTTCTACCCTGTGATGATTTCTGTGACCTTTCCCAACGCGTTAGCGTCCTTGGCTTTGTCTAGCGGTGGTTCTCCATTCCTGAGTTAAGCCATCCAGGATGGTCAATTGTGAATCTACCAGTGTCATCATCTCAGCCCCAGGGTCTTATACTGGGGGCTCTTGTAACTAAAGGCGGGGTCACAAATTATGACTTACTGTCAGTAAATGCTTAATTTGTGTCCCTATTTTTTATACCTATATACCTGGGGTCACATAAAAATGTCTTGGGCAAAAAGAGGTTGTGAATGAAAAAGGTTGAAGCTCTAATCTAACCTGGGCCGCATTCGTCTTCCTGCTCCTCAAGAATAGATATTTGGAACATAATTTTTCACAGCAGCGTGGCTGTGTGTAAATGCATTCACGATCGGTCCACAAATGGCTATCTAACCTTCCACTTCAGAAGCCCGAGTTCTTTATTAAGAGTTTTAAGTCCTGAGGAGGAGCGCCCAGTGGGATCACCAGAGAATGAGTGTGTTGGCACTTTTTCTGAATACAGGACAAATGGTGGAAGAAAGGAAAGGGAAAGCTCTGCAGGAGGGATCTAGGATCAGCTCGTCTAAGCGGTCACTGGGCTCCTGCTTTTTCCCTTTTTCCTCTTGTGAACTCTTGGTGGTGGTGGGGGAAGGAATGCGGCACCTGATGCCAGAAGAGCCAGTCCTGCCATTCGCCAGCTGTGATGGGAAAGTCGTTAAGGGCCGGCTGTCTGGGTTCTCTCTGGGCCGTGCCCAGCAGGGTGGGGAGGAGCGAAGGAGCAGCAGTACTCACTGTTTGGGTTTGGGGTTCTCTGTGTATGGAAAACCAAAATCAAGCTCGGGCCGTGTGCTCTGTGGGCAGTGTGTCTGCGGAGTACACACACAACCGTAATAGTCGTCACGTACACGTATCGGACGGCCGTCACCTTTAGGAGCTGAGCTCTTGAACTTGTTTGTTGGCCTGGAAATGTGCTTGTCTAATACAGAAATAACCAGTCTGCCACTTGTTTTGGAAATCCATCTTTTGTGACTACAGAGATTTTTCCCATAATGTCTTTTGTTGTGATCGCTTTCATTCAAATAATGAGATTCTGCTTATATAAAGGACTGTGAACTCTAGTGAAGATCATCTATGATAGTGGCCTTTAATGAGAAGTGTATTGATTTTCTTTATCTTGTTTTAGTAAGAAATTTTAAGCACTGAAGTTTTCAGGTCCCTACTGAAAATGGATTTTTTCTTCTTAATAGTTAGTATGGAAATAATAGAGAAGAGCAGGAAATCACTTAATTGATATCTTTGTCCTTTGATTATAAAGAAAAAGCCCATCTTGTCTTAGTATAGCCACAGATTTATTTGATAAGCAGATCTTTGTCTTGCCGCATTTAACTACCTTGGCTACCATTCGTTGTTTTTATTGGTAAGTTTCAGCATTAAAATTTAGGACCAGGAAGAGACTTTCCCATTGTCTTTTCTTCTTCACTTCCATTTGTGTATTAACAAAGGGAGAGTAGGAAAATGGAAGAGAAGCAGGATGATAGAAGACAAAAATAATTTTTTCTAGGACTTTTTTTGAGTAAAGATTAACATTGTAGAGTTTTCAGATTACTTCTAGAAAAGAATACATTAAAATTGTTTTCCAGATAATAAAATCTACCATGTTAATTCTTCATTTTGTTACCATAGATGGGCATATGTGAAATTTTTATTCCTTTCATGGCATCCTTTGATCCTCCTGGATTTGAACTTAGTAAAGTTAGACTTCTGATAGTATTTATGCTAAAGAGAAAATAAAATAAATTTAGTCATTTGTTTTTGGGAGGAAGAGTAATTGCTTCTAACAATAATACTTCTATATTCAATATTGTATTTCTGTTCAGATAAAATCAATGCAGAATTATTCTAGCCAATTGCAGAAAAGAATTTATAACTTCAAAGACACTGAAGTTGTTCTCTGTGTACTTATCAACAGTAAAACACTTTTTCAAAGTAAAACTTGCAAACTCCTGCACTTGATTGAAATCAAGAGTTGACTTGAAACTTTGAAACTGAAAAAAAATTTACATGGCAACTATTTCCATAAACCAAAAAAAAAAAAAAAAGATAATTAATCATCTTAATGGCCAAGTTTTTTATGGAATTGGATAAATCTTTCTCACTCTAATATTCTTTTTTAAATCTTATTCACGTTTTATCCTTGAACTTTTGAGTTCCAGATTCTTTCCCTTATCCCCACTCCCAGCTTCCATTCAGAAACCACATGTGAAGTTACACAAAACAATTCCATAAAAGTCATGTTGTGAAAGGAAACATAGATCTCCTACCTTAATAAAAAGCCCTCAAGAAAAATAAAGTTTTAAAAAAAGAGAGAGTATAATTTCAATCTGTATTCAGACACAATCAGTTTCTTCTCTGAGTATGGATAGGATTTTCATCCGAGTTGTCATGAATTATTGTACTGATAAGAATAGCAGAGTGGTCATCCCTGGTCATCCCAGAACATTGCTGTTTACTTTGCTCGAGTTCATGAAGGACTTTCCAAGTTTTACTATGGGAGCATCCTGTTCATCATTTCCCATAAAACAATAATATTCCATCAAAAACATATACTGCAATTTATTCAGCCATTCCTCAATTGATGGGCATCCCCTCAGTTTCCTAATATTTGCCCTGAGAAGAGAGCCTGCTACAAATATTTTTGTACATGTAGCTCTCTTTCCTTTTCTTCCCCATTTAAAAAAATCTCTTTGATATTTATGCCTAATAGCTGTATTG
The DNA here is from genome assembly GCF_016432865.1 of Antechinus flavipes. Taxonomy (NCBI): domain Eukaryota; kingdom Metazoa; phylum Chordata; class Mammalia; order Dasyuromorphia; family Dasyuridae; genus Antechinus; species Antechinus flavipes. Next base: position 6,917,041 of record NC_067403.1, read on the forward strand.
TTAGCACAAAGGATATATATGAATTTGCAGCCCTTTGGGCTGCATATTTTTTGATCATTTATCAATTGGGGAATAGCTTTTTTTATGAATTTGACTCAGTTCCTCTGTGTCTGAGAAATAAAGTCTTACCAGAGAAACTTGCTTCAAAGTTCCTGTTGCAATTCCTATTGTTCATTGTATTTCCTCCCATTTATTCTATTCTCTCTCCTTTTATCCTGCCCTCTTCTGGAATGTTTTGCTACTGATCACATCCTCCCCCAATATGCCTTACCTTTTATTCCCCTCCTTCCTTCCTTTTTCCCATTCTTCCCCTATTTTCCTGCAGAGAAAGATTGATTTCTAGACCCATGAAGTATGCTCATTTCCTCTTTGAGCCACTTCTGATGAAAATACACTAACCCTCTCCTTCTTCTCTTCCCCTCTACTGGAAAAGCTTTTTCTTGGCTCTTTTATGGCAGATAATTTGCTCCATCCCATTTCTCCCAGAACATCCCTCTGTTCCCCCATAATTTCATTTTTAAAAAATATTATGCTTTCACATTCAACTCACACCTGTGTCCTCTGTTCATATGTACTCCTTCCAACTTCCATAATAGTGAGAAAGTTCTAAGAAGTTACAAGGATCATCCTCCCATTTAGGAATGTAAACCTTTAGTTCCTTGTAATATCACTCTCCTGGTTACCTCCTTATGCTTCTCCTACATTTGAAAGTCTCATTTTCCATTTAGCTCTGGTCTTTTCATCACAAATATGTGAAGATCCTCTGTTTTACTAAATGTCCACCTTTTTCTCTGAAGAAAGTTTTGCTGGGTGGGAGATTCTTGGTTGTAGTCCTAGCCCCACTTTTCTCTGGAATATCGGGCTCCAAGCCCTCCAGTCGTGAAGGGTAGAAGCTGCTAAATCTTGGGTGATCTTGACTGGCTTTACTGTGTTTGAGTTGTTTCTTTCTGGATGCTTGGGATATTTTCTCCTTAATCTGTGAGTTCTGGAATTTGGCATCATATTCTCAGGAGTTTTCCTTTGGGAACTCCTGAGGAGGTGATCAGTGGATTAAATTTCTATCTTACCATTCAGTTCTATAATATCAGGATGATTTCTTGAAAGATGATGTCTTGGCTGGACTGAACAGTGAGGAAGGTTTGGACAGACGCTGGTGGGCTGGGCTCTGCGGGGAGAGGAGGGGGTCTGCTCCCAACCTCTCCTTGAGGACCAGCAGCCAGGATTTATTAAGTGCCTGTGCTGGAGTTGGGAGACAGATCCCTGTGGGGCCCCTTCCCCCTGCTGTGCCGGCCCATTCTCCTCCTACCCCTCCCCCCCCACTTTCCCAAGGAGGTGGTGGCTCTGGGATCGCTTTCCCAGCACCCTAAGCCTTGTGGCGTCCCCTTTCACAGCAGCACAATGTCTGTCTGGCTCCCGCCATCCCTCGGAGGTCCAGGGAGAGCTGCTTCCCAAAGCCCTGCCTGATGCTGTTCTCCCACCTTACTGCCTTTGCCCATCTTGGCTTCTCTGTCACTCTTCAAGGCCCAGTTCAAATGCCGGATTTGTCTCCTTTTATCTCCTCCAAATTCATTCCATAGTTCTTTGATAACACTTTTATGGCTCTTAATACAGTTACTGTTTTATAATATATCTGTTATTTTCCTATTTTCTCTTTCCCTTACCCCATTTAGACTGTTGTATCTCTGGGCTTAGGGGTTGCCTCTTACTCATTTTCATATTCCCAACAAATCCTTAGTAAGTACTCAAAAAAAAGTGTGCTGCTTTGTGTTAGCTTCAGTTATAAAGTATGTTAATTGTTGACTGTTTTAGGTTTCCCCCTCACTTTTGGCACTATAGCTTTTGCCATCTACCTTTTACCTAAACACAGATGTTTTCCTTCATCCTTGATGATAATGCAGAAGCTTCATTTGATTATAGGTGCAATCCAAGCAGATTTTTCCTTTCCCCACACAGCCAGGTTATTGTTAATTTATCCAAAAATTAAGAATGTTCAACTATTTGACTTATAATATTATCTTTTCTATTAGTGGAAGAAGAGTAATTTGTTTCACCCAATCTTTAAAAACTATTCAGACCGTGGGCTTTATCACAGTAAAATGTGTAACCAAAATTTTTGTATTTCTTTTGAAGAAGCTAACTTTTTTCTTCGTTTAATCAGTTTACAAATCGAATATGTTGTTTATTAACATTTTAACATGTATGCTTTGTTTTTTTTAATCTGTTTCCTAAAATCCTAAATTACAATTTTATCATTTGTTTATGTGTTTTAGGCCGTTCTTCCCTCTTCCCAATAGATGACGGCTTGCTGGATGACGGCCACAGTGATCAAGTTGGTGTCTTAAATTCCCCCACATGCTACTCGGCTCATCAGAACGGAGAGAGGATAGAACGTTTTTCTCGGAAAGTTTTTGTTGGTGGTCTTCCTCCTGACATCGATGAAGGTGAGGTGATATTTTTAGTTAAAGAGGATTGGGTTTAGATTCAGTTTAAGTAAATGTAAATACCCATCTTGAACAGTCTGACTTTGAACTATTAAAAGGAGAACTGCTCTCCTTAAACATGTTATACAGTGTATTCCTTTGAATTGAGATTTCTGGACTCCAGTTAATGGCACACTTTGAGCAACAGTTAACATAGGACTTTAATTTTAATATCCACACCTTGATTAATTTTGATGTACTGTCATTTTTCCCAGATTTTTCCCTTTTGATTCCTTAAGTAAGCCTTATTTAGTAAAATGCTTATGAAATGAAAATATTAGATTAGGTAGTTCCTTGGATGTATACTTCTGGTTATAACCCATCATAAGCTTTCTAGGTGTTACTATAGCCTATTATGTTTAGTAGTTTGTACTGCAATCCTGTTAAAGACCTCTTAACTTAATCTGAATATTATTTAATGCCACAGAATATTTTAAAATTCAGTGAATCAGTTTAAATTTCTGCTTAATTGATTCTTTTGGTTTTAACATGATTTTCCCAGTTACAATTTTTCTTCAGAATGAATTTTTATGCAGGAAATCTAATAGCCTAATAGTCTTAAAGTATTTAACTTCTTTATAAACTCATTTTTGTCTCAATTCAGATTCTTAAAATATATTTTCTAGCATGCCTTATTTTTTTTTTAAGTAATAGATTTTTTAAATTTTATTTTTACTTTGAGTTCCAAATTCTTTCCTTCTACCTCTTCCCCTACCCACTGAGACGGTAAGAAATAGGAAGTTTTAAATCTCAAAACTATTTACTTCTAAAAACAACAGAGTATCTTTTTGAAGGAGAAATTGGGAAATGTGTCTTCTAACTCCTATCATTATGCTTTTCTTTTTAAAGATGAAATTACTGCTAGTTTCAGACGATTTGGGCCTCTGGTAGTAGACTGGCCTCACAAAGCAGAAAGCAAGTCCTACTTCCCACCAAAAGGTAAAAACACATAATAGAGTATATTTGAGCTAAGAGATTGCATTCTTCTTTTACCTTTTCTCATAAATGTCAGTACCAAGTGACTCAGAACTTTTTTTTTGGATGATTGTGTGTTCTTTGTGCATGCATGCGTGCACCATTCTTCCAGGGCACCTTTTTTTTTTTTTTTTTTTTTTTTTTTGATTATCTCTCCCCTTAACATTTCTATTAATTAGAAGAAACTGATCATTCATTGGCTCCTGGTGACCAAAGGGCTTTAAGAAGCATCCTGGTGGGCCTAGCTGAAATTCCGAATCGGCTTTGTCTCTGTGGACACGGGAACGTGTTTGGCCCGACCCAAATCCTTCTTGTTTTTCTCAGAAAGCACCCGGAGACAGTTTTCTCTGACCGGGAATTACTATCAGGAGGGTTGTGGAAGCAACATAATAGTGTAGGGGATTCAACCCCAGCCCTGTTAACTAATGTCTTTGAACTTTAATTTTCTTAATTATTAAATTGGGAGATTACGCTACATTACTTAAGGCCCTTCTAGGTTTGAAATTGTGTGGTTCCTATTCATCATATTCTCTGACTATAGACATGGTGCATATCTTGGTGTGTCCTCAAGAGTTACATGCACTTTTGCTTTATATTTTTATTAAGAGTTATAAGACTAGAGAACATTTGTTCTTGTATGTTTTTTTCCAAAGCGTAGTTATTTGTGAAATGGGGGTTGAGTAAAATGTCATTGTAAAAGAGCCGTTTTCTAATCAATCATTAAATATTAATTACCATCTAACAACAATGAAACAAACAGTCTTGGTTATAAGACCTTCAATCCAGGAAGGCCAGGGGTCTTGTCACCTTCTCTGTTCCACAAATGAAAAGTAGCTTGGGGGGGTAGAGGGAGTACCAGAGCCTATGAGAAAAAGAAAATGGGTGATCTTTAAGGAGAGAGATTTAACAGTAAACATTAGTAGATTCATTGCTCCAGTCCATTTATATTGCATATTTGTCATTCCCCCCCATTGGAAAGCATCAAACTAGTTAAATTTAAGTAAAACTATTTCAGGGAAGAAAGTAATCTAGTCAGATCAACTTCATCTTTCAAATAAATAGGGGGAATTTTTTTTTTTTTTTGCCAGCCACTATGTTTTCTATTTAGATATTACTGTTATTATAATCAGCCATATTCTGTGTATGTTTAGGGAGTTATTGACTATTTTTGAAAGCTTCAGACTAGTAAGCTATCACATGGATATTTAAAAAGAAATTTCTCCAGTTACTTGTAAAACAACATTGGGGGGGAGGGGAATTATACATGTGCATTAATTTTTTACATATTTCCGTATGAATCATGTTGGGAGAGAAAAATCAGAACAAAGGGGGAAAACCATGAGAGAAAAAAAATAGTAGAGAAAAAGAACTTAACATAGCGTGTGTTGATTTACATTTAGTCTTCTCAGTTCTCTCTCTAGATACGGATGGCATTTTCCACCCAAAGTTTACTGGGATTGCCTTGGATCACTGAACCGTTGAAAAGAACTAAGTTTTTCATAGTTGATCATCACATTATATTGCTGTTACTGTGTACAATGTTCTCCTGGTTCTATTTAATTGATTTGTTTCTTACAGAACAATAATATCCCATAACATTCATATACCACAATTTGCCCAGCCATTCTCAATAGTGATTTATAGCATTTTTTTCATGAGTATTGATGACTTGAATTTCTTTATCTGAAAATTGTCCTTTGACCATTTATCGATTGAAGAATGGCTTGTGCTATAGACATTTCAACAGAGTCTGACTTTACTTCTCTCCGGGGTCCCTCTAATGGGGTACCTCACAACTCTACTCTTTCATTCTGTACAATGCATGGTCATGTCCTCCCGTAACTTCTCCAGAAAGTGTCTCCCTACTGTGCTGGAACTCAGTAAGTTTTAATGAAATGTGATGATCAGTTCCGATGGACGGGGCTCTCTTCAACAATGCGGTGACTCACACCAATTCCAAGAGACTTGTGATGGAGAGAGCCATATACATCCAGAGAGAGGCCCCTAGGGACTGAGTGTAGATCACATCATAGGATTTTTGCCATTTTTGTTGTGTTGGTTTTTTCCCTTTTGACCTGGTTTTTCTTGGATTTTCACCATTTTTGGTATTTGTTGGCTTGTTTTTTTCCATTCTTATGGTTTTTTCCCTTTTGATCTGATTTTTTCTTGTGCAACATATGAGTGCTTAGAAGAATTGCACATGTATTGCTTGCTGTCCAGGGGAAAGGTGGAGGGGGGAAGAAAAATTTGGAACACAAGGTTTTGCAAAGGTAAATGTTGAAAGCTATCTTTGCATGTATTTGGAAAAATAAAAAGCAATTTAAAAAAAAATAAATTCTGATAGATTCTAAATTTCATCCAGAATAATGTTGATAACTTCTATATTAGATTTATTTGTTCATTAAGAGTTCAGCAAACATTTGTCAAGCATTTAATTATTGAACACTGACTTTCTGCATTGGGCACCTGTACAGATACAAAAAGGAAACTTTTTTGGTCTTCCAAGAGTTTGTATTCAAGATACATAAGGAAGGCATCAAAGTGTTCATACTGCAGTAAAAAAAAGTGCGTGTGATAAGTAGAAAAGTAAACAATGTATAGATTTTTGAAGCTGGAATGATTAGGGAAGGTGAGATTTGGGCCAAGGATGTACATGGAAGCTCTAATGAGGGACTTCTGCTTGAAGTTCTACCTTGGGGAGTTCTTGAAGCTTTCAGGTAGCTGAGAATACTTGATTCTGTCACTAGTTGGCTTTTGGTTGTAATAGTGATGTGACCAGTTCTGGCAGCAAAATGTGAAAAGTTGTTTTGTTTCTTTTTAGTTCTAAGTAAACCGTTTCATATTGTAGAGTGAAATCCACTCTAATGCTTTGGCTTGATAGTTCCTTTCACACTGAAACAAGATTACGTTCCCTGTGTTTTATGGGAATTTCATAGATCACCTGCATTTTCCAGTACCAAAAATAACATTTGGCTGTAGGTATGGTCTATGTGGAGATGCCTGGTGCTCCCTGTCTGTGCCCAAAGACTAGGGGGAGCCAGGAGGTCGAGGTGAACAAGCATTCATTAAGTAACTTTGGCTAACGACTATCCTCGCTCTCCCCCCCTGCAAAAAAAAAAAAAAAAGTCCTTTATATCAAGGAGCTTAGACAGTAGTTTGTGGACATGGGAGGGCTCCTTATGGGAGCTTATCTAGCTGTTATCAGGACACAGATGGTAGGGAACGGAGACGCCATTCTCCACCAGCCGCCACACTCACCTGCCTAGAATGAGGGCAGCTACTGAAGCCCGTGGATGCTTCAGAGATTGAGCAGAGTCTTCAAGGGAGCTCTCTGGGCCAGAAACTCCCCTTAGAGTAGTCTACAAATACAAGGAAGACCGGTTCCTTTTCTGGGAAGAGCTTTACTTGTCCCTGAGACTTCCTCAAGAAGCTGCCGGGAACCAACATTCTCCAGCACTCTCCACCTGCAGCATCCCTAATGGCCCCTTGTTGTCAGTGAGACTAATGTTGTTTTCGGTCGTGTATTTTATGTCTCTTATTTTCAATAAAAATGTTAATATTCAGGAGAAAATGGGCATCTTGTATTTTCCTCTATTTAAAAAAAGTTTTTTTTAATTGTTTTTTTTTTTTTTTTTCAGGTTATGCATTCCTTCTCTTTCAAGAAGAGAGCTCTGTGCAGGCATTGATTGATGCTTGTATTGAAGAAGACGGAAAGCTATATCTATGTGTTTCTAGCCCTACTATCAAGGACAAACCAGTAAGTAAATGGCTGCCAACCACACACCTGCAAAATTACTTCAGAAGTACTGTTTAAAAAAACACCAAACTAACTTCTCACAGATGGAGTCAGTTGGTGTTTTACCAGACTTAGTGGTCTTTTGATCGTGTTCAAGACCAGCAGTTAGATCTGTGACATTGGCTAATGACTAGAACTAAGATTAATTGGCAGCAATATAAATGTGCTTTGTTAGTAAGTGGAAAAGTTTAAAGTAGTGTGCACTTGTTTAAAATAGGTTCAGATCCGTCCCTGGAATCTAAGTGATAGCGACTTTGTAATGGATGGGTCACAACCCCTGGATCCTCGAAAAACAATTTTTGTTGGAGGTGTCCCCCGGCCATTGAGAGCAGGTAAGTAGAAAATCACTACTGATTGAACTTTATAAATATTGCAATTTTACATGAACAAAATTACAAATAAATTAATAAAACATAATTTAAATAGAGTTCGCATTTATGAAATTAAAAAAAAAAAAAAAACCATTAACCCAACAAACTTTTTCCCCCTAGTATATCTTTTAGAAAGCTCTTTTTTATGTTCATATTAATTAGAAGGAATTAAAACTAAAACGATTTACCACTGAAGTAGAGACCGAATTCAAATTTCACCTCATTGAGCTTATGACGTGTGTAATCTTGGACAAGTTATTTAAAACTCCCTGCTATCCAGGTTCAGGATCCTTAAAGTAAATGAAGTGTGATAGACGGGACCCAAAGCTTCCTCTTAATGTGACAGCCTGTTGGGGTGTTGATTCTATTCAGGACTCCTCAATTTCTGAGATATATTCATTTAGAAAATAATGAGTTTCTGCTACAGGTGGGAAGGTGATGAGAATGAACCACAAAATCAATGGTTTGGGAATTTGAAAAAAGGGAAAACAGCCATTTGGAGTTGCAAATTTTACAGAATACTTTATTTAAAAAAAATAAGTTCTTGAGGTTAAAGAACTCTGCCTTTTTCCAGGCCCAATTCCCAGCATAGGTGCCAGGCACATGGCCTGGGAGAGGGCCAGCCGCCTCATTCCATGGGTTTTACAAGATAATATTGACTCAAAGCTGAGATTCAGACTCCAACCTGAGCTCTCACAACTCAAGAAAGAGTGCTTTTTTGTCTCGTTAGGACTGCTCCCCTTCTATGTCATAACTATATGTGAATGTTTCATATCTACCCTCAGCCCTCATGAGACTGAGAACTCTACAAAGGGAGTTTTTTCATCCAAGCATCGCATCTTTCCCCAACATACCAGGGTACCTTGTAGCACAAAGTATTGCCTCACAACGTCCTTTCGGAATATGCAGATTTTGTAATAATTTGGCGGCAGGGGAGAGACTGATAAAAAAAATTGCTAAAATACAGCTAAATTTTCAAATGGTTAGGCAAGAAAAAAATTTCCCCACTGTAACCTGAAATTGATTTCATTCTTTGGAATTTATAAGAGAGTAAATCCCAAACTGAGAACATTACTTCAGAAATTTCCCCAACCTGCAGTTCCAGAAATAAAATATCTTGTGCCATATTGTAGCCAAAGTTCCATTTCTACCTCTTTCATTGATCTTTCAATAGCTCCTAGATGATATAACCTACTACACTCCTCAGAATGTAGCTGTGCAAGTAATTCGAACAATAATTTTTTTTAAAAGGCCAAATATTTTGAAATGATTCCACTTTGAAATGGATGCTCTGGTAGTGAATAAAATTGAATTGTCATTTTTGTGCATTAACCTAAAGAAGCTTTTTATTTGAGTTACTGGGTAGATTAGAGGGATAGATGGATGTGAAAACAGAACACATATAATACTCAAAGCTGTTTAAGACCTAATATCACCTTTACACTCTTGTTCTGCTTGGTACCTAAATGGCTTTGTTGTTTCATGTCATTGAACTGGTGCATCATGGGGTGAGAACTTCTCCTCCTTTTTATGTCTTTAATTCCTGTCTCTCTTATTCCATAAGTCTTTCAATGAGCTGGAGGATTTTCACTCTTTTTTTTAATATGTCAGGAATATACCTTATCTCCCCCCCACCTCCTTTCCATGTCCAGAATCATAAGAGGTCTCCTTTTGAAGCTTTGGTGGCTTTGGTGGGAGAGGGTCACACAGCTAGGAAGTGTTAGGTTCTGAGCCAGGATTGGAATTCAGGCCCTCCTGACTTTAGGACTGGGGCTCTATCCACTGTGCCATCTAACTGCCCCTCTACACACATTTTATTGTCGATCGAAAAGCAATAGTAACTTTCAGATTGTTTGTATTTTAGCAGTCAGTGGGAGAGGTCACACTCCCAAGAAAACCAGTAATTTTGCAGTCACTAGTTGTCTTTTCTTTAGTTTGTGCTGATTAAGTTCACCTCCTGGTTGTCAGACAAAAAAAAGTCAGCGTATCAGCAAATCTGTTCGGTGAGATATTGCAAATAAACACAAGAGATCACAAATGAAACCAACACAGGCCTTTCGCTTTGGAAAGAGAGTTAGTGTGAAAAGCAGTACCCCCAAATGTTTTCCTATAATGTATGTAAATTTTCAATTTGGGAACCTTATGGGAAAATCTGATTTTCAATGAGAAGGAAATGTAAAATTAAAAAACCATTACCAATTCTTTTCCATCAGTTTCCATGTTTGGAAAGCAGTTTGCAGTGATGTTATTATAAAGAAGTTATATCTCACTAGAAAGAGAACATCACTTAGAAGATCTCAGTGGTATTATGTGCCAGCTTTGGGTAGCTCTTTCAAACACTGAGTTGCTACCATTTCACCATTTTCTTATCTGTGAAATGGAAATAATTCCATCCTTTTAACCTTTTAGGGTTACAAAAAAAATAGTTTGTAAACTGTAAAATATTTTAGAAATGTGTTGGGTTTTTAATGAATAGTTACATTTGTTATCTTCATGAAATTTTTAAAAATCAATTTTACTTAAACAACTTTTTAAACTTTTTTGTCTTTAAACACAAAATTTCCTCTTACAGTGGAACTTGCGATGATAATGGACCGGCTCTATGGTGGAGTTTGTTATGCGGGAATTGATACAGATCCAGAGCTGAAGTACCCAAAAGGTGCCGGGCGTGTGGCTTTTTCCAATCAGCAGAGCTATATTGCTGCCATTAGTGCTCGGTTTGTTCAACTTCAACATGGCGATATTGACAAACGAGTAAGTTGTATATTATAAATGTGCTCGATTTTACATATCGTAAAGTGTTGTTAAAAGTACAGCTCTGAGAATTTGTTGTGATAAGTTTATAACACTCTAGTATTGGTCCTAACACATCCTTTTTAATCTGAGTTATTTCTGAATGTACATTTAAGACTTCAAAATCCTTGTGCCTTTTAAAAACTTTGAACTGAGGGTGATCAGAATAACAGTCATTATTAATGATATTTAATAGGAAATGACATTTTTGTACTACAGCTTATATGTATTTCATTTCACTGAGCCATAGAACACCATTGATCTCCTTAGGTATTGTAGCAAATAACCACTTTCTTTCTTCACATCTTTATTAGCAGTTTATGGTTAAATTTTTTTCCTAATCATCATAAGAGCTGTTTAACACCATTATACAAACTAAATCACTAAAGGTTTAAAGGTATATTTAGACTTTATAAAGATCTTGTTTATGTCATGCCTGAGGACATTCCTATAGGAATTCTAATGTAGGTTAATTTAGGTTAATGTCCAAAGCAGGGGAATAATATTTCTTTAATATTCTTTGATTTTTTATAAAATCTTTTAAAAATGCAATTAGGTAAGTTATGGATTATATTAGAGGCTTCTTAAGGTTGTCTTCAACTCTGGGCCTCTGAGAAATTCTGAGGACGATGCTCTGCTCAGGTTCAATCAGGAGTGACCCTCAGGGGCACTTTGGGGAAGGGACGGGTCTGTTTATCTCATGTTTGGGGTCTCCAGTGCTTTACACTTACTAGATGCATTGAAAACTTTGCCTTTGCCTTTCATACTCATGGCAACTCTTCCATTTGCTGCAGCTTCTGAACATGGTATAAGACTTTTAAAAAAATGTTGGACAGAAGTATAAACCGAGTCACAGGTCCTAGAATTTAAAGCTAGATTTTGCAACAGTTGCAGTTAGCACATGCATTCAAGGAAGAAAAATATTTGTTTGTTTAAACCTGGTTTAATCTACATGATCTTTAGCTCTTTTCCTTTTTATCTGATTAAGGATTTGAACTTTTAAAAAAAGTAAAGAAATCAATTCTTCTCTGTGCTAAAAGTGAGACTGAATTACCATTCTGTACCGAAGGATATTACATTTTGGGTTACAAAATGCTCGATTTCCTCAGTATACTATTGTTAGCATAAATAAAAGTTGATGTTTTCACTAATCCCCCCCACACGCACACACACTTCTCACCGCAGACTCGGCATATTAAAATTCTTTGATATAACTTGAGTTGATGACAAGAAGATTAGCCGCCGAGGCTAGATGCCCAGATGGTACCCATTAGCTGTTGGGCTGATCTTCTTTCCAGATGAAACATTAAGCGTATTTCAACTCCATACTATATAGATGAGGGCTTCTTAAACACTTTCCATTTAATGACCTCTTTTTCTTCTGGAAAGTTTTTATCTGACTATATAAAATAGATATACAAATCAAACATTTACTGATGAGAAGTCAGCATTTCATTAAGTCATTATTAAGCTTTGCTATAGATCTGTGATGGGTATCCTAATCGGAGGGCTATTCTTTATTGTGTCAGCTAGAGACCTTTTAAAGCTATTTTTAAGCTACTTAGAGGTGTTAAATATTAACGACAGCTGGCATTTGCTTCTTTCTTAACCGAATTCTTAGAAATTGAAATCAGGAGGGAGAGCATATAAGCAAAGTGAAAGAAACCCAGAATACTCACATTTTCTAGGTGATGGAGTTAAGTAGTATAGCCATATTGACTTTCCTTCTGTGACTTACACTTTCTTACCCTCTGAGCAATCAGAATTCAGGCTTTACGATCCTTGATTTTTTTTTAAATTACTAAATTCTGTTTGGTTTTAGTTAGCCTTTCATTGTAATAATAAGAAACAAAAATGCGGTACCATAAAACTGATTAGCATAAGGAAAATTAAAAATACTTATTTTAAGTAGCAAAAAGGGAATTTTAAAGGAATTACCAGCTTGGTAGCCCACAGGAAATTCTCTTTAGTAACGCAGCTTTTCAAAATGATGGGAGCATGAGCATAGAACTCGACGAGGCCTCGGGTCCAGATTCTGGTACTGCAGAGCCCATCCTTTGTATGCGAGGCTGCTTTAGGCCCTGGTTCTCTTCCTCTTCCAAGGTCAGCCCCAGTGGTCTGTTATAATAACACGAAGCCGAAGGTTCCGTTAGCTCTTGATGCCGCCTTTGCTGTGTGCGTTCAACTTGTATATGCAGCGAGTTACAAGTCATTCATCTGTGTGCAGGAGATCAAGGTTAATAGATCTGTGGGGGACCGGAGTCAGAGCCCTTGGATTCCATGGTGGGAGCACGACCCCAGAGCCCACGGGACCTTCCAGCTTTCAGATGAAGGCAGCTCTCCTGCTCACCTCTCTGATTCTTAATTCTTTCAGCTACTCACCCCTGGCAAGGTCCTTCTCTCCTGCAGCTTTTCCTTCCAAAAAATGTGCTCCACCCCAGAAGTGGGTAGCCTAGCCAGAGTAGAGAAAGATTGTTTCCCACTCTTTTAATGCTGGGGCACCTTAGGATTGCATTTAATGTTTGGGAGGGGAGGACCAGGGCATGTTGCTGAGTCATATGTTGATTGAGCTTTTAATTGCTAAAATCCCCTAACCTAGTACAGGTTTTCCTCTCCTATTCTGAAGGCTTTTTTTTAATACAAAGATTTTTCATTTCTCCCCATTATATTTATCCATCTTAAATTCAACTATGTATTATTTGAATTCAGACCCTATTGCCCAACATGTTAGCTGTCTCTCCTGATTTGTCACCTGCTAATTTAATTAGCATTCCAACTTTGCCTCCTTTTCCCAAGTCACTGATAAAAATGTTGGAAAGGGCGAGTCCACGGGAAGATCCGGAGCATCGCTAGTTCCGACGGCACCAATTGGACCGTGATCTCTCGCAGAATAAAAAGGCACAGAAGGCATTTGGAGTAGTAGACAGCCCTCCTTGCAGGCAGGAAGAGCACTGGCTAGGTGCTAAGTGTGTAACTTGGTTCCCATAGGCAACTCCCCGAGTTTCTCAAGTTGCAGAGCCATGACTGATCTACACTTGTAGAGAGACAGTCCTCACTGGCAGTTCCTTATACCCACGGATTAACCAGAAAATGCAGACCATCCACTCTTACCCACAGGAACAGAAAAAGATTGTCAGACACTTGCCAAACTGGAAGTAAACCATGTCCATAGCACCCCCTGACCTGTCATCCAGCAGCCCTTTAAGAAAGAAAATTAGGTTAGTCTGGCATGCCCTGGGCTGGATGAAGTCACTCTGCTTTTAGACATCGAGACTGCTTTTTAAATGTATTGAAGGTGCTGTCCACTTTCCCATGCAAGCTCAGCAGCCTGTAATGTGCAGATTTCTTGTTAGAGCTCTTTGACCTTCGGTTCACTGCTAACCAGTTCAGTTTTATCCTTTGCGATTTATTGGAAGCTCAATCTCCTAAGCAGAAAATACAGAAGCAAGAGAACTGTTTTGACTCTTGAAAATCAAGACATTGGCTCAAGGCTGCATCCCGATGGTCAGGGAGTGGTGTGGCTTCTACCTTCTCACTTACCTTAGCTTTCAACTCCCTTCAACCATTTTCTCTTATTTCCACTGACAGTTATCCTTCTTGACAGATAAAAGGAAAAGGTGAAATGTTTTCCCTTCCTGTTGTATTTATTGTCCCAGCCCAAGCACAGAGCGTTCTGTTCCTCCTCCCTACGTAACCAAAAACAATCCCTTTTTGTCTTCCTTAGAATTATCGTCCTGACTCTGGACTTTAGCGCCCCTGAAAATGTTTTGTCTACCTTCTACGCTTTTTTAAAAAAAAAATCTAGATTGACAGCAAGTTTCCTTTTTATTTGCATAAGTCTCAAATGTATATTCTTCATTTAGTTAAATTTGTGTTTAAGAACTCAGACTTTCATTTTTGAGAAATTGAAGTTGCAGGAGAGGTCAGGCTCTGTGACTTCCTTGGTGTAGGGAACTTCCTCTACCAGGGCTGGCACCTTCTCATCTTGGGGAGTTGCTCAGAATACTTAACAGGGGTCAGTGATTTACCCAGAACAACCCAGACTGTGGCAGAGGGAAAACCTGAAGCTGTATCTTCTGGCATGGAGGACAGCTCTCTCTACCACCCCCGTTGACTCAGAAAATGAGATTTACTGTTAGCAAAAATCAAAAGATTATCAGCTGTATTCTGCTTTTAAGGGATTTTGTGTTCTTTTTCTTACTGATGTGCATAGATAGTTTACCTCCAGTGGTGTACCCCTCCCTCCCGTGTCTTAATTGCTGAGAGTGCTCGTGAGCTGCTGTCGCCCAGACAGTTCTTTGTGGGGACAGGCCTCTTTGGAGTTAGCTAGCCAGAAAACAGATGTACTTTGCAGAGTCGGGCTCTAAATGCCTTCAAGAGCTCAGTCAATTCCCTGTCATGATAAGGCATCGAGTAGGGTTTTAGTGGGGGGACAGAGGAGCTGTAGAATTGAGAATTTTAATTGCCACAATTATATGGATTTAATAGTCTTTGTTAGAAAAGATCCCTTTTTGCCAGTTGGCTTTGTGAAAAGGAAAATAACTTAATAGTGCTTACGTCTCTGAATGCACTCTGAAGAGAAAAAAATAGGAATACAAAAGTTGCATGGAAGAAGAAAACAGCCTTTCTAGCGTTGTTAAAGTAAAAAGGAAATCAGAAACCTCGTAATAATCAGAGGCATCTCCTTTTGAGAGGAGTGCTGCCAGCCTCTCCCATCTTATATGTGCGAAGCTGATTGTGTAACCAAGTGTAAGATATACTTTATTAGATTTCAGCTGGTTGATGTCTTCCTCTCTTGCGGATGGGAAAATAGAATTCTAAATCTTAAATTCTTGCCCTCTACTCTCCAACAGACAATCCCTTTCCCTTCCTTAAAAAAAATCTCATTAATATTGCAAATTTGATAAGGATAACAATTACACTTACATTTAACTTAAAACAGAGCCAAGAACAAACTGTTGACTGGACTCCACAGAGTCCAATCATGAAACCATTCTGAAATCCCCTACTAGTCCTATCCAGCCAGCCTTGTCCACCATCAGTGATGAACTTTTCAAATACTCCACTGAAATTTAGGCACTGGTACAGCAGCCTTGACTGAAAGAGAATCAGGTGATTATTAGTGTGGTATGTCTTCAATCATCTATTTGTGATGGCCACTGTCTCTGAGCGCTTATAAACTCTTCCTTTGCAGAAATTGTGCCTTCTTAGAGCATCAGGCTTTTGCACTAGGGTGCAAACTAGTCTGAAAATATAGGATGATTTCTGCTTCTCGCCAATCAGCTCTGTTGGTGTTTTAAATCATATTGGGGGGGGGGGGGGACTGTTAGAACTGGCAGGGACCGTCTAGGCTCAGCTCCCAGGTGGAGAGGATGCAGTTTATGGAACTGCATCAGAGGCTCGAGAGAGACACCCTCCAACACACATGAGCTTATGGAGAGTGCCCTGCCTCTACCTCATTAAAGACAGGACACCGGCGGAAGACGAGGGCCCCTCCTCTCCCCGCTCCCCGCTGCCGGGGCCCTGCCTCTGGGTCCACCGTCTAAGCGCGTCATCTGGGGGGACGCGTCTCAAGCCCGGTCTTCCCTATGGCCCGTCTGCGCGAGGACGTGGAGGCGGCTTTGACCCCGGAGCTTTCTCAGCGGTCCGGTAACTAAGCGTCGGTCGACAGCGCGCCCGGCGCCGTTAAAGCCCTCTCCCTGTGTTTGCCTCCGCAGGTGGAGGTAAAGCCATATGTGTTGGATGACCAGATGTGTGACGAGTGCCAGGGCGCGCGCTGCGGTGGGAAGTTCGCCCCCTTCTTCTGTGCCAACGTCACTTGCCTGCAGTATTATTGTGAGTTTTGTTGGGCGAACATCCACTCGCGCGCAGGACGGGAATTCCATAAGCCATTGGTCAAGGAAGGCGCTGACCGCCCGCGTCAGATCCACTTCCGCTGGAACTAAGGATGGCGAACCGGCGTCTGTTTAAGGAAAGATGGGTGCATGTGGCTTACTGTGTTTGAAGATACTGATGTGCAGAAGAAATAAGTGCATTCTTCTGCTTTTCACCCCAGCTCTCAATACATGCATCTTTATCAGCAGCCAAAACACTACAAGCCTCTTGTTTTTCACCAAAACCCTACATCTCAGGCTTACTAATTTTTGTGATATTTTCATGTTAAAATAAAATGTTTTTTTGTATTTTCTCCAAGTTATTTTTATATGTAAAGTTAAAACTAGATATGAGAATGTTTTTTGCATAGGGGCACACAGTCTGCTGCTATATTTAGTGGGTGAAGCGTGCACTTATTTCTAAACATGGGTTTTTAACTTCAAGATCTGCCCCAGTAATTTACCAAAGGTAGCAAAATAATAGTGAAGATGGAATATGTCTGCTACAAAAAGCTTATTTTTATTGTTGCTATTTTCAGTGTATACATAAACTAAAAAAATTAGGGTTGATTTTTGCTCTCCATTTTGACTTGCAAGAAATAATACCTCAAGATAATCTGATTTATTAGCTATTTTTAAACATTTTTAATCACAAGCTGTATTAGCTTTGCTGCTATATAGGTGTTATGTGTAATGCCACCTATTAATACGGGATTGAAAACGTTTTAAGACAAACTGCATTGCGGATGAAATGCAGGCAGCACAATATGGCCGAAACTGCCATAGTTTTAGAATGTGAAGAAAACTTGCATGTTTACTTACCTGTATACACCATATGCATGCACTAGAACTACTTACTAACCAGAGGTGAGTTATTGCAAATGTTCAGGCATAAAACAGAAGCTCTCTCGACTCTAGATAGCATGAGCAAATTAGAGAATTTGTTCCGAGAAAAAGTAAACAACAAACTTGCATGCGTTATCGTGACTCGAGTTTTTTAAAATGTCCTCAATGTGTACAATATGCAAATTAGTTTTAGATTAGAAAGTGCAGCCATTTTGTGACCTGGTCGGTAGTGGAATTCGATTTACGCAGACTGGATGTAATATTTGTAATCCCTGTGCAATTCTGTGACGTGCGGTTCTAAGTCGTGTGCAGTGATTTAGTATAGGTCAAAGGTTGAGTTTGATTTTGATTTTTTTTTTTAAGCTAGAACTTAAACAGAAGTAATTCAAGTTGATTTTTTAGCCCCTTTGAATAGTTCATGGTTAAGATTTCCTCTACAAACCAAAGATGGCCAGCACACTGCTAACATTCGCCAAATGTGAAACCCATGAGTGATCCATGTTCAAAACAAATGTTCTTAAAGATGAATGCATAATAACACTTTGGTAAACCTACGTGAAGTCAAAATGGAGACGGTGTCATATACAGACGGCTAGTTGCATCAACCTAAATTGTACTTGAGACATCGGTGAGATCTGGCCTGACCCGTGTGCGTTGCGGTCGGTTATTTAACGGTTAAAGGATTGCTTTTAAGTTGATGAAGGAATTCTTGTGTATCGACCTCGCTTACGATTTTTTTTTTAAAGTAATTTGGAAACGGGCACTATTTACTGAGTTTCCCTTGGTACTGAGCACTACTAGAATAGCATTAGCAGTGTTTTTTCTC